>NW_025999991.1:4858129-5029554 GCF_001458135.2 Marmota marmota marmota | reverse complement strand
CCCCGTGTCCACACCATGAAGAAGCAGATAGGAGTCCAAAGCACTGGAAAGAGATCAGGAAATCATTAACATATAAATGGTGTTTGAAAGCCATGTCCCTGGATTAAAATGAGAAGAGCAATAGGTCAATTAGCTTCCATGCTCTGCCCCTCACTGTCTACTTCCCAGAGCCCCAGTGCAGGTCTTCTCACTCTCATACCCCGTTTTTGTCACTTTTGCATCACTATGACCAAAAGACTGGACATGACAACACAGAGGAGGAGGAGAAGTGTATTTTGACTCTCGGTTTCAGAGTTCAGCAGAGGTTCTTGGTGTAAATTGAGCAGGGAGGCTCTGGATTACAAGGCTGCAGGTTTAACAATGGCAGGAAGTGAGCTACTTTATTGAAATGGGGAGATTAGAGGAAATCTACTATGTGAGCTTTGAGAACCCTGATTAAGAAGCCTTTCTGGAGCAAACTCTGTAGCAACAGTCAGGGCTCTTGGAGAAGGACCTGCCATGTGTCAAGTCCCACCCATTGCCACTGTTAAGGCCCTATGGCTAAGAGGGAATCAGCATCT
Organism: Marmota marmota marmota; assembly: GCF_001458135.2. NCBI lineage: Eukaryota > Metazoa > Chordata > Mammalia > Rodentia > Sciuridae > Marmota > Marmota marmota. Next base: position 5,028,994 of record NW_025999991.1, on the reverse strand, counting down.
GAGAACATTTCCAGCATCAGAGACATACATTACAGCTCACCATAGGGAAAATATGAAGAGAAAACACAAGGAAAAAAAAATGGAAAAAAAAAAAAACTATCATTATACTCTTTATTAGATAAGACCAGGACTTGGGCCTAAGGAAAGGATGCTGTTTAAAAGATGATTTTTAAAAGTAAGCTCTTTGGAAATCGTAAGCATGAAAAATGAAGGAAATATTAAAATACAGTTGGACGAGTGCTGTGTCTTAGAGAATAGGTGGAGCCATGACTCTGAAGGGAAGGAGAAGAGATGGGCTTTGCATGAAGAGATCAAGGGGCTCCGGAGGGAAGGTCCTTCTGGGGATAGGGTTTAACAACTAATGTTGTTGCCAAGCAGAGAAAAGGTAATGCACATTTAGGTGACTGCTCAGAGACGTACATGTACATAGAAACAGGAATACTCAACCTGGAATATAAGATGTGTCCTCATGGAAGAGCAGGGGCTTGGAAATGAAAGGCCAAACCATAATATATAAAAAAAAAATAAAGAAAGAAGAAGAGGCCAGCTGTGCACTTACAATACAATTATAGTTATTTTCACTATGCAATGTTTACTCTTCAGATGTGTCATTAAAAATAATATGCTGTAAAATCAGAAGTTAATGCTGTTTTTGAAGCATTAAGTGATTTTATTTATCATTGCTGCTTATTTTTGAAGTAGACACATTGTCCTGGAGATTTAGTAGGAAATTTTGTTACTTCTCCAAATAAGGGGGTGATAGAATTACCTCCCTACTTTCTTTAAACCAATGTTTTAATAGGGTCCTGAAGATTGATTTAAGCATCAAGGAAGTGACAGACATATCTACCATGCAGACATGTACTTTTTATTTGCCTAAGCAATATGTTTTCTGAGGAACAAGAATCATATGAAAATACTCTTTCATATTCTTGAAATCCTATCAATTAGCTTCATAATTCTGTTGAAAATAAAAGCTTTGCTATCCCTGGAATGCTGAGAAATGAGATAAGCTTATTCACAAGCTACATGAATCATTTTTCTCATTTCAGGACTGCTAGTTTGAAAGAAATTTAAAACCGACTACAATTTTATGATTTAGAAGAATATTATATATTATGGTCAATCTGTATTTTGGATCTTAGAAATAACATTACAAAAGCTGATCTTTAGTTTAAAATGACAGTAAAAATTTTTCCTTGAGTTAAAATACAGCAATGTCCAAAATTTTAAATGATGTAATTCTGTATATCATAGACAACTAGAAATTTCGCCAGACCTATTATTAATGAAACAAACAATACCAAACCTAATGTTAGAGCTCTTTATATTCCTTTACATTTTCTGTTGTTTCCATTCGTTACCTTTCCCATTTTCCATCAAATTCTAACAAAATTCTTATAATTTGTGTGAATATTTTTGCGTTTTTTTCAGCAAATCTTTATTTTCAATAGATTTGCTTGCAGATGGCTGTATCCTGTAGAATAGAGTCTGGCCTGGTGCACATGGCTACATTTTAAAGCCCAAACTGTCCCAAAAGGTTCCAGAACTTCCTATACATACCAGCTGCAGAATATTTTCACTATGACAACATTACAAATATATTTCTTGAAAATGGACATATTTAATCCCAATAAAAATAGCAGGATTTTCAAATAACTGTTGCAGACATTTTTCTCTTTTAGTGTTCTTTGTCTACACAGGCAGAGATGGTGATTAAAATATGGTGATTCAAATAAAGATTTGAATAAAGACTTCAGATAAGAATTTCACCTGCAAACAATTCAATTTTGGGCAGTGATGATTTATATAAAAATCATATTTAATGTTATAAAATAAATTATTTTAAAGTATTTTGAAAATTTGCCACCTATACAGTATGTACTGTGTGTTTTCTCCAAAATACTTGGAACTTTCTTGTAGATATCACCTAAAAGAACAAATGGTGTATGTAGAATCAATGCATAAGCATGACTCTCCAGTTAAATTTATGCTTTCTAATTTAAAAAGCTTAATTAAGTCTTTATTGATTACTGTGGGGACATTTTCATTTGAAATATTTCTTTAAATGGCTGATTAATGAACACTGGTTGGAAGTGAAATGAGGTACATAAGGAAGAACTATTCACTTAAGCATCTGGTCATCTAATTCTGAGTGTTAGTAATTTTAATTCTAGCCTAACAGTGAGGCAGGGAATTGGGAGGAAGGGCCTCAATGTGAGGTTTTTGTGCACTTGGACAATGGATGGATGCACTCACTCTCCACCTGATAGACAAGAGGATGGTTCACCTCTGAGATATAAACGCCTTGATGTGGTTATTTTATTTGATCATGTCTACATATCAGGAAAACAGCATACAAACCACACTTGAGATATGCATTTCTGCCAATTTCCTTTCCTGAAGACAAACCTCACTTCAGTTTTAAGTATTTTAGCTGTCACTTAATGAGGAGGACAACTGCAAGGTTTCCACAGCAGAGCTCCATTTCAAAACATTTTCACGTTTTCTGTACTCACTCAAAATCCTTGCCAATAGAACATGATTCTGCATACACTATACCTCTGAGAAAAGACTCTTTTTAGAATTTGATTTTCTACCTTCTCAATTTTATATTGTGTAAAAGTTAACAAATTTCTAAAATATATATGAAAGAGATCTGAAATAGCCGGAGCTTTAGGATTTAATGTAACCCTAAAGAAATGGTTATTATGACTTTGGTCAGAGAGAAATGACATTTATGGAATATCCTTTATATACTGTAGAATGTACTAGTAACTTTGTATCTGAAGCATGAATTCATTTAACTCTTAGGATCATATATTACTTTGATGTGACAGTGCATAATAGGGGAGTAAGTGTGTTGTATCCAGTAGACTTTTAATATGAGGAAATACCACTATTTCCACATTTTTAACTTGAAAAGAACAGGAGCCAATAGGGAATTGCTGTGAAACCATAGTAAAGCTTAAATAAATTTTAAAACATTCCACAAGTACAATAATTTTCCATTCTTTGCCTTAACATAATAGACCAAATAAAATCAGTGTCTTTAGAAATAAGTGCTCAGAGTTTCTAGTTTTCTTTTTATTTCAAATGTTATGTTAGACAACTGCACAATAGGGCCATGTTTTAATTAGTGACTTGAGTCTCCTACTCAGTTGATGGAACATAGAAATGACTATCCGATCAACACTAGTCCACTGAAATTCTCTCCCCAAGTATTTGTAAATAGAATGCTGTCCCCGCTGAGTGCTTGAATGAGAAGCTTGGTGGTGGCATCCTTCCCAAACTGGTGGAGATGCTGGAGGGCAGCCAGTTGGTAGGATTGTTAGGTATTATGTTACTGTTCTTGTAATCGCTTTGTTTATCTTTCTTTTCAAGGAACAGACTTTTTAGGATGCTATAATTTATTTTAACTAACCTAATATAAAATTGGCCATGATTATAGATTCTATAACCAATCCACTGGTTCTCAATAATTCTATAAATTAGAATAAGCTCTGCTAACTTTTAAAAGTATATTGTTACCTGGGCAGCACAACACAACGGACAAAAATTTTATTTATTTTTTTTGGTTCTGAGGATTGAAATCAGGGGAGATTTATCACTGAGTGAGCATCATCCCAGTTCTTTCTATTTTTATTTTGAGATAGGTCCTTGCTATGCTGCTCAAGTTGGCCTCAAACTTGTCATGTTCCTGCCTCAGTCTCAGAAGCAGCTGAGATTATAGGTATGTATCACCAAACCCAGTTGCTCAATCCAAATACCAGTGAATTTAAAGGTCTTTTTAGGTGACTTATATTGGAGATTGATGCTTACCCGCAGTGAGGACAGAACTGGGTGCCAAGTACCAAGTGAGCCATTCCAGAAAGGTGTAAGAAATCAGTTTCTGTACATAGTTTAAAACCAAAAGGTAATTCTAGCCAGCAGATAGCAGCCACTGGTAAAGGAGAAAGATCCAAGGAGAGCATATTCTAGAAATTATATGTAAAAGGAGCATCTGGTTTTACTTTGGAAATAGAGGAAAACATTATAGCAAGTTCTTGTGTCAATGGAACTGACTCAGTAAAGAGAAATGATCAGATTATACAGATATTACCTCCCTTAAGTTTGGGCAATAGGGACCCTCCCCTGAGTTCTGTGTTTTAATGAAGCTTCTATTTCACAAATACATGCACACAAAAAGGTTTTAGGAGAACACATGTACATCTTTTTCTCAGGAAGGGCTAGGTCCTGTGTGGAGACCTGAGGTAGCATTCAAGCTAGCTTAATTACAAAGTATGCAACCACCATCACAGGGAGCAGTAGGATTTGTGGGTGGATGTGTACTAGGTTAATGGGTATGGGAGTTAAAAACTGGTAAAAGTTCACTTCTACTTGTTTTGTTTTTGTTTGTTTTCAAATAAAGTAATTAGTAAGTTAATGAATAAAATACTATATTTGTTTTCAAATAAAGTAATTAGTAAGTTAATTAATGAATAAAATACTATATTGAGAGTCATATTAACAAATAAACTAAAATTTGCATCAGATCTCCATATAACTGGGATCATCTGTCTCCTAGGTCTCTCTCCAGCTGGCCCTTCCCAGGTGATTCTCAGCTTATCTGTTATTTATTTGCATCGAGATAATTAAGCTTCATATATATAAAAAAAGAACAGTGAAAGATATGACATCTAGCCATCATGAAGCAAGCCTAATTTAGTTTGACAAGATTATCACATTAGAAGGACTCTAATTAGATAGAATCCTGGAAGGAAGCTACTCCACAGATTAAATTATAATAATACCTCTAAAGAGGCACCATGGTCGTCTTCATAATCATCATCATTAGAAGAAAAAGGAAGAGGAGAAGGTAGAGAAGTCAGATAGGGTCAGGGGGGAGGAACCGAAAGGAGACTGAATTGCTACTGGCCCTGTTCTGCTGCAAGAAGCATCCCCGCCCCTGTTCTCTCTGAACTGTGTTCTGAGAGAGCTACATTTATCTGACATCAAAGCAGCCCAGGTAAGACTATTAGAGTGCTTTGCCCACCCACTGCAACTTTACAGCAGTTCGCATTCACAGAAGGATTATTTTGTTCCAGGTACTATATTAAAATCTTAATACACATTATCTCATTCATTTCTCATTACAAAATTATGAGTTTGGTAGAGAGCTGAAATACTTTTCCAAGATCATGTGGTTGTAGAAACCGAGTTTAGAAGAGTTAACTAATTATCACCAGCTAACACTAGGATTACATCCCATGCTATCTGACCTGAGACTGGCCCCAAAGCTGATTTACAGAAACTGAGCCTGGGAGAAGAAAAGTAAATGAGAACTGAGTGTTTTCAGGTGGAAATTCTGAAAATGACATTAGAATCTACAAAATAGGGAAGGGAAACTCCACCGCTTTCCTCTGGCTTGAGACCCCTGTTTGTTCTTAATGCCCATGTGACCCCAGGTGCTTACCCAAATAACCCTGAGCCTCAAAAATATGAAAAATGGTTAATTCTATTTATCAAAATTCACTCATCTGATGAAATCTCCTTATGCTGGAAGATAATGAGAGCTGCTTAGGAACTGTACCGGGGAACCATGACAATGGAATGCAGTGTCTTGAAGAATAATCATTTAGGATAATTCAGCTTAATAGTAGTTTCTATCAGCAAATGTTATCATAATAATTTTATTTACTATGTATCTTTTTTGGAATGCTACCCTGGTTACAATTAACCATAAAAATACTCTGTGTATATGGACTGGATTTAATGATGATCAGTTACCATCTGACCTAGAAAATAAGATTTTCAATGTCCAAGATATTTCTTATTTTACATAAAAAATGAGATATGTAAAAGCCTCTACATATAGCCCTTTCTCATGTGTCATCTTACTATTCTATAGGAGAACAAGAAATCTATAACAAATATGAAATTCATAACTCACAGATATATATTAAATATAAAACTATTCACATTCTAGTCCCTTAACAGGATGACACTAGTACCAAGATGTAAGATATTACAGTGAATGCCCTCAGAGAAAGAGCACAGTGGGGAAGGTATTAAAATTTTAGGGGAGTTAATTGTCATTTACATTATACTTTTCAAATTTAAGTTTTCTCATTTATGTAGAAAATGGAACTTTTGTTTGACTATGAAAATAAATTAATTCCTATTAAGCAATATTACCTAAAAATAATTTCCTGTATCAAATTTACAAGCATAATAATCTCAAAATTCATGAATGTAAATGTTAAATGGGAGCCAAAAATGAGATAGTAAGAAAAGAGTCCTAAATTAAATAAGATGAAGTTTAACAGGAGCGAGTAAAATGACCTCTTTATCTCAATACCCACAAGTTCTTATAAGATCCTGAAACCTCACACACCCCTCATGCACAGTACCGACAACCTTGCAGGTAGCAGGTGCATCCTGCCTCCTACCACAGGTGATTCCATCTGGGTTGAGTGAGGAGCTGCTGCAGCCAACCAGAGACTAAACCAAAGGTTATGGACATCAAATGGATTAGTTGGTGCTGAGCACTGAAATTGAAACATCAGAAGGACTTGGGGCCATTTCTGTCCCTTTTTATTGTGATGTACTTTGGCCACGGTGTGCCAGCAACAAGAGGCACGTGTCTGTACAGGGAGAAGCTGAAAAATTAGCATGACTCAAAAAGATAAGTGGAAAAAAGATCATTCAAGATAGCTGCCTGGGATGGAGGCAATCAGGGCATGTTTCTATTATTTGCAGCTGACCTTATACTATTTGAGAAGTTATTACTTAAAATTATCAAAAAAGCAAGAAATTAAATGTGGCAGTTGGTTTGAACACCTTAAAAGATTCAGGTGATAGATTTTGTGAGGGAAAATTTAAAATTTCAAGCAGTTCTAAACTGAGTTATAGAAGCATAATTTAGTATGAATATAAATAATAAAAATATACCTTACCTCTGAAGAGTAGGCTAAATATTTTAAGAGTATCTTTTATAACTTCTTAAAGAATGATAAATGTAGTAATATCTATAAAGTTAATATATTAGAAAATGGATAATAGAAAATGAGTATTACAAAGATAGCAAGAAATAAAGAATATAAAATAAATAAAATAATAAATAATGATATAAAACCAGGAATAAATATAATCCCTGTGACTATCAGATAATTTTAAAAAGAGAGTACACATACTTTTCAATCACATTTGTATGTTTTCCACAATTGGTCATATGTTTACAAAGCAATAAGTAGAATTGTAAATAACTTAGCATGTGTTAATAAAACCAAATTTGTTACCAAAACTTCTCAAAGTGAAAAGATCAAGTCCATACAGTTTTATCAGTGAATTCTACTAAATATTTTAAAGTCCACAGTACCAATTTACATAAATTCATGCAGAGGATAGAGAAGGGGGATGTTTCCCAAGTCATTTCATGCCACATGTATATCAAATCCCAGCAAGGACACTATGCAACCACAAACAAAATGATCATTGGCTCACTTAAGTCAAAAGTAATGATGGAGAATATCAATAACTGATCATGGGAATGTTGCATATTGCAGAATGGAAGGATGTTGTAATATTTGAATATTCATTGATATAATTCACCACATTAACAAGTAAAAAAGAAAAAAATACCACATCTATAAATGAAGCATTAATTTCGGAGAACTTCCTTCAAGTGATAAAAAAAAATGTATCTACAAAATAAAAATAAAAACTAAGTTAATCATCATATATAACGAAGGATGTCAAAGTAATTTCTCCTAGAGGAGGAACTTAAAAAATGATTAACTTTTTAAAAAATTGGCTAATGTTCATTATTTGTTTGAAGATGCAAATTAAAGCCAAAATGAGATTTCACCAACATACCCCCAAAAGGCAAAAACGCAAAAGCCAGTAAACAGCATTTTAGCCTTGAAGACAGGGAGCATCTGGAGGCTCATGTGCCCCAGGTGGACCTGTGAATCAGTGGGTGCATTTTCAAACAGGCTAACAGCTTCTGCTGAGCGTGGACTCACCTGAGTCTGCACACGTGGCAAAGCCCTTCCCTACCAGGCACCTCTAGGTCAGGAGGACAATATATATGGGAATCACCAGGACAGCAGGCAGCTTAAATAGCTGTTCAAATAACATCTAAACACCACAGTTCACCTGTCTCAAGGGCATGATTCAGTGTTTCAGTGTTTCTTAAAATGTCTTGATTACCACAAAGTAAATGAAGAACTTTTTCACAAAAAGGGGAAGGAGGAGGAGGAGGAAGAGGGAAAGAGGAAGAAAGGAAAGAAGGACAGAAGGGAGGAAGGAGGGAAGGAGGAAAGGCAGCAGGCGAGAAGGAAAGACAATACCCTGACACCCATCAGTGGTGGGACGATTAGATATGTCACATCCCCAAGTGGAGAACTCTCCAGCATTGATGACGAAGTCTTCTGCTCACGTGTAACAGCATCAATGTGTTTCACAAACCTTGAACAAAGAAAGGCACGCACTATGTGATTCCATTAAAATAGAAACTGTAAAAAATTTATAATTTTACAAACCTGGGCAGAGTTTTCTTTGTGGGATAGTGAATGGGATGCAGCCATGAACAATGTTCAAGGGAATCTTGATAATTTAAGGCGCTGGTTGCATGATGTGTCAATTTTGTAAAAGATCATTTTCTCATATGGATATAATTGATATACAGTTTTCTCTGTGTGTGGTATTTCAATAAAATATGTAGATAAAATGAAACAACAGAACTACTGTTGAGTTACTGAAATTATATGCCTCTTACAGCCCTTCTTCATATCCCAAGGCAATGTTGATTTCTGAATTCTATAACTCTCCACATTTTTGTCCCATTTAAATTCTATTTAAACACCAACCTATGATGTAAGAATGGCCACTAGTTATCAAATTATAGTTGAAGATAACTTATTGGTGGGGGGTGTACTAATTTTTCTTCATGAATAGTGTTTTGTTTTCACTGAGTCTTTAAATCTCTGTTATTTAAAGTTGGATATATGTATGTACATGCACAATTTAGTTATTAATAAATGCATATGACTGAATATATGGGGAAATGTTTCTTTTACTTTAAAACCTGAGATAATACTATCTTCATGGAAATGCTTTTGTTGGACACTTAATCATTGCATGTTTCTTGGCAATGATTTTGAGTCTTCTCAAATCTTTACATTTTTGTTGCTGAATCATATGCAGAGTTCTTGGGAAGATGGATTAATATTTTTTTCTGAAAGTGGCTTCAGATGTGCGCATTGACACACAGTCACCATGAGGTACCTAGGGTTAGCTGGAATGCTGAAGCGTGAACCCATTTTGCGCTTCATTTCTTGAGTCCTTTTCAAAGCTCCTGTCAACAAACCTAGTGTTGACAGTTATGGACCTTGCAGGGCAAAATGTCCTGTCAGTATCCATCTTGTAGGACATGCCTGTGGAACTGGGTGAGATTTCCAGATTAGGCAGCTACAGAGATCAATGGTAAGAATCTGTGTTATGCCCGGTACTAGGGCACACACCTGAAATCCCATCAGCTCGGGAGGCTGAGGCAGCAGGATTGGGAGTTCAAAGTCAGCCTCAGGAAAAGCAAGGCTGCTAAGCAACTCAGTGAGATCCTGTCTCTAGATAAGAAACAAAACAGGACTGGGGATATGGCTCAGTGGTAGAGTGCTCCTGAGTTCAATAACCCGGTACCACCACCCCCCCCAAAAAACAGAATCTGTGTTATACAGATGGTGGTTTAACTCGAGGAAGTGAATGGGATGAACCCGGGGAGTAGGGAAGAGGGAACAGATGCCTGAGGACAATGAGTAGCCTTCACTGCCCTCCCCCAGTGAGGCAGCCCTCTTCTCCAGGGTGGTCTCTCCTGACACACAGCGCCACTGACATGTTCTCTGACCATGGCTTTTCTCCTCCTGGTGATGCCTGCGTTTGTGACAGCAGCAGTGTCAACTGGCTGGGGACCACATAAGGGTCAGGGCTCAGCAGGGAGCAGCTCCTGATCCCTGGAGTCTCCTTTCTAACAGCACAAGAAACTCAGGACTGAAGCTGACCGCTGGTGGGCGCTGGCCCTGATTTCCAGGGAGCAGCAACAGCGTCTGGGTCTCTTATGGTCTCTCTTTCCTCCTTTGCGCCTTTAGGCCTTCCAGTGCTTTTGTAATGAATTCATGGGTTGAAATCCTCGGGACTAGAATTATTATGTAGTTCCTCTTTTTGATTGAACGCAAATTGACAAAAAGATGGTGGACCAGGAAGAAACTGATTCAAATCTAGTAATTTACTTCAGGGATTCACTCAGTAGATTAAATCAGAAAGGCATGTTTCATATGTGATATGAACTCAGTAAATATGACATCATTATTGTCAGTAGTGACCACTGCCATTGTCATCTCACATATAGAAAATAAATGACACTAATAGAAAATAAAGGACACATCTAGAAAATAAATGACAATTAAAACAACACTAATCTAATTCACATAGTTTTAGCATATTTTCTCTATTATCATTATTAAAAAAGAATATTGAAATACTCCTTCAAAATGATTCATCATTAAATAAGCTATTTGTTCCTTGAAAACTTTTATAGATTAAATTGCAAGTAGCTTCACAGACTTCTGCATGAAGAGGTTTTCTAGAACTGTCAAAAGATTTAAAATTTTATCTGAATTCTTTCCTTAAGTTTTCCTAAATTGGAAAAAAAGGCCTATTTATTTAAAAAGTTATATTTCTTTATATATTGATGTAAGCAATTTAAAAAACTCTGTAGTTAAAATCTAACATTTCCATGCCTTAAGTTTTTCCTTTCAAAAAGTATCAAGAGGAGAAAGGTGATTTTTGCTTTTGGTGCCCATATAAATAATATTTAAATTTCCAGAATTTTCTCCAAAAGTAATTGCTACAAGTAGAATAGTTATCTTTAGATTATGTGTGTGTGTGTGTATGTATGCGTGTATGTATTCACCTCACTATGAGACAGTGTAAGTAAATTCAAGATTGCCATTTACTTAATTCAACAAAAATAATAAGCAGTAGGCTGAGGAAAACACAGATTATGAGGACAATATTGTTTAAATGACAAATTCAATACACTTCTCATGGTACTAAAATGTCAAGTTATCTATTCTTTAGCCCACGTTAACATTTTTTTTTTAATGTAGTGGAGGTCAAAGATTATTTGCTCTTGTGATATAAATTTAGACAATTACTAAAGTCTAGCCAATTTTATTGAATATATTTCTTGAAAATTTCATAATGGCTTATCTTTAGGGGCCAGGCTCCCAGAAGGCACATGTGATGCAGCGGTACTGACAGGGCCAGGTATCAACTGGGATGCTCAGAAGTCTTAAAAGGTAAAGCTCAGCCTGCTGCTGCAGGTCGCAGGTTATTGTGAACACTCGTTCCTATTATAAGATACATCTGACCACAAGGCTGAAAAGCTAATAAAAGCAGCCATATGAGCCTTCATAAATCAAAACATATGTATTTCTCTTGCAAGGTTTATTTAGGGTAAGACTACCATAAACGAAACCCATTAAAACCTGGAGCATATTAATACTGAACCTAACACAGCAATGAGGGTCTTACAACGTGTGAAAAGAAGGTCCTCTCTCAGATCTAAATGTCCCATACACTCACACACACACTTTATTACTGTGAATTAGCAAATGTGGACATTTATTACTGCAGAAGTAACAAATGGACTAGAAAGTACATCTGCAGGCAACTTCTTAGTGCTCCAACCTAAGACATTCTAGATCATCTTAAAGAAAAAAAAAAAAAAAACCTGCTTAATGCTATTGTATCCTTGGAGGCAGAAAGTAGAGTTTATGGAGGGTGAAATAAGAGTCACTAAATGATGCAGCTCAACTGCTTTTACTATCTAAATGAAATGCAAAAAAGCTTGATAGGGAACACAAGAGAAAAAAATAAGTAAAGCAACATAAAAAATAAAAATAGAGGCTCTAAGTGCTTTTCCAGAATTCAAGACAAAAAAAAAAAATGTTTACCCAAATAGGTGATGAATGACATTCCATAAATTAAAATAAACTAATTTATTCCTTATTTGCTTTTAGTAAAGCAGAGCTCAGCATTAAGTAAAAAGGGTCTTGGAATCTAGGGAAGCTGTGCTTGCAAAATCCATGCTGAAAGGTGTCTTATTGCTACAGTGAGTATTTCCAGGTTTGTTCATAGAATTTCTTTGATTTACTGACTGACCTATCTGACCCATTTTTATATACAAGATTGTTTATTTAAACAGATATAAGGAAATTTGAAAATACGATTAAAATAGATAAATGTTTTTATTTCAAATGCTTTAAAGTGATTTTATTAAAATAAGCCCAACAATTTACTTCCAGGTCTTCTTTTGTAGAAATGTGAATACTTTCAACTACTAGAATCAAGATTCCACAAGTTTACTGAGCTCTTTTATTACCATTCCCACTATAGAAAAGAGTACTTTTTCACATCATTGTATTCTTCACAATGTGTGAAAAATGCACCATTATTTTCCTATTTAATTTAATCTTCTCTAGCATCTCAGTCGGCACTGTAACAAAATGCCATAGATTGAGTGACTTATAAACAACATTTACTTCTCAGTCTTCTGGAGGCTAGAAATCACGTGGTGGTGAAAGGATAGGTGAGCTCTCTTGGGCAGCTCTAAGAAGGGCTCCATGCTGCCCTCAGCCAAATCACCTCCCAGGACCCAACTCTTAATGTCGTCATCTCTGGTATTAATATTTCAACACACAACTTTTGGGAGACACAAATGTTCAGACAACAGGAAGAGTTTATAATATACTTATTTATAAAAGTAGAACCTTTTTTCATATACATCCTGAAAATTGCTCTTGACTTGTAACAAACTTGCTTAGATTAACTCTAACATATAAAATAATCACTAAATTCTTTAAACATGAAAATAAAGTAAAATTAATCAACAAACTATAGTGTAAAAGAAAAGTACTAATTTTCAGTTGTTTCTCCATATAGCATGTACAATGGGCTGAGGCTGAGAATTGATATTTGCTTTACTACAGAATAAATTCATTTTCCTTAGTTTTACTGGACTCATGCATCACATTTCTTTTCAGGGGGATGAGGAGTTATTATTTTATTGGTACAGAGTTTCAGGTTGTGAATTCAAAACTCCTGAGGATGAATTGTGGGGATGATGGTGGTACAAGAAACACAGGAAGCCACTGAAATAAGTCAAAATGCTAAAGTTTAAGTTATATATGTTTATCATTTGAAACATCAAAGCAAAATAAAAGCATCATCTTTTATTATAAGAGTGTAGTGTTGTGGAACCATTTTATTGCACACTCGTGAAACACTGGGGACTCATCTGACATTCTGCTTCCCATGGGCTGTGGAACAGGTAGAGTGAGCTGCCAGCAGTTCACAGAGCTGTTGGAGTTGAGCCCAAGCATCTTCACATACAGATGGTCTAGAAAAGTCAGGCTCAATGGAAGGCCATGTGCTCTGGCACTTGGAAGCAGCCTCTGCAGTACAGCTGGCTTCAACAGGAACAGGGAAGAAGGATTCCATTTCTTTCTACTTGTGAGTGGGGTGACGTGGGAGTCTGCTTATATATATTGTGTCCTAAAAGAAAGTAGATGATAATTCCAAAAACAAGTCCTGCCATTGCCTGGGTATCACATTCACATCCACTCCACTGACGTGTTCATGAGAACTTACCAGCAACCTGCTGCAGGTCAGGCTACATCAAGGGGTTGGGAAAATAAAGATGAAACATAATAGTCATGAAACTCAATGATTCTTGAATGGGTGTTCTTCTCAAACAATGTATCATCTTTAACAACAAAGCCTCCTTTATTTAATACTAATGTTATAAATATCTCTCATGTATTTTCTCAAAGCCTCTGAGAAAGCAGTTGTATTTGCCTAGAATGGTTATTATGAGAGTTAAATGAGGTCATCTGTATAAATAATGCATTATTGTTTTGTACAAGTTTTCAGTAAATAAATAGCTGTTATCTTCATTATTAGCCGTGTTCCTGACATAGGCGAGATTTTTATCAGTTTTTAGAAAGAACAGAATCATTCAACATAAATATTTCTACTGAATTATGACATAGAAAATGTATCAGAGGGCTACATATCTACTTTCTATTCTGTAAATAACTGTTACAATGCTTTGGGAAAATATGTTTAATTGCTTTATGTAATAATCTATTTTTGAAATGGGAAACTTTGTTTAAGTATTTAGTAAACAACCCATTAACTCTAAACATTTTATGACTACTTTGGTCTGCTGTGGGTGCCATAACGAAATACCATAGACTGAGTGACTTAAGCAGCAGAAATTTGTTTTCTTACAGTTATGGAGACAAGAAGTCTGAGATCAGAATCCAGGCTTGCAAATAGCCACTGTCACCTAATGTACTGTCTTGGCAGAAAGAGAAAGAGCGCAAGCTCACTGGTGTATGTTTTCACCAGGGGATGAATCCTGTAAGATTAGAGCCTAACCCTCCTAACCCCATGTAAACTAGTTGTCTCCCAACAGCTCCATCTTCAAGTACCACCTCAGTGGATGTTAGGGATTCAATATGAATTTGGAATAATTCAGTCAGGTTTTCAACACTGTGACCAAAAGATCTGACAACAACAACTTACAGAGAGAAGAGTCTATGGTTTCAGAGGTTCAATCCACAGTGGGCCAAGCCCATAGCTCTGGGCCCCATGGAGGCAGAGCACCAGGGCAGAAGGGCATGGTGGACGGAAACAGTTCAGCACATGGCAACCAGGAAGCAGAGAGAGAGCTCTGCTCACTAGGGACAAAATATAAATCCCAAAGGCACACCCAATTGACCCCTCACCTGCCTACAGTAACCTCCCAGTTAATGCATATCAGTGGGTTAATGCACTGAGGTCACAGCTCTCATATTCTGATCGATTCACCTCTGAATGTTTTATGTTGTCACACACATGAGCTTTTAGACGGCAGCTCATGTCTAAATCATAATAGGGAGAGAGGCAAACATTCAGCCCATCACCATGATGATACACAGAATAGTAATTTTTATGTTAGACACTATCACCCAAGAAACAAATCTAGGTTTAAATTCCAGCCCTGCTCATATGGTCAGTAGTTTTGTTTGGTGAATCATCTCTGCTCACATGTGTTCTTCCACCCAGGGCAGTGATTGACTGGACTCTGAGAAACTTTCCCAAGAAAGGGCAGAGACCTGCACACAATATGAAAATTGGTCCCTAATAGAAAAGTCCCTTTCCTCCCTCTCTGGAATTTTTGTGGCTAATATGCCAGGATGCTGTCTATGAAAATGTTCCTTGCTGACCACAGAAAAGTCCACAGGAGGAGGGAACAAGCAGGATGCACAGAGAAATAGAATCTTGATGCTGTTCAAGTCCTTGGTATGTACTCCTTGGGCTGTTTTATATCTACAGTTCCTGTGTGTGTGTGTGTGTTTTCCAGGCAAAAGATTTCCACCATTGATTTTAGTATGAACTAGTTAAGGCTGAACTCTTGTAAATCGACCATCAACAGATTCCTGAGCTACTGTTTCTCACAGGTCACAGTCATTCCCTCACATTTAATTCTTCAATTAGCCTGTGGTCGATGCATACTAAATGTGCCCATTAATATGTTTCTCATTAGTTTTTCTGCTTTAACTGAAGGAATTTTTAATTTTGTTTGTTGTAGAGAAGGGCATAGAATTTGAATCTGATCCAAAGGCTTGGTACTCCACTAATTATATAAACTCTTAATCCAAATCACACACCTTAAATCAATCCATTGTGTCCCTTTAGTGGTGCAGATATTTTAACACAATGATATACCACTGTATCTATAGCATTCCTTATGGTCTCTGATTTTGTTATGGTTTGGATGCAAGTTGTCCTCTAAAAGCTCATGGTGAGAAAATGCAGGAGTATTCAGAAAGAAAATGATTAGATCATAAGAGCTATGATACAATCAGTGTGTGAATTCATGTGAAGGATTAATAATTTGAATTGACTACAGGGTGGTCACTGTAGGAAACTAGGTTATGGCTAAATAAAGTAGGTCAATAGGGGCAGGCTCTTCTGGATTATATTACCCCTGGCTCCTTGCATATGAGCCTTCTCTGCTCCCTGTCTGTCCTGATCTGAGCTGCTTCCTCCTCCATGCCCTTCTGCCATGACTCGCCTCTAGTACAGGGATGTGGAGTCTGTCGACTAAAAAATGAACCTGTGAAACTGTGAGCCAAAATAAACTTGTATTCCTCTAAGTTGTTCTTGTCGGGTATTTTGGTCACAGCAAGAAAAAGCTAGCTAACACAGATGAGTTAGAGCCTTATCAAGAATTTAAGCATAATAATGAGTAAGAAGCCAGATACAGGAACCACAACTGATCGCACACAGGCTGTCTTGGCAGTGAAAGGCATTCTGCCTTCGAGGTTTTGGTGAGGCTCCAGTTGATACCAAAGGAGGAATGGATTTGAAGTAACCTTTAGAACATTTAAATGCAGGATTTTGCAAGGAACCCTTCTGCAATCTATCTTTTCCAACCATTACTTAAAGGCTCCCTGTCCACATGTCTCCCTTTTTTTCAGTCCTTCTCATTCAAGGAGAATAAATGGCCAATCAGACAAGGACGAGATGACAACTACCTAAACTCATGAATCTATTATTTAACCAAGGAGGGGAACGGGACATAAAGAACAGAGAACAATTGAGTAAGGTCAATGCTTTTCAAGAGAACCCAGTAAAGAGTTATTAGAAATTAATAATGTGCTTAACTTAACCAAGACATTAAAAGGAGATATGAAGATTATGATAAGGAAAATCTCACAGAAGCAGGGAGAAAAATCAAGGAGATGGATATTATGAGAAAGGACAAATAATACACTGATGATCATTGTAGGATGTCTAATACTTTGTTTAATAAGCATCACTAGGAAATTGAAAAGATTAATAGAGTTAAGGAAAGTCTCTGAAATAACAGACAGGTATCCAAGAGTTAAAACAGAGCATGCATCCTCAGAATTCACAGTCCTACTGGGTACAAAGTACATCTTAACAAGACACACCCTTGCAAAATTTCAGAACATCAGGAAATAAGAAAATGTCATCTTAGGGGATGTGCAAATAGGATAGCTATAAAGGAAAATTTTCATGTTGGTTTTAAACATCAGCAGTAGCTCAGAGGCTATAAATGTTGATAATGTATCGCCAAAGTCATGAGAGCAATTATCACAGACTGAAAACTCTTTATCTAATGAAAACAGGAGAATATATCCAAGATCGCAGAATATTTAACTCTCATACACCCTCTCAGAAAAGGTCATTTGAAGATTAAAATATGATTCTGAGACAGAGGAGGAAGAAGAATGGGACTTAATCTTAGTAAATGAAAACAGGTTCCAGACTGACAGTCTCCAAATTGTGTAGTTCTAATGAAGCCAGTTAAAAACAAAGACAGAATAAGCACATTTTAATAATATACATATATTTTTCTCCTCAAAATAATTAATTTATTAAAGGATACCAGGATCCAGTAATAATACACAGTATAAAATTATTTCCAAATTCAAATTGTTGAATCATGGTGATAAGTGGAGAACTGTTTTTAAATACCTATTCTTATGTATTTATTCTACCAAATGTTACTTTAGGATAATTTGCCCAGGTTCAAATATAAAACACCCATTTTTTAAAGTTTTACTAATTTATACATTTCTTGACTCATTTCAGTTAGTATTTGCTGATTGTATATGGAGTCTTTGTTTGGAATGGGATGGGCAGAAACTCTTCTGTCTTCATGCAATACTTGAAAAATGGTACAACATTATTAGGACAAATTGTGCTTAGACATGTGATTCCCCTCATGTCAAACTATACAAATTAAGGAGACAATACTTATATGTCTCTGTCTGTTTGGGGTTGGAGTGGAGTTGATAATGAATCTCATGTTTCTTCCAACTTCTATCTCTGTTATTTTTAAATTCCATATCAATAATATACTACTCTGGAACAATAGAGAACATTTTTTTCCCTAGTCAAGTTTAAAAGTGGTTCATAGTGTACTTTGGTAAAAATTTTGAACTTGTGATAGCATCAATTATTTATCTTATTTAGAGATACAGATCTGATAAACAGACACAATTATCCTAAATATCTGGTTTTAAGTAAGTGCATACTATATACAAGTTTTACGTAAAAAAAGAAAAACTTTTCTTTCTTTGAATCTTTATAATCGTAGAGAAGGAAGATATGCACATATTCTCCATGACTTCATTTCTGGTCATCACAGTGTTAGGTTATGTATCTGATATCTTGCATTGACACACCTCACGATTCCAGCAGGCTGTGTCTACTTGAGCACACCAACCCTTCAGCCAAGGCTTCTGCTACCAGTACTTATTATTTAGACTTTGTCTGACTACTAATGGTGGTGTTCTAATGAGAGCTGGAATCTTCATATCCAATATAAAATCTTTGATTCAGAAAAAAAAAGATATAATTATAAGGTATATATTCCAAGAAAACTAGATATTTTTAAACATGAGGCAAATTTAGCCTAAATAATTATAAGTCAGGATACATAGCTTCTTTAAAATTCGTGCTTTCTTTTAGTTCAAATTTCTTGGCCAGAATGTGACATAATTTCTCTTTCTCATTCCTGGGATATACATTTAAATTATCATGTAAAATTTATTAAAAGTTAATCCTCTTTTAACTGAATTTTCTAAGCCCTCAGAAGGATCAAGGTATTCATTTAACAAAAGTTGTGCTTTTTAAATCAATAATCAGCTATTTGCTGATTTGCTATATATAGCAAAATGGCATATTTTCTGCATTCAGCATCTCACAAACAAGAGAAGTCGACAATCAATTGTTTGAAGTTCTCTGCCATCAAATAGCTGTGAACTCCACCTTGTAACAAGAAGGAAGAAATGGGTGTTTTTTCCTGGGTTTGTCTGAAAATGTACAAGGCAAAATTTTTTAAAAGAAACAGGTTTTGTCAACCTGGAAAGAGCTAGAATATTGGTGGTAAGACGTTGCTGTTAAGCAGTTGAGTGGAGAGTTTGTTTATTTGTGTGTATGCGTGTGGTGTGTGTTGCAGGGAGTTATATTTTCAGTTCAACTGCAAGGTAAGATTTAGGTCAAGTGAAATACAAAAGGTAGAGCTGAGAAGTTTAAGAATGTACTGTATATGATAGAGTATTGAGAAATTTAAATTGCTAGGAATTAGTTTAAGTTTTCAACAGTATGCTGAGAATGGGGACATAGTACTAGCTACAAACATACAGCGTTAGGTTTCAGAACATTTCATGGACTTTAGACACTACCGGTGCAAATTCTCACTTATCTGAATCCAGTAACTATAAAATGCTTGGGAAAACACCCTGGGGTTAGGGTTATACCTCAGTAGCAAAGCATTGCCTAGTTACAACCTACCTGGGGTTAAATTTCCAGGACTGCATACCCCCTCCCCCACCCCCCAAAAAGAAAGAAAGACATAGTAACCTTTGGTTTATTTTATTTTTAGGAAGTAATAACTTTTCTCCCATTAAGTGTTGACAAATTTAGACATTGCTAATGATGCCTTTGGATACACATTAGGCAAAGAAAAAATATCCACTTTTCATTTCATGGACTTTAGGGCATTCAGGTTGTAAATACTATGAACACATAATAATATTTCTTATTCTAATAATCTCCTATTTTAAAAAATCACCAATCCCTTGATTTCTCTCCCAAATCTCTTCCACTCACACTGTTTCTCCATTCAGCAAGGGGATCCTCATCACCAGGTGGAATTAAAAACTCAGGACTTTTCTCTCCTTAATGCCATTCTACCTTGCACCCCACATGGCCAGTCAACTTCATCTGTAATATACAGCCTGAGTCTCCACTTTTCTCATCTCTAATGTCACCTCCATCAGCATGGCCCCTGGTTTCATCCATATTACCAGCCTGCGTTCTCACTCCCAGGCCCCTGCATAGCACACCCAAAAGGCTTTGGAATGATCAGTGGGTCAGTTATTTCTTTAGCAGCCTAAGAGACAAGAAAGCAAGCAGAAAGCTGACCAAAAACAAGTACCTAAAAGGAAAATATGAAGAATGATATATCCATTCTGGGCTTTGAAGCTGCGGAGTATTCTTAGGAGCTGACACCATGCACCCACAGAGGGCTGTGTGAATGTCCAGGAAAGACCTGAGAAGGCCCATAGCATCACCTTCGACTGACCTTGGAGCTCTCTCACAACAGAAAGTGACAGCTATGGCAATCTCATTTTCAGACTTTATACAATATAACAACTATGAATGAAAACTGATTGTATATATGTGTGCATGTATGTGCTCCTATGTATGCAGAAAGAGAGAAGAAATTATTTCAGTGAAATATTAAATTTAGCTTTTTAAGAATTCTTTTTTTATTATCTATTTATTTTTATGTGGTGTTGAGGATCAAACCCAGTACCTCACACGTGCCAGATGAGCACTCTAATGCTGAGCTTACAGTCCCAGACTGACTTTTTATAAATTCTTACTGGTAATTCATAGTGTATTTTCTATATATGTGACCATGCATTTGACTAATTTTAGAACATTTTATCCACTATTAATCTCAGTTTACTCTGAAATAGCAGAATATGCATATGGGATCGCCTCTTTCTGACTTCATCATATAATTTGCATCATATACATTTAATTTACTAAGTAATTTCATTATTTTATATAACAAAGTAAAGGTAATCTATGATGTTAATTAAACATAAAAATTTAAATCTCTCTGCTATTATACTAAATTTGTTTTATATAAGGGAATATCATGAACCTCACCATCTGAAACATCATTTCCTCAGCTCTGTCTACTTTGATGTTAAATCCTGTCTCAAGAGTTATGTTATTCATCTGCTGTCCATGAAGGGGGCCAGTTCCCAGTCTCTGCCCTCACCACTTCATGGGTATGCCTCCTCCTCTGCTCCAGAGAAATGGCTATCCTGTTTGGATAGGATTTGGCTACTGTTGTTTTAATTTTATTTTTATAATGAACTTATTACTTAGTGGAAAGGGCAGAGAGGAATCCTAAAAGTGCACAGGCACAACTGCAGGTCTAGAGAGTTAATAAGGCTGAGTAAGAACCTTTGGTACCTTAATACCTGGATGAGTTGAATTGTGTCTCCCCAGATATGGCGAAGTCCTAATCTGTGAATACGCATGATGGAGCTAGGCCGGGGTCATCAGGGAGGGCTTTACTCCTGCATGACTGAGCTCTTACAGGAAAAAAGGAAATAGGGACACACAGACCCACCCATAGGAGAAAACCCTGTGAATGTGAGGCAGGGATCAGGGTGACTGACCAGAGAGAAGGAAGTCCAAGACTCAGGCTGTGGCCATATGCCGCCAGGAGCTGGGGCAGGGACCTGGGCAGATGTGCCCTCACAGCTCTCGGAAGGAGCAACATTCCTACATCTTGATCTCATACCTCCAGCCTCTAAAACTGTGAGACAATAATTTCTGTCATGTAAGCAAGGCAGTGTCATCTTTACCAAACTAGTACAATGTCAAACCCCATGAGGGAAAAAAACATACATTTAAAAAAATTTGTTTCAACTTCAAATCTTGAATAACGTGTTTTCATCCCAAATGTTCTTCTTACACTCTAGAACTATACAGGCTTCCTACGGTACATATTAACGTTACTAAGCCACTGCATGAGTCAAGGTGTGATGACTACGGTTGGTTTACTGGAATATCTTCTTGGATATTTATTGGCACGTTTTCCCAAATGTGTCCTATAAACTCTATGGCGGCGGCGTAGAGGTGGGGGGGGGGGCAGGGATGAAGTGACAAATCATTCTCAGAGTTCTAAATACTACCTCAAAAAATTGCTTTGCTTTCTGGAAAGTCCTTTTATAATGACAGGGTAACAAAGTTTGCTATGATGTCACTTCCTTTTCCTCCTCATCTCTAAACTTAAACCGAGACTAAAATAAAAATAAACCATGGAAACAGGAAAAAATAGTTGTGATGACATCTAAGAATACTGTCATCTCCTGTCTAAGCTACTTTCTTTTACCTTCCAGCTTCTATAACAGTAAATTGGCATCAAATTCTCCATCTCAAATCCTCGGCTGTCTGCCGGAACTGAATGACACAGAACATTCACCTCTTAATAAATCTTGAGCCTCTACCTGAATCCCCAGCTACCCCATTCTTTCTCTCTTTTTCCTGACATAAATGAAGCAAAAGCAGAAGATACATTTTTAAAAAAATTCCGTAAAGTTACTTACTTTGATTATTAGAGATGAATTACCACCCTGAATCATCATGCAGAAATATAGGACAGATTATTGTTCCTTGTTATGTTGGTATTGAATTATTCAGTGGTGCCAATAGCAATGTGACAACTTGGTGATCTTAGATTTCCTTGTAGGTGGCATCAGCAGTATATTTGAACACCTGCACAGATCCAGAAATTATGAAAATTAGTGACCAGGATAAAGTGAAAATGTTTAGATCTACTTTTCAATAATCTAAGCCTAAGAATATTGTCTTCTCTAATGCTTTCTTCTTTATCACCATGTAATTTTTACTATTATCACTATTACAAGAATGAATATATTCACCACCATTATCTAATTAACAACACTCAGAAATGACCTGTCATTTTTTTTTTACAATAAGCTGCTTTTTAACATGCCATTTTTATTATTAATTTTTAATCTGAGATGGCCATTTTTCCTATTTCAATAGTTTTTAACTGAAATATATATTTTTCTTCATGCACCTGCATAGTAATTCATATACTCTCAGGTAAATCTTTTTGCACTTTTTAAAAAACTGTTGCTTTTTTCTAGTTGTTTTATTGCAAAGGTGCCAAATTTAATCTTGCAGATATGAAATCTTTTCCATCTGACACAAAGCAAGTTCTTTTCCTAAATTTTACCAGAGGTTTTCTGTGACTTCCTTTGCTCTATGAAGATATATAGGTGTACATATACTGAGAGGAAAGTTGTATATCTTTATACTTGAATTTTTTTTTATTTTAGTGGAGATAAAATAGAAAATACTATAAATTTTACACAGATCTTCATAGGCCATGTGTCCAAGGAATAGAAATATGAAATATGTTCACAAGGTAAACAAGCTATCCCCAAAATGGGGAATCAACAGTAATTTTTTGATTATAGCTAAGCTATTATGAGTTTTATGTTCATCATTAAAACTGCTACCACGATTATTCAACTTTCTACAACATATGTGCATTTATCTTACAAGAATAAGGTTTAGGACAGGGTTGTGGCTCAGTGGCAGAGCGCTTGCCTAGCATGTGTGAGGCACTGGGTTAGGTCCCCTGCACCACAAATAAAGGTATTTTCATAAGAAGCACATACCTGCATATGAAGATTATGAGAAATATAAGCAATATTTACTTTTCATGCTATCTCCACCCTGAATATCATGTTATCAGACATATGTGATCCTATCCTTACTGTTAAGAACTGCCTTTTTTCAAATTTTTGGGACTACTCAGGAACTATTCCTGAAACCTAATGGGGCTTAAGTTGAAGAAGCTCTAACAATTTCCAAGTTCATGTTGTTTTGTGATCACACTTGTCTTTTAAAATGGCTTATTGTTCTACTTACACTACTTCTTACATTATAGAATGACTTTTGTATTTGCTCTTATGCAAATACAAATAAATCAACTTGATGAGAATAATAACAACTTTATATGAAATAATTTCAATAACAATAGGGAGGAGTGTCTGAAAGAACTCTTTCCTTCTTTATCTTATAAATTGGGAATTTGTAAGGATATTGCTTCATTAATTTTCTCTTAAATCATTTTTAGAAGTCTTCTCTTTTCATAAATTAGAATATACTAATGTTCAATTCATCTTTTTCAGCATGGAATATGCTCAATAGTTTTCTGATCATTATTTCAAAAGTATATTTAGAGGATTTATTTGTAGCACAGATAAAGAGCCTCTAAGTGCTCATTTACTGTGTTTTCTTTGTTTCCATTTTGACCTCATTAGAGCCCATGGTCAAAAGTATATAATTATGCAATAACATTTGACACTGTTTCTGATGATGCGTTGTTCATGTATGCTGTATTAGTCATGCATTAAAAAGATGTTAATTTCCAAGCAATATTTGGGCAAACGATGATAGCTTGTAAAGATGAGTACACTGAAATCTAAGAATACATTTCACATTTAAAAAGTAAGGTAAAAAACTTAAAAGCTAAAAGCCAAAATTCTGTTGGTGATTCATCACAATAAATCCTAAATTATGACTGTGCAATCCCTACAGCAGCATCTGTCCAGTAGAACTGGGGTATTTCTTAGATGTTACAGGTCGGGATTTTTTCTATTATGTGCAACTTGATTCAGCTTATATGCATGTGAAACACTTAATGCCCAGTATTCATTAAAAATTTCTAAAAAATAGACTTTTGTAGTTTTCTAATTTATTTTAAAGAACTAGCTTTAGCCATAAACATCTCAAGAATTTAATTGGGTTACCTTGCTTTCTATACTAACAAAAATAGCTATGAGAAAGATGATATTTTATAATGATTAAAATTGTATAAGGAAAATTACATTTTAAGTTCATAAAGCTTTAGATTCCCAAGACTGAACGTCCTTGAGGTCATCTACCATTAATCTCATATTTATCTTTAGCAGTCAATATTACATGAAATTAGTTTATTATTATAAAACATAATAAATAAAACATGTCTATGGTTCCCAAAACATATTAAATAGAAACTCAGAGAATGAAATAAGACAGTGTTGGGCATTACTTTTTAAATGCAACCTAATTTTTATGCTTGAAAATATATTTTGGATCTTCTTTTTATCAATTAATATGTAAATAACCATATATTTACTTTATAATGATTAATATTTTTCATTAAAAGTATCACAAAACTTCATTTTAAATAATCTTTGATGATTAAAAGTGAAACTAAAGTAAATTTTTCACCTTAAGCAATGCATCAAAATCTCACAGTTTGTTCTTGGTCTACTGGAATTCAAAAGTTCCAGAATATTGAGAATATTTTCATCTTGCCAGGAATTTTCTATCCCTGTCACATATAATTATTTTGTTATCTTTAGAAACCATTTATCTTATTAGTATGCCTACTAAAGTTCAATGCTGAAACAGAAGGAAGGAACTTTGTAAATGAAGAGATTCAAGAATTATTACAAGAAAGCATAATTCCTGTTGGGTCTTGCATCAGAAAAAAAAAGAAATTACCTGGGGACAGTGGGTAAAATTTAAAAGTGGACCCTTGATGCTATGTTAAGTGTTCTGAATTCAAGTTGGATCATCACATTGTTATGTGGGAGAAGGTTTTTTTCCTTAGGATCTTTATCTTAAAGTATTTAGGCCAAAGGGCCATGTAACCTTCAACTCATTCAAATGTAAATGTGGTGTGTGTGTGTGTGTGTGTGTGTGTGTAGAGGGTGCTGCCAGTTCCAGAGAGTGGAGGACTGGGATACTGCTGTACCTCTGCAAGGGGCAGAGGAGCCTCCAACACAGAAGCATCCAGGCTAACGTAGCTCTAGTGTTGAAACTGAGAAATGCACATACACGTTAATAATTATTAATTTTCAGGGAGAAATCCTTAATATTAAATAATTAAGATGAGGACATTCTTCTTAGAGAAAGCCTGCTATTTTTAATTTGAGTCCACATTCTCAGTCTTCTCTTTCTACGTATCAGTGCAGAAGAACCATCTCTGTAAATTATTTTCATATAATAATCATTATTAATAATGGAGATTGCAGTCTTAAATAAGCTGGCCTTGCAGGCCTTCCCTGAGGAGTGATATTTGAACAAACATCTGAAGGTCTGAGCAGGATCCATGATGAACACATGGAGGGAAGTGAATTCTGGGACAGGAAGAGGCTAGACAAGGGGGGTTCAAGGGCTGTGAATAGCAGGCTGCAGGGATGAGTCTAATCACATCAGATGGTGCAGGCTGAAGGTGGAAACTCTGGATGCTTGGTGTAGAAATTTGAAAGTTTTAGACTGCATGACTTCACCCGGATGGTCAAGATGGGTGAGACCACGGAGCGCAGCAACACTGCAACACGGGAAGGGTGTGCACTGAGGGAAACTCAGTGGGGAACGGCCAAGGATGAGGGAGGAAAATGAGAAGCATGGAGTATGCCAACAGCCAGGTTCAGGAAGTGTTTCGAGGAGGAAGGAGAGGTGTACTAGAAAGACTGTGGATGTATCAACTTATATATGCAATAAAAATTCTGAGTACAGTGCCATGCCCACATTCCCCATAAATGATCTTTTGATGTGTTTCTTCCCACAGTAAACAGAGGCATGACTTCTTAGCTACTGAGAACTGTTAAAGCACGTTTTGAGTACTTGATTAAATGTGTTGCAATTACTGGGTAGGTTCTCAGAGGAGGGCCATGACCGAGTGCCCAGAATGCAGTGGGTGGTGACAGAACAAGACAGGCCCCTGTCTTGTTGCTTCACCTGATCCTTGTTCTATGAGACTGAACTGCTGATGATTCCATATATTGTAAAATATGCATGTCATGCTTGTTCTTGATGAGTTACAGCCCACAGGCTTGGTCTTCCACATTACTTGACTTTTACTATACACATAATACCCACAGAATAGTTTATTGATTTTCTGTGGTCAGTCAAACAGGAAGCAAATTCAGAATGCAGGATATGAATATTATGGTCCTATCTATTAATAACAAGCAAGGTGTCATCATTCACATATTTGTTAAGTATGTCTATGTATCTGTGTGTATCAATATTTATATCTATCATTTAATTAAGTCTATCCATGTATCTCTCCATATCTGTATCTTATCTATACCTATCACCTTTGCATTTATCCATGTATCTATCCATCCATCTATTGTTCTCCCAGAGAATATGGTAGATGATTTTAAAATATTGCATCATTTGCATGAACATATTGTAAATAAGGTAATTAAAAAAATTCAAAGGGTAGAGTAATATGTGTACAGACAAAAACAGGTCATATCATAATTAGACATTTCCTGAATGGTTTGCCAAAGGCTGGTAACCGTAGGTTCTGTGTCCTGCTGAAGGTAACACTGTCCAGTGAACTTCCTGTCAAGTACTGTGTGTTAACAGTAGTCACTGTGTCCTCTCTTCTCTCCCTTTGTTTCTGTCACTGCCTCTGTCTCTCTGTGGGTATTTCTTTTTCAGTACAGTGGTGAGACAAGGCAAGTCAATACATAAATATTGAAACCATATAGCCAGAAAGCATGAAATTTTCGCTTAAAATTTGTTACAAAGGGAAGTGTTAGAATTCTTTAACAAGTTCATTCAATGGAAGAAATCATACACATCAAACTAACACTTAACAGAAGATTACTTAAGGAAATTTCTGACCTCTACATGCCAAAGTTAAATTACAGCTGTTATTTACAAAACATTGGCTGAATTCAGTAGTTGGTCATATTAAATGTATAAATAGAGGTGGGGCTATCAAGAGTAATAGCACATTTTCCCATACTAAGGAGATTTAAAAATCACCTTATTAATGTGAGCACTTACAGATTATCAAAGAGTAGAAGTATTGCCTGGTCACTTAGATACATGAAAGCCATGTGCTCCTTTAAACTAAAAAGCAGAACAGACTCAGGGAGGCAGAGTGGAAGGGCGGTTGCCACAGGCTGGCTGGGAGAGGACAGGAAATGGAGGTCACTGGTCAAAGAACAAAGTTTCAGTTAGACTGGAGAAACGAGCTTTAGTGATCTATTGCACAGCCTGGGGATCTAGTAATAATGACACATCATATATATCAAAATTACTTAAGGACTAGATTTCAAGTATTCTTACTTCAAAATTGATAAGTAGTTCAGGGGATGAAAATGTTAATTACTTAATTTAATCTTTCTAAATGTATACATATACTAAAATATCACATTCTACCCCATAAAGGTGAACAATTACTAAATGCCAATTATAACAAATTAATAAATGTGCATTTGAAAAAAAGCAAAAAAAATAAAATGAAATGTAAGGGAAATCTTTGCAGATGTGTGCTTTTTGTGTTGTGTTTATTTTGCAGTTAGAAAATGTACTATGTGTAAGAGTTCAGGGTTAGGAGTCAGCGGAACTGAGGACTAGGTCTCACTTTTAATCCCATCTCTCCACTTACCCTTCCATAGAGGAGTTACCCCACGAAGTAAATGGCAAGGGCCTTGCTTAAGCCCATGCTCCTGAAGGCTGCTCACAGTTGTAATTATTTTTCAAGACAAGGATAGTTTTCTTACTTTGCAAATCAACTGGAAAGTAGAAGGTTGAGACACGCAGTGTGACAGAAATGCCACCTGGATTCTGATGCTGAGGTTCTGCTTACAATACACAGAAGAGACGGAGGAGGGGAGGGTATCTGCTGTGCATGGCGCAGGATGGCTGTTCTCAGGTTGCATTAAGGGGAACCTGAAAGAAGAATGAGTGAAAGTCATGTGCAATTTCTGGGAGTCACTTCTCAGGGAGACCCTAGTATGTGTGATGGGAAAAGTTTGACAGTTCTCCAGGCTCATGACTCACAGCAGCTCTGTAGGTAGGAGTTATGGTCCCAAATGCATCAGTGAGATAAGGATGCAGCAGTGAAACTCCACATCGTGTATGACCACAAGAATGGGAAGTTACACTCCATGCATGAAAAGTGTGTCAAAATACATTCTACCATCATGCTTATATAAAAAGAAAAATAATAAAAGTAAAAAAGATGCAGTTTCCAAAAAAATCACAAGATCACAAGAATATTATAATTTTTCTAACTTACCAACATATCTAGTCTACCTATTAATACTTGATTCTCAACATCAATGCATGTTAAGTGATGATATGTCAAGACATGTGAAGATATTTTAAACTTAGAACTCAGACTAGGATGCTTTGTATTATATTTTTACTTGCATGGAAATTGGGCCATATCATAATTCATTATATTTGTTACCAGAAGATATTAGTATTTGTATTTCTACCACAGAGTATTAGTTTTAGGTAAAACAATGTAGACTCTTACAGTAAAAACAGTGAGATTTATACACCTTTTGTAAAGTAAAATATAAATATAATAAATATCCTATGAATATTTAAATGTAGCTGAATTATATATATATATTTCCCCTGAATTCTAAATATGTATTTTAAAATAGAATAGAAAAAGTCACCTTTAAAATTATAATAATTGGAAAAATGTACACTTTTAAAAATGAATTCTAAATAAATATACTAATGATTTGAACTATCAGTTTTACAACTTATCATTTTGTTTCCCCCACAGACTTGCATAAACCTTAAAACTTACAATTTGGTATTTTTACACATTGTGAATTTACGTGTGCTTCTATGTGCAAAACCAGCAGCCACAGTGTTTGACTGATGATCACAAAGGAAATATGCTAGGATATAACATCCCTTTCTTCCTCTCTCCTTCCTAGATGTAAACAGTTTTCTGACTTTCGATTTTTACTGTAATTGGTCTTTTTTTGTTTGCATTATAATGACTGCAGCTCTAAAAATTGTTTATTCTTCCCCATTTTTTTCATTGTTATCAATAAGAACATATTTTGTATGCATTTGTATATGTGCATGTGTGTAGATTCAGTACATTTTGCATAATGAATGAGTACATGACTTTTCTAGAACAATGCAGAGATAGACAGGGAGCCTTCCAGTAATGTCCTTATATCGGATTCAATGTATTTTCACAAGAAAAAACACATCCCATCTCCAGATCAATCTCAGATGAGAGTGTGGAATATAGTGTGCAGTTACATCTCAACAAGTCATGTGTACCCTTTCTCTGCACATGTATGTATTGGATGAAAGAAAGTGGTTTGGTAAGTAACAAATATTATTTTCAATTTGAACATTTATCATTAATAATAATAATAAATGAATGTCAAAACTGAAGTTTTCTGACATCCGTTTCTTTTCTGTATAAGACATTTTGATGAGAAATGAATAATGGGCACATCAAACTTAGGTATGACAGGCCTGGGGAGAGTGTGAAAATTCTAGATGACAAAAATTCAAGCTCAAAAATATTTTGACAAAATGGATAGACAAATTGAATTGAATGAAAATAAATTTAGCAAGAATATAAATGTCTGGTTTGTGCTCTTCTCTCATGCCTACCCTCATCTCACCACATCCCACTGCCGGGTTTGTAGCCCCTCGTCTCCTCCCGACTGGCGGGAGAAGCGGGGAAAGCATGCCCCAACCAGGAAAGGGCAAGAAAGGTAAAGGTCCACTGGTGGCCCACACCCAGTCCTCCCTCACCCAAGGACAATCAGACGCACCAGGGAGACAAGTACACACAGCTTATATACTGCACAGGAGCCAATCAGGATAAAGGTCAGAGGGGTGGAGCGAGTTCACGTGTCCAGCCATCCCATAGTCCATAAGGGAAGGCACGAGCTGTCCACGAGGGTCTAAGAGTCCTGGACCTATCCTGGAGGTGGTCCGCCTTTTCCGTCACCACCCACAGCACCGCCTCCTGGCTGATCGCCAGGAGCCATCCCAGCCACAGGTGCGGCCCCAAGACTGGGAAGCAGGCAGCAAGTCATGTCCTACATCTCCCCCTTTTCGTTTTATTAGCAGGTGTTTGCCTTACTCGAGACTGTGCCTGTCTTAGGTTGTCCCCCTCTGGGCATCTTACCCGTCATTGACTACCACTCTAGCTCTTCAGGCAATCCTATCTGCAGGGCCTGATTTGGCCCAATGGGAAGCCTCAAGGAAGGGAGATGGCTCTGCTCCCGGCTTACACTGCACATCCCGGTAGGGGCCTTGGCCAACCTCATAGGGTTCACAGTCAGTATCTTGTAAGACGGCTGTTGCTGCCAGACCACTATCAGTTGAACAGCTCTGGCTGGATCCTTGAGAAACTGGAGGAGCCCAGTAGAAACAGCACTCCTCCTGTAGGAACAGACCTAGTCCTCCTTCTCGAGCAGTAGTGCTGACACTGAGGCCAGCAAGTCCAGTTCCCATCCCTGTGGCCATAATGAATGCCACGAGGGAGACAATGAGGAGTGCGGTCACAACCAGGCAAAGCATCCAGAATGGTCTTTTCATTTTCACAATCAAAGAATCACACCTCAGTGCAAAAAGCAACACAAAACTTTACACATCCCACAGAAAACAGGTCCAGCCATAGAACATCAAATGACATAAATAAATCTCCAATATGTTTTTCTTTTCAGCCTAAAATCACCATACAACTTTAGAACACCAGATTGATATAATGCTCTTTTAAAGTTTCCAACTTACACACTTGTATACCTGGAAGATATGAACACATTAATAGCATCACAATTACATTGATGTTTTTATATTAACCAAATTTAGCTTTTAAAGAAATAACATAGCTCAATTCTCTAAAATAACAGTTCTTGTTTGACCAGCTATTTAATTTCTTTAAGATTACTTGCTCTAGAAACAAGGAACAAAACTTAATGAAACACAATGTTATGGGTAAACTGATGTTTTAAGGAATCTTTGTCCTTTTAACATATGACTGATTGTAAAAACAAACTTACACAGACCTTCTTTTTACATCTTTATTTTCATCTGTTTACCCAATTTAATTTGAACCGTTTAAATCACATGAATGAAAGACATTTGGTTCCATTCTTTTTCTTTAAATTTTTCATGAGCACTCCTCATATATCTGCCAATCTTCATATCATGTAAATGACATATGGACATATGGACATACACACATACAGACATATAACACTTAACACAAGTGTGCACACATAACACAATAGTAAAGGCCTTGTAGCTTTTCACAGGTGAAACCTCCATTGCAATGTTTAACAACTCCACAGTTGATCAAAAATAGAACTGATCAGAAAAACAATAACCTAGGTCAGTAGGATCAAAATCATGAACTCTAAAAATACAGAATCTAAGAAAAAGCAAGAGCCCTAGAAAAAATGACTGGCCGGTAATTAGAAAGTACCATACAATTTACATTTTTTTGGTTTAGTCTTGTTTGAGTACAGGTAAAAAGATAACTCCCCCCACCCACCGCCTGCTTTTTTTCTTGAGCCTCAGATCAGTCTCCTACTGAGCTCGCAGGTTTCTTCCATTTGCATTTCAACTTAAGTCCTGGCTGAGGTCTGGAAGGAGCAGGGAAAACTGCTATTCTGAGCAGAAGCCTCATACCTAAGGCATTTTAACCTTACGTCATAATCCTCAGGTTTGGATGTTGAAAATTATGATACAAGGTTAAGATACAATTTACAAAATTTCATATCTTTACATCTTGTTTTGCCAAAGAAAAAAATTTTCCTACACTAGAAAAACTTGCTCACACAAAACTGAAAATAGGATCTTACTTGATAATATAAAAGCTACCATCAGAAGAAATCCCTTTAAGGATTTAAGGATCATTAAACCATTCCTTTGTTCTGAAGTTCCTAAAGTAGTATTAAATTACATTAAATCACCTGAAAAATTCTAAAAGAGAACCACACACTACCATGTATATCCAAAATTAAGCTTCAAACATTTCCAAGACTGTTGCTATTCAATGTCATTTCAATAAGCCAGACCAAAGTCCTGATCCAATACTTTCCTTTCCTAAATCCTACCCACTGAGGGGAACGGATTACTATCCTTGCCCAAATTAATAATGCACTGGTACACCTAGTGAAATCTTCCCAGGCTACCTAATTCAAAAATGGATGAAAAACTGAATGACTGGGAGTTGCCTGCCAAATTGGAAGTACAGTTCTTTAGTTTCCCATCCTAAGTATTTAAGTTCTCTGGCATGAATTATCTGAAATCATAAACTAAACAATTACCTAAACCCAACTTTTAACTACAAGATTGTGCAAAGTTTCAAAAACCCATTCAGATACCAGACTGTTACAATAAAACATCATCTTTTAGACACACATTCAGCCAAGATCATTCCCAAGAAACAATCTATAATATCAACACATTACTGCTAGACAGAGGTGGAGTAATCCTTACAGTGCAGGGAAGGAAGGAGGGAGTTCCCCGAAGCAACAGGGCTTAGGCAGCTGCTGGGAGTCCCTCAGTCCCTCCTCTTACTTACAGGATTAGCTCCTCTGGTTTGGTCCCACCCCAGGCACCAGGTACGCTGCATATCTCTTAACTTTTCAGTAGTAGGTTTCCCCAAGAAAGTGGAGTGGGGGCTCCTGGGGGTGTCAAAATTTGTAACTGAAAGTTCAGTTCCTGTCCTCAAAGCCAATCAATGCCAATTTCACAATGAGGACAGGGTTTTGAGAAAAGAAAAAGGGAGATCAGGCTAAAATTTAGCTAAAGTTATCTCCACACATCTAAGGCAGATTGGAACTTGGGTGGTGCACTGTTGGTGGGCTAGACCCTGGAGGATGGTTTTGGCCCAGGGCTAATTTGGCTTTTCCTGATTTGTACAAGATGGCAGAGAATTTCCGTGGGGGGAGGGGTCACAATATGGTGGAGGCCGCTCCCCGTCCTGGCTGTCTACCATGTGTTCCGGGAGGTGAGGGGCCAGGAGAGAAACAGGCTTTGTAATCTCCCTCTTCCTCACCAACTGTTCTGTGCGGTCCCAGGTGGCTCAATGCCCGAGGGCAGAGTGGGCCCGGTAGGGGGACATAGATGTCCTGGCACCAGCAGGGCACAGGGCGGGCCTCGAGATGGCCGGCTTGGCTCCTGGCTTGGCTCCCTCTTGCAAACTTCTCCCTCCTCCTCCCCTCAGCATGCTTAGTGTGAGATTGCCCCATCTTTCCAGGGACACCCTTACCTTGGTACTGGCCTGGCTTGGCTCACAGATACTTTCTTCGTGTCCGTGTTCGGCGTCCATGTTTGGGCGCCAGATGTCAGGGTTTTTAGCCCCCCGTCTCCTCCCACCAGTCCCAAAAAAAGAAAATAAAATGATTATGGTAAGTACATTGCTTGTTTTTAGAGAAAAATATGAAATAGTTTTCCCAACAGCATTGTCAAGTGAGTAAAGAGGGACGCACAGCAACCCAGCTGGAGTGCTCTTCTGCTCTTGTTTTTGTATGGCTTCAACCTTTCTCCACATGGTGGAACCTCTCAGGTGTATATAAAATTGTATTTGATTTCTAGACTGCAACATCCAAATATCTAACATGTATTTACACTGGGATTTATTTCAGGGTCCCAATCCCCTCCCTCCCTAATTTCATTTCCAGGGTCAGCATGGATTGAAGGTATGCCCAGTTCCCTCTACCAACCCTGGGTTCCCATTTCCCTGCCCTTGCCTTACAGCCACAACCAAATGCTGATCAGCCTCCTTCAAACTCCCCCTTCCTCTTCCTCCCACTCTGTTTTAGGGATTTGCACCTAATTCAGTGGCCATATTTAGTATCTGAGCATTCACCACCTCATCCTCTTCAACCCACACTAACCTTCAAGCCACATGGGAGTGAACTCCCAGAACTATGCTCCACATGTGCCACTTCCTGCTCTGGGTACTTCTACCTCCTGGTCCACTCACCCTTCCTTCAATTGACCTAAAGTTACCTTCAGCTATCAGCCCCTTCCAGCATTGCCTGAAGCACAAAGACAGGACCTGAACAAGACCACACCCCTCATAGAATATCCCAAGTCTGAAGCAAACAGAGGCCCATTTTAGGGCAATTTTAATGGGCCATTTTATCTTTAAGGATCATGATGTGTTGACCAAGGTATCATAGGATTCATACCACATCTCATCTTCTTCCACTGCCTACCCTTTCTCTGTACAGGTATTGATACCAAAGGCTCACACTGAACTACAGTCAGTGTCTGCTCCCATGAACCTCAGGTGGGGCAGTATTCTGTATGTTTCACAGAATGATTGAGGCATTTCAAAACTTCTCCACAAGGCTCTTCCAACCTGGAAGATGTCTGCCATTCTGGATGTTTTATATAAATGAAAATATAAATAAGTAAGAAGGAAGTGCTCCAGAATTTTCAATATGCTCACCCAAGACATGAGTCCAAGAGGAAAGAAAACTGTGAGGTCATGATAGTGCTCCTCAGTGTTCAAAAATATTTTCAATGAGGCAAAAGTAACAGACAGTAACCAAGAAGTTGTCACTAATGATACTAAATACTCCACTTCAATGAGAAAATTTAACTTCATGAGTCATCGCTAGCCTATTGAGAGCTGTCTACTAGGCGATTGGAAAGGAGAAAAGAGAATATAAAGCAACACGATGAGAGTAAGATGGACATCAGCGGTCACTCCTGGAGAAATGTTGTGACTGGGAATATGGCAGCAGCAGAGGACCTACCATCTGACCTCCAAAGAGTGCAGTGCAGCCCAGGTGGGTGGATCTGAAAAGGAGCAGGTAGTACAGGTGTGCGACGCAGACCTGAGGGGGAAAGGCCAGAGTTCAATAATGTGGGGCTGTAGCTTTGTTAGCTCCTCAAGTGTTGGAAAAAACACACAATGGGTTTAGGTGCTTCTACTCTGGACCTCTGCTGCTGCCATGGAGAAGCACCACTTGGTAATTCTTACAGGGAGAAGAATCAGCAGTAAACAATGGCCAGAAGCAATTCCCTGTCCTCTTCCTTCCACAGTCTCACCCTGCCAAACCCTGGACAGAGCCTACTTCAACTGAAGAAGCAGAAATCTGTATCCCAAAGCCAGATAGAAGGGTGGCTTTGAAGCAGGGAGAAGGGGATAATAGTTGGCTGGTCCCAGGGAATATGGCAACATGCTCCTGATGAGAGCCTAGGAAGGCCTTGTCTGGAGGGCTTCTGACCCCTTGCCTTGGGCCTTAGGGAGAAGCTAAGTGAGGATTCCATTGCAGTACCCTCTACCACTCCATTGCTCATTTGGAGTGCCCCTCACTTACAGCGGGACCGTCAGTTCTCTGGTAGGTGAGGGTAGAGAATGAATAGAGCCATATGGATGAGCCACACTCCTGGTGCCAAGATGAACTCAGCCCATGAAGACTTTCAGCTGTCTCTTGGGGGGACAGGAAACTCCCTGCAGCCACAGTCCTGTGACTAGGTGAATGAGTTTAATTCAGGAGAAGAATATCAGAATGTCTGAGTGACCTCATCAAATTCAAGCCACATCCTGCACTGTTAGCTTTAACCGAGCTAAAGTCTTAAGTTTGACTCTCATCTGACTCATCACTATACCAATTGCTAAGAATTCAGATGGGAAGAAAAGGGGAAAGGATGTTATTTGTCCACTTAAATATCCATACTTATTAGTAGCTAAGTATTTACAGAGACTGAAAAAGTCATGGATGCAAAGAATCCTTTTTTCTTTGAAGTGCTCCTGTGATCTCTTCCGAGTCAAGGTTAGATTTTTGGAATGTCTATTTTGTTTCTTTGCAAAATTTCTATATTCTGAAGAAGGGTAAAGCACATTGTACCACACTGCTCACTAAGAATGAAGATGTCATTTTGAAAATCATGTGTGTTCCTCAGAAAGTGAAAATCTGGGACATTTGATTATTACTCATATCTCTTGGAAAAATCCTACCTTCCAGAAAATTGCCTGATCAAATTAACACAGGAGAAAAGCAAGGAAATATAGAGTGTAATCACTTTCCCTCTCTGCTAAAACAAGACAGTCCTCGGAGTTATAACTATCTCCCAGAATGCACCACAGTGTTTCTTTAATTGATGTGCTTCCAAATTAAAAATAATACATGGTTTCTAATGGAGTATTGAAACAAGGAGTTACCAAGAATACATTTTATAAAAATCGAATGGATATTCATTTGGTCAACTTTAATGCAGAGTCATTGGCTATATCACTTTGAGTTCAACTTTCTTTTTTTCATTAGTATTATTGAGTTCAGCATGATTAAATCTCTATGCTTCTATCAATTTTAAATCCTATGAAATGTAAAGATTTTCAAATCTAGGACATGAATCATTGATTGCACTGCATTCATTACCACCACAGAAGACCAGCCATCAAAGTGATCTGAGATCAGTTATCTCAGAGCAATTGAAAATATTGCATAATAAAGTTCTGCCTGGGAACGACATGAAGTCTCTCCCTCCCATTTTAGTGAATTGTGTCAAGCAGAAAAAAGAAAAATAAAAACAATTTAGCATGATCTATTGAAAATATCAAAATAGTATACATTTTAATGTCACTAAAATTTCTACAGCCCTGTGAGCTTTTTCCTCTTCTGTTTTTGTACATGAACCTATTATTTCCACCTCAATGACAGATAGGAGTACAAATAGTAAATTGAACATCTCTCTTTTATTACAGAATTTTTGTTATCATAAGTAAAGCTGAGCTGGTTCTCATTCAAACCAACTGTGTCTATGAAACAAGGTTTAGTCATGCATTAAATGAAGGCTTCAAATAACATTATGCCAGGAATTTGTTACATGTTGAACACTGAGAGCTTCCTTTCAATATGTTTATTGGCATGAAAGTTAATGCAATAATAAAATACAATAAAATTTTATAATTCTCCATTCACACCAATAGCTCTCACAGCAGAGCAGTTCTTCAAGTGGTGAGGATAAAATTAATGAAAGAGAGTGACTGCAAACACAGATTACATGTGCGCAGAGGACTGGGACTGTCACACAATAAGGTAAACTGGACCTGGTTCCTCTTTCTAAATCACAGTACTAGTGTATCAAATGTTGCTTTAAAAATTAATTTTCAATGATATGGAAATGGCTAAGTGCACGGTAACACGACTGAACCTGAGGAAAGAGAAAAGAGTAACACAAACCGACCTGAACTGCACTCAGGCAGGCCAAATGGAAGTTGCTTCCTTAAACAAGTTGAGAGCTTTCGTGCCCAAACTGAAATCCCCAAAGACTGAACCCTACGAGGAAATCCTTGGAGACTGGAAGGCTTGGCAGTTTCCACAGTCTTCAAACAGGCTGCGTGCAGTGGAGGACCCAAGGAGCAGAACCAGCGTGTAATGGGCTGAAAGCAGTTATTCTAGAAAGGCACCTCAGGAACAGCTTCGGTGAATGATTGCTAGAAGCATGGACACAGGAGATGGACACGGAAGCAGGAGAGTGGAAGGTAAACGTCACGCCATACCTGGATTGAGATCTTGAGAATGACATCAGCTGTAGTCACAGCTTCCAAATGACACACTGCCATCTTGAAAACCCTAAAACATATGCTCTTTGAAATCTGTTTTATCAGTACCCTGTAACTCATATTTTACACAATTAACTGGATTCACTCTTTCTGTGGTATAGTGTAGCCTCAGGTCGGTTTTGAGGAAAGACTGTATACCTTGGCCTCGTTATTTACAAACATTCTGTTTTAGACTCTCTCTGGAGGGAAGTAAGCTTTGACTAACTTTGAAACTTTCAGTTGCTAATAAGAAGCCTCAAAGTCAATAATACTTGGGTGGGATGCTACATACACTTGATTCCGTGGGTGGGATGCTACTGTACATTTAATTCCGACAGCATCCGAATTCCTGCACTTTGACTGACTGTTTTCCCTGCTGGACTTGTTTACCTGATGCACAGGTTACAGATCAGCTACAAAGAAGACAAACAACAGTTAACATCCAAACAGCCCATGCTCCCCAGAGTCAGCCCAGAAAAAGAAGAGAAAAACAATTTGCTAAACTGATCATAGAATGATTTACCAGTCAATTAAAGAACACTTTTCCTAGTGTGCTAGGGGATTTCAAACACTGATGAATTACACCAAAATTGCTTTCTTTATTTGCATTGCAAAAAACCAGACAGATCAGAGTTTTGTATAGAGAGCTTCATAATTCTGTAATTTTCTACAGCCTGAACTTTTATTTTGACACAAGGGCCGTGTTCATCTAAAGCCAGTCAATCAGGCACTTTCCGAGTATGCCACGGAGATTGAAATTAAGAATAATATATTGCCAGATGCCACAATCCACGGAGTCTCGTGAAAAGTGGTACTCAAGTGTCACTTTGAACAACACCTGTTAGACACCGTATTTGAAAGGAAATACTCTTTGAACGTTTTAGCTTGTAAGCATGATTTGTGATATATCATAATTCACAACTATTATATGTTAGGAAGCTTTCAGCATAAGCCAAAGACACGTCAGTTTTGACACTTACTTAGCACAAAAAGTGACTCATGATGGTGGCTGATAGCATTTGATTGGCATTGAAACATGCCAAGCGTCATCCCTCATGTTGAGTTGCAGCTTCAAAATTTGATGTGTGAGAATTTGGAAAGAAATAGTCTTTGAAAGGATATTTAAATTTATAGCTGGAACACTTCAGTGTTTAATCAGAAACCTTGGGAGACAACATGGCATTTAAATCCACTCCCCATAATGTGCCATGTCATTTAAAGGGGGAAAATGCATTTTGAGAAAAACTTGCCAAATCATAAGTTGCTGCACAGCTTCTTACCTAAATGAAAATGTATGATTATATAAAAATTACACACATAATGCTATATAATTTTTGTATCAAAATCCGTTTTGCCTATGTCATTATTCAAGTTCAAGATGAAAGTGTCTTTAACCCTTTGATCAACAATTACTTCTTTTTGCATCTGATACCCTCTTTTCCAATGTGTCTTCACCCATTGTTGAGGCCCTGGCTAGGGCTGATCACTTCCTCCCGTCCACGTCTTTACTGGGATCTCTTTCCAACTCCATTCTGCATCAGACCTAAGTCACCCCTGGATCAGGTGTCAGATACCTAGGGACAGTGAAGTTCCTCAGAGTAGCCAATCCACAGGGGTTCTGGGAACCTCGCTAATGCCACCCTGCTGGCCATAAATAACACTTCATCCCACCCCCGCCAGCCCACCCTGCCCTCCTGCCATACTGCTGCCACTGCCCCAACTTGCTGTTCTTGCCCCTGGGTACAGCCCCTTGCATGGCCCTGCCTGGAAGCTTCTCTCTACTAGAGTAATGAAGGAGGCTTCTGCCTTTTATCCACTAGTGTGTTGAATCTCACCATCAAAAGAATCTCCAAATCTTATACAATACAAGTTCTACCAGGTTTCTTCCTCATTGTTCCACTGGAATTGGGCTCCTTAAGGTCACCAGTTACCTAAATTGCTAAATATAGTACTCAATTCTAGAACTCATTTCTTTCCATCTATAGCAGAATTTGAACTGATTAATAATGCATTTCTCATATTTTATCCTCAAATTCTAGTGATTTCTGTTCTTTCTCTCAACTTCCTTTGCTATTCTTACCCCATCTCTGCAGAATATAAAGTTAGATAACCAATCAGTCCATGTACATTTTTTATTCTCATAAATTCACCACCTTGATGGGCTCACCCATTACCTTGAGCCTATAGAAGGTAAATACTTCCAAATTGCTTTAGTCAGTTTTTGTTGTTATTGTTGTTGTTGTTGTTGTTTTTCTGTTCTGACCAAAAGACCAATAAGAGGAGGAAAAGTTTATTTTGGGTCTCACCGCTTCAGAGGTTCAGTCCATAGAAGACCAACTCCATTCCTCAGGACCTGATATGAGACAGAACCTCATGGTAGAATCGTGTGAGAGAGGAAAGCAACTCAGCACATGTGATCAGGAAGCAGAGAGAGACTCCACTCACCCGATATAAGGTATAAGCTCCAAAGGCACGTCCCCAGTGACCCACCTCCTTCAGCCACACCCTACCTGCCCACAGTTACCAACCCGTTAATCCACATCAGGGGACTAATTCACTGACTGGTTTACGGTTCTCATAACCCAATCATTCCTCCTCTAAACCTTCTTGGATTGTCTCACACATGAGCTCACCTACCTGAACTCCACATTCTGTACTTACTCTCTCTTCACTGGCATCTTTTGGATATCTTATGGGTATTTGAATTTTACCACATGGTTCTCCATCTGTTCTGCTTATTTTTTTGTTGTTGTTTACTTTTCTATTTGTTTTTTGTTTCCTACTTAATCAAGGTGACTCCAGTTTTCTGAGCGCTTCCCTGAGAATCCCGAGGAGGCTCTTTAGAACCCCGCGACTGTCACACCCACATCTGATTCCTCCCGGGTTCTGCCTCCGTGGTCAGCTCAGCACCATCCCCACACAGTGGGCCTTTCTCAGGTGGCTCATTTTCTTCACATCCCATGTGGCCCCCCTCCTTCTATGGAGCACTCCCTGGCTCCCCTCCCAGCAGCCAGAGAGGATTTAAAATGTAAAGTTGGTCACACGGTTCTTTAAAAAACCGTCTTCAGTGGCGGGTGGAGGAAAGCATGAGCTGCTCACCAGCATCCCCCAGAGCCCCCTCGACTCTCCTCCTCCTCTGCCTCAGCCGCCTGGGTTTCCTGGTAGCTTGACCTGCTGGGCCTGCGGCCACGTCAAGGCCTTTGAACTCACCAGTTCAGGCTCTGACCACCTTCCACCACCACTCCTCCAGGAGTCCTTGTTCCCATTCCCAGCATGTGGCTATCACGGCTTCTCACCTCCTATTTAGTGACCTTCAGTCTGTCTTCTCCCAGCTGTTCACCTGAGCACAGGAGCCTCATGAAACTTGCCTCTGTGGTCAGATGGCTGCGCTCCCCGCCCCGTGCCTCTCAGAATGCAGGGCACTCAGTGACTATCCAGAAAATGGTTTATTTCCAGACCTCCCCGACTTCACTCTAGACCGACCCACCACTCCTGTCCTACAGCAGTGCTCCAGACCTGATCCAGTCCCAAGCGGGTTTCAATGCTGTTGACTGAATATTAAATGCTTTTGCTAGAGAGTTTTCCTTTTATCCAGAACTCACAAAACCCTCCTCACCATTGACCTATGCCTTCCTTTCAGATTTTATTTGCTTCATGTGTTTCTGATGCCTTCAATTAACTTTGACAAGTATTTTGACTTTCACAAATTTCAACATTTTCTACAGCATTTATCGTTTTATGTTACAGTGGATACCTACATAGTGCAATCCTCCTTTATTTTTTTATTACCTCCTAAAGGGACTATATCACATAATGTTTTGTTACAAATTATTATTATAAATCTTGTATCTATGCATTGATTCAAAAGAATATACTCCCATAATAATAAATTAGGGAAATCAGGCACTGATGAATGTCTAATAGAAAAGACAAATATCATATAACTCTCTCAATGACATCTCTACTAATATAAACTGACATGGAAAATGGTTTTCTTTATTTCTATTTTTATGATCTAACTAAAATAACTACAAATGAGATATGCTTTCCATCTTTCAATTATAGTGACTGACTTAATTCTAATATAATTATAAAGCAAATAAGAATATTGACAACAATAAACACGATATTCTTAATACATGTATGGACAATATTAGATACATCAAGGAAATAAAGATGATTTTCTGTTTCTCACCTTTTCTAATATTTGCACATATTTATATTGTTAATAAAATATTTTAATAAATACTATTGTTCCCTGTTTGGTATTCTAGAATGCAGGAAAATATCCAATTTAAACTAAAGTTCACATCAATTTTGAAATTATTTACAGCCCTGTGTGACTTTTTGCTCATCCATCAGTAATTTTAAAACAGAATGAATCGTGGCAATGGATCTCCATCATGCAAGTGTATGCTGAAAGTCAACATATGTGAGATTGAGATTTTATTTTATATTGTAGGTACAAGATTTCTTGTGTAAACCTTTTGCCAAGTTTTTTAAAGAATTATAATGATGAAAGGAAAAAAAATATGGAGTTATCTGACAAGACTGTGCTATGACCACTGCTTAAATGCATGTGAAATATTTGGAAAAGCATATAAACTAGTTTTAAAATAGTGAGTTCATCTATATGGTCTAGTAGTTTTGCTTAGCTTAGAAACTACTTTTCATATCTTGCATTGAATTTCCCAGTCTGCATGTTTTCTAAAAAGTGGTTGGAAGTGTAGCTCACTGGTGGAGTGTTGGCCTGGCATGTCTGGAGCCCAGGATTTGATTCCCAGCACCACAATAAATACAAGTAAATAAATAAGTAAGCAAGCAAGTAAATAAATAAACACATAGTCACACTTAAACATGTTTACCATGCACTAGCTGCCCTTGAGTGCATTCCCTCTGTGCAGGGGCAAGGTGAGGCGCTCCATGGTCCCCACAGTCTAGGATGCCTGGCCTCCACTTTGGCCTTGGCCACCTGTCTGTGTCTGATATTATAACAACTCCTTAACATCTCTGTTCTCCTCTTCAGTTCACAAGCTCCCTTTGCAAGTAGGATTACTAAGTACCTATGTCACAGGGGAAGAGATGTCTCTGGAGTAGTGTCCAAGGAGTTCCCAGAGGAGAGGAGAGCTCAACTCAGAGCAGCCAGCAGAGTTCTTGGCACATGTGATGAAGAAGAATTTGAGCACCAGCCAAAGGTACAGGCAGAGGTTTATTTAGGAAGGGAGAATTCAAGGGAGAATGCAGGCCATCTTAAGCTTGAGAAGACCACCTTGGCCTGTGGGTGCAATAGTTATAGAAGGGCTGTCCCAGGGGCTGGAGTGGAGGCGGAGCCAGGGAGGAGCCGCACAATGTCAGGCCAGTTTTCCACGCACTTGGGCATGTCCCTCATTTTACAAGGACATGGGCCGTGAGCATGGACCAAGGTTTGCATCTGTGCTTTCTACATCTCAAAGGCTTGTGGAGCTTCCTTTAAGATTCAGTATCTCTCTCTTTATTCTAAATTTCTAACTCATCTAGATGTCTTCAGTAGAATAAGAGGGACAGCACTTCAGCTATCCTCTACACAGGGGGCCAAGAGTACTTAAGGCCGTTTTTCTTTATTCCAGACGATATTGACTGAAAAGTGCATGAGAGGAAGCAGCCTCTTCCCTGAGGTACTACTTAGAGGAGGGACTCATACCCTCGCTACATTGGCTGTGAGTAATACGTAAGTAAGCCGTGTTTTTACTCTATCACTGAGATTGTTGTTATTGTTACAGAAATGAACATTGAGTACTGTTGCCTATAAGTATTTAAACAGTTTGTTCATGCAGACCTAACATGAGATGAGTTTTGAGTAGGCAAAAATAGCTCATTCCATTTGGATTCCCCTGATTGAAAGTATTTTGGAATTTAGCTCCTAGATATTTAGTTGTCTGCTGAAATTTGAGATAGTCCACAGTTAATTTTAACTTATAAGGATATGGAAGTGGACTTATAATGCTTAAGATTACCAAGGTCAAATAATGAAAGTACAACTGTGAAAAGTTCCATATTAATGGAAGTTATTATTTGAATAAGTTGGCTTTTCCAAAGGCCAACCAAAAAAAAAAAAAAAAAAAAAAAAACCTTAAAATATAAATGCGTTGACATTTGTTTGGATAACACTCCAAACTACCACATTCTGTGAGGCAAACAGACTTACCCACAAATTGCAAACTGTACCAAGATGACACTAATTGCAGTAACCACTCTTTAAACAGTCATGTGGAAATGTATCAGTAGATAAGCTGTCAGAGGTGTTCTAGTGGAGAGTTTCTTAAAAACACAACAGAAAAAGAAAAGCTCTTCTAAGGCCATAGAATACCTAG
The DNA here is from genome assembly GCF_001458135.2 of Marmota marmota marmota. Taxonomy (NCBI): domain Eukaryota; kingdom Metazoa; phylum Chordata; class Mammalia; order Rodentia; family Sciuridae; genus Marmota; species Marmota marmota. The sequence goes on along the minus strand of NW_025999991.1, from coordinate 4,984,582 downwards.
AATCTGTCTGATTGTTTTCAGTGTGCTGGGTCTTCATTGAAAAACAGTGAGTGTATCAACTAAAGATCAGGTTAAATTTGAATCATTTAAATGATCACACTTTTTTTTTTTAAATCTTTTTAGCCTATAGTGGTTCATGCGCACATAAATGGGAACTTAAAAGAAGAGAATACTGACCATTGTAGTTTCAAATGAAGACTTATAGAACTCTGGCTAATACCTGCAGCTAACTAGAAATCTCCAGATCACAAAGGCCACAATTTTATAATTTCAGGAATATTCTGGAAGGCCTAGGTGATAAACTATAGTGTAAAAATAGAAAAAAAATAGTGATCCAGACTGGATCACAAGAGATTGAGTCTTGTGTGAGATAAGAGTAAATACGTGTTGCTCAATATCACAGAGAGACAAAAGGGAAACATCTAAACAGTCCCACATTGTGTGTTTAATTAAAATTGTGGGACATGGTATAAAATTGCTAGATATTGTTAAACCCCACATCTCTCAAATTTTTTATTTCAGGAAAAAATTGTAACCCTTTGTTTTCAATTATGATGGCAGAATCACAAGTGGTCACCATTAAACAGGGAAAAGATGGATAAGCTATAAAATCACACTTTTTTCCGGCACATCATAGAGTTGAGAATACAAGGAAGCATGATGGAGTAAATCCCAGGAAGGGCCAACTCTTTGCCAGGAGAGAAAAGCCCCTCACCCCATCCTTTTAAGCTGAAATCATAGGAGTGGAAGAGGAACCTCAAAAGACAGGGTAAGCCCATGCTAGCTACATTTTAATAAATGACGGGCTAGGTATAGTTTACCTTTAGAGATTCAAATCCTGAGGAGTCCAATCAAAGGCTGTGTCTACAAGATCCACAGGTTTTGCCTTGGGGCTTCAACAAAGGGTGCAAAGCTCCAAAGCGTTACCCCTTTCCCCTGTGTTTCAGGCCCAGGGAAATTTCCTGTGTGTCAGGCCCAGGCCTCACAAGACTGGGAGAGGGACAGGCAGAGAGAGGGATCTCCTACTTTTCAGAACCAGGGAAGGGTGGAGAGCAGAAACTGCTACTTGACTCCAAAGACTGAGGGTTGCAGGTGTCAGTTAATTTTGTGTGTCACCTTGACTGATCTAAGGGAAGCCCAGATAGCTGGTAACGCATTTTCGCCCCCTGGGTGTATCAGTGATGCTCTTATCCAAAGAGAGTAGCATTTAAATCAACAAACGGAGTGAGGAAGACCAAAAAGCCACCCACACCCCTGAGGGTGGGCATCATCCAATCCATCAAGGTCCTGAATAGAGCAAAAGGCACTGGACAGAAGGTTCTGCTTCTGAGAGTAAGCTCTCTGTGCTGGGGCATCTAACTTTTCCCTCTCACATCAGAGCTCCTGGTTCTGGGAACTTTAAATTACATCACTGGCCTTCTCAGATCTTCAGCTGACAGAAGGCATGTTGTGGGATGTTTTGGTCTCCATAATAAGTCCCATCATATATATAGAGAGAGTGTGTGTGTGTGTGTGTATATATATATACACATTTATTTCATATATAAATAATTATATAAATAATATATAATAATTAATTATATTAAATATATAATGCATAATTGTTGATTATATAATATATAATAATACATATTATATAAATTATAGTAATGTGTGTTCTCTATCCCCTGAAATCTGATTAATAAGCTGGCTCTAACACAGAGTGAGCCCTGGGGTTTCACAGGCACTCATGCCCTAAGCTCCACAAAGTCCTGATCAGACCTACTAAAACTAGCATTGACTGCAGTCAAGTCAGAACCATCTCAATTGCGCTAATGTTTCCAAGGAGGAAGGATGATTTTCCCTCAGGTAAGGAATATTTACAATAGCCCCTTCTCCTCCTTTGCACACTGTTTCATGAATAAAATTCAGGAGAATAACGAGAAAAAAAATTATGGTCCATACCTAGTCCATGAAAGTGTGTGTATGTGCACACACATGTGTGCCACACACATTGCCATTTTATGCCGTATGCCTCTAAATGTTATCAGGACATTGTTTGGTATCACACACACACACACACACACACACACACACACACTATTGATTGTCAAAGCAAAAGTAATAACATATTGTCTGGTTCCTGTCATATATAGAAATAAAATACAGACATTTCTTCAACAGTTAAATTATCTCTAGGGTTGAAAATAAATGTCAGAAGTTTTCTTTCTATGCCCAACTTTCATGCTGTAATAGGATTTGAATATAAAACTATATCAAAAGCCTGCTACATGATTCAAGAAAAAAATGTATATCAAACAATTTTTGTGTTCTAAGACAAAATACCAAGACCTTACGTGAATATTTACATTACACTATTGATCAAAACCTAAAGCTGAAAACTATAGCACATGAATAATTAGTGAATGAACAAGCATTATATGTTTGTAAAATGAAATACTGCTCAGTAGTCCATGGAGTAAGAGGTCAGAGCCAGGGCAAGACTCTCACAGAAGGACGGAGGTGGCAACATGGTTTGGATTGTGGCTGTGATGGCATCACTGTTTACATGTATCAGCACACATAAACCAGGAACAAAACTGGGTGGATTGTGCTGTGTGGAAATTATTCATTAATAAACATGCAATTAAAACAAATGCATACCTTAGTAGATTTAAAGGATTAATGTTTTATTTTAATCAGGATCTTTTATAAAGTCTGGGGAAGAATACTAACACAAAACAAGAATAATCAGGTAATTCTGAATAAAGTGGGATGATAATCTAGGTTAATGGGCAAATTATTCATCCCACATACAAGATAGAACATTTTGTCTTGATTCCACGAGAATATCTTTGTGACTTTGCTGATATGAAATCCATACTGCTGTGTGACCCCAGAAGTGTCAGATGTAGGTTCATGGGTTTAATGGAGAAAGAAACCCAATCTTTCTGGCAGAACTCAGAATCAAGAATTGTCAGGAGAGGGCAGAGGACTTGTGAGCCTCTTTGTATTTCAGAGCATCATTTATAATGCTTTCTCTAGAACAATCTCAATGTTCAACACATCTTTTGAAGACCTCACTGAATTATATTTTATTCTTAAAAGCACACATACACCATCATAAGGAATATTTTAAAGAGTTATATTAAATGAAGTATTTTCCTTTATGGCTGAGATATATTGCTACTGAATTATGAAGTAGCATTTGCTCACCCAAGTTTAAACCTCACTATGTGTCTACATGATTCATTTAAGCTACATCTATGATAATTATTTTTCATTTGAGACATCACCACATATTTTTATCAAATTTTTTATTTAGCATATATTTACTTGGCATGATTTAGTGTGCTAACAGTGTAGTTTATTACATAAATATTTACTTGTAAAATGATTTTAATAAAAGGTAAATTAAGCTCTCTGTACATGTGTTTCAGATCAGTTAAGAAATTTAAGAGTACTCTGTGACATGCAGAGGGGAGGAAATAGTCAATTAATGGTACAACAAAAGGAAATGCAACTGGGAGAATTTTTTTTCATACGCATTCTCAAAACTGTTCGTAATTTTATCCATCACTTGACTATACTAACTAAACCTCCTATTTCCCTGCTGTGTGTTTCTCAAGAACCCAGCATCCTAGAGCCTAATTATTTTTGCGTCAAATGTTTAGTGATGCCACGATGCCTTGTCTTAATCTAGGCTTTAACTCTAGCTGGCGTATTCCAGAGCGGAAAAATACCTGTGTGTGACCTTCAAGTCCAGTTTTCTGTCTACTCACTAGCATCATCTTATTGTTTTTATTTGACATTTTTATTTGTGATTTTCACTCATCATTCATTTTGAATTTACATATATAAAGGACAGAGCACAAATCGCAATTTGTAGATTCAACTGTTGCCACAGAAGGAATATCTTGTACCCAAGGAGCCCTTGATCTCTGGACAAGGTCAGGCTAATGTCAGCACACTGCTTCCCTTTCCATCCTCCCCAGTCATTCCTGCACAATGGTGACACACGCTCTGAACTGCCACCACCACAGAGGAGGTCTGTCTGCTGTTTCAACCTGATTGAACTGGACGTAAAGAACAAGGACTGTCCTTCATCCTTCACTCTGTGCTTTATTGTGAGAGCCATTCACATTGTTGCCTGGCCAGGCAGCACCCAATGTACAATTCTAGAAGGACTTTATCCCTTCTATAGCTAATGTTTAGGGTTTTTAATGTTGTGCTCTCACAAAGAATCCTGCAGTAAACATTCTAGTGAAATCTGATGATCCGTGCGCCTTTCCACTGGGCACACATATGGAAGTTAAATTGCTGAGGAGTAGAGTCTGCATATTATCAATGACAACAGACACTGCCCAGGGCCATCTGCAGTGGCTACACTTACCTGCATTCCCTTCAGGACATGTCAGAGGTCCACTGGCTCCAGGCTCACAATATTTACTGAGTCCTGTAAGCAAATAGGTAGCTTTAGTTTGCATATCCTTGATGGTGAAGGATGTGAAGTAATTGTTTCCATCATCATTAAATGCTTGGACACATCATTTTTTTGGTAAATGGTGTTTGTACAAATGATCACAACCTCTTTCTTTTTGCTTTTAGGAATTATTTGCATGTTCTAGATTCAAGTTCAGGAAATACATTGCAGCTGTCTTCTAGTTAGTGGTTTTCTTTACATTCTATTAATAATGACTTATAATTCATAAAAATTTACCTTAATAAGAGAATGCCACATGTCTACTATTGTGGCATTATTCTGTATCCTACCTAAGAATTCATTTCCTACATCCATCTGAACCATGAAAATAAATCTTAAACCTTGTACCAAAAAGCTTCTTGTTTTACTTTTCCTGATCAGGTCTATAACTTAGCATTCATTTTGCACATAGTGTGAGCTGATTTGTTAAATATATATTTAATACAATCTTTAGAGAACACCAAGATTTATTCTTTTCCTCAAAATGGTCCTCTGCCTAAGTCTGACTTCTTGGTCCAAGCTCAACAATAGTGAACACTCTGGGGATCTGAATAACCACAGGTCATCAGCCAACTCCAGTGACATCCTCTCTGCCGAGTTTTACCACCCTACTCTTTATTAGTCACTCAACTCTGGTGCCTTGAATGGGTTTTCTTTTTCTTGCATCTCAATTTCCAAATAGTACTCAGGGAAATCTGGAGTGTGCCACAAGCTATTAAAACCCACTTTAAAGTGGGAATCTGGGGATCTAAAGTACCACTTCCACAAGACCCATTTTTGCATATTCTTATGAGTGTGTGCTGATTTGAAAACTGATGTCCACACTGAGAAAATTAATTAAATAATTAAAAGCTAGCCATAAAATTCTACTGTGAGAACAACAGTTAAGAAATATTTGCATACTCTCTAGTCTCCAGATAATTGCCCAGGAGGCTTAAATGGGATCTTTTCTTTCTCAGATTCAAATAAAGTACAAATAGGATGTGAATTAAGATATATTGTGCTGGAAAGAGAGGAGAGAAAGGTAATAGGCTGATAGATATACATGACAGAGAAATAGATATGTAGACATAGAAAGATGGATGATGGATAAATAGAAGGGCAGCTGAGTTTAGCAAAGTACAGCACATGTAAGTGTATTAAAATAAGGTGCTCAAGCAGGAAGAGGCTCAATCAAGGCCCAGGAAGTAAGAATTCTGAGGCTGAGATGTTCACTAGACTAAGAGCTTCATGAAAATATACAAGAGAATATTATTAATATTAGAAATACATCCATGTAATATGATTGCTCAAAACCTTTCCTTTTCTAACATTTTAAATGTATAGTCTGCTTATTCACTCTCTATAATGTAACTCTAAATTTATTGAATAAAATATCCTTAGCTATTCTTCAAAATAATTCCATATATTAATCATACATGTAAGGATGTATGTTATTTCTATCACATCTTATGTGGTTTTTCTTTTTTATAATAACATCATTAAAATAATTGCTTTAATCTTGTCCATAATGATCATGTGCGAATCTGAAATATCCAAATGACCCCTCTTATTACTCTTCTAAATGTCCTTTCTTTCCTATGCACTCATATTACTCATAGAATAAATTAGTAATGGTATGACCAATAAGAGGTGTGAAAGAGTCACTGTATCCTGGCAATTATTTAACATACCTACTTTCATAATAAAATAAATCTATTAAAACTAAATAAAACTGCAAATTTCTTAGTTTTTGAAAAATAGAAAATATGGTAGAGGTTAATATTGAACAATAAACTATTTAAATGACGAAGCTAGATAATACATCAGGATTACTTGAACTCCAAAATATTTTTTATTATGAGCTAGGCTAGTTCTAAGATATCACTGAATGGAAAAATATACTTTATGACAATTATCATTTAATTAATTTAACAAAATCAACCAGTTCAACTATGACATTATAAAATTTAATATTACATATGCCTATATTTATGTCATATATGCATGAATACAAAATTGTATATCAGGATATGTACACATATGTATTTGAATATATTCATATATTGAGTAATAACACTTCTTTTTATTATAATAATTAAAATCTCTTGAGTACTTGGTTAATTCATGCATTTAACAAATATTTACAGTGGGAAGACCACATGTCTCACACATTCAGACTCCAAGGACAAATGTTGATAGAGACATGCAGGGAATCTTTGCTCCTTTTGCTTATAATATAGTGATTGAAAGCTCTCATAATTAAGGATCTTTTCAAAAGTCACCAAAGGTTATGTAAATCATTAACATAATTTTGTACCTAGTTTAATCATTTTGATCCTGCAAAATATGTTCAAAGTTCAAAAATATAGTGATAGTGAATCATTTCACTTTGAGGTTGAATTATTTTGGAATATTATTTATTTCATGTAGAAATACTATAAAATATGAGTGTCAAATAACCTTGGGTAAATATATATGTCAGTAGATCTATTTGTATCCACCTTCTCTTGCCTCTTCTTGTTTTATTTGTAGTTTTTCTAGAACTGAGTCTACTTACGCAGTTACAATGACTATGCTTAAATATTGTATAATGGTTGTAAAACTGAGCTAGTTGAGAATTAGCACTCAGTGATGGCCCGTGCCAGATAAAACCACTCACCCTTGGGCGGTTATTTAAACAGCCTGAGAAGTCCTCACCAATGTATCAGTGACAGCCTCTCCAAATTCATGAGAATATTTTATCTGCCCTTACTATACAGCCATAAAAATATATTTCTATGTGGAGAAAAGACACAAAGTAAAAGCCTAAGTAGTAATAGAGTGAAGGAGAGCAACGCCCACTGTGGTCATTCAAAAGAGCAGGTCACTCCCTCTACTTAAGGGACATGTCTTAATGTCCTGCAGGCCCTTAGTCCTGTGGCTCTTATTGGCACCAATCCTGGCCAGGTTGCTTCACAGAAATCCTAAGTTTACTTGTATCCAGGCAAAGGTCAAATTGTTCTCTCAAAAAAATATGTGAGCATCTTTATTTTTTCCTAGCTAACTTAGATGTTTTTGTAGAAAAAATAATTAGATAATTTTGTAGTTATGCCTGATTCTCAACTCACTGCAACTGTAGTCAAAGTGGGGTCAGTAGAAAGAAAAAAAGAGAACCATCTTGATGGGGCTATAGATCTATGGTAGATATAACAATTAAAATAGAACTTTTGAATTTTATTAGCGAAGGCACTCTATGGTTTAATTGCTGTAACCTTTGGGACTCATCAGAAGGACAATAACTCCATACAAGGGTCAGAACAGATTTTAGGGAGGAGCCACTGAACTGAATATGACTATGTGTTGCAAGAAATATCAGACAAAAAAAAATAAAGCACCTAGCTTTTCCTCAACATGGTAAAGGCAGGTGAGCCAAACAAAGTAAAATTTTAGATGAACATTTGTAATCATTCTTAAAGGCATAATTTATTAGAACTATCAGAACCCTGGTCACTGGAGAGAACAAGGTCTTATGGAAACATGGACAAGTTAACTTTCACATTTCAATCCTTCATATATTTCAATATTTATTTAAATACACAGGTACACAGGTACAGCTGGGAAAGATAATCTAAAATTCATATATCATTGTATTTATTATTATACTATAATTATATTTTAATTATGGTATATAACTGTTATATGTTATAAAATTATATATTATTTACTATATTTAAGTTTTTATAGCTTTCACACCTGGGACAATAGGACAGATGGTGTTTAACTATCTCAGGAACATCAAGCACTCTTTTCTCTTCAACTTTTATTTTTCAAAAATGTAAAGATATGTGGTGTTTTGACATACTTTGAAAATTTTTGAAAGACAAAATACACGTTTCTAATAGTGCTCTTCCTTAGCCTTGCAAGGTTGTTCCTAGAAGTCTGCCAAGGTTTCACCTGCCCTGGACAGTGTTAAACAGGCCAGGATGGTTTCCACGGAGGTGACTGTAACAGAGGAGAGAAAGTCAGCTCCACCAGACAAAGGGCAGGGGAGCAGTGAGCGCTGGGGTGAGCCAGTGAGGACCCTGCAGAGACTGGCAGGTGGAGGCTGAGGGTCCAGGCAGCGGGTGGAGGTGGTGGGTGGAGGTCAGCCCAGCCAGGGCGTGGAAGTGGTGGGAGCAGGAGAGTTCTACCCCTCCCTTCCCACAGAGAAGGGGACAAGAGCACCACATCCCAGAGGGTTGCAGGGGTCTGCTTCCCCAGGCTCCAGAAAGGCCTTTGTGGTTTGTAATTAACAAGAGGCTGAGAGATGATATATGTCTCAAGGGTACAGAGAACTAAAAATTGAATGTTTTCTAAAGCCAAGGGACTTAGGTACCAATTCTTCTACGAAATTTACCCCATGGGGCCAGGTATAGTTATTTCCTACCACTATTCACGTGTACTACGAACTATAGTGGAACTAGAGTATTGTTTCCTACAGGCATGATATACTATCATTTGCTATTTCCCCATTACAAATGATACACAGTAAGAAGGTAAAGACTAATGTGACTAAGGGCCCCAAGTCTGCCTCAGCTATAGACTCAGACATGAGCCTGTGGACGTTGTGCCCTTTCTAAAATTCAACTTTGAAGTGACTGATTTACCAAAATGACAAAGGAGAAAGAAAAGAGCCTCCTCGTTAAGGAAGTATTAACCAGAATTATGAGTAAATATTTGCTATTGTAGGTATCAAGTGCGGTTTCCTAGAGTCCCTGATGCAAGAAAGACAAACAAATTAAAATACATTTTACAGATGGAAAAGCTGGAACAGGGAGCTGGTACATAACTCCCCAAAGCTACTTAGCTCCTTGAAACTATAGTCCTTTGAAGTACGATGGAGAGCAGGGTCTTAAATCCTCTCCTTTGAGCAGAAAAACCCTCATTTTGCAGATAAAGGAATTGGAGATTTTAAAGGCCAAAGCCATGAACAGGCTAGGAGTCAAGTTTGGTGTCCATTCCATTAAAAGGTACTAAGTTGTTTCCATGTCTCATTTGGTGTTTCAGTAGCCATAACTCCCGGACAGCCCTGGAGTTCCTAAGTCATCTGTTTCTCCCCTTTCACCTCCTGACATCTAGCTTGCTGGCCATCTTCCTTTGCCCTGTGAGAAGGAATGCAGACAGTATGAAGATGGTGATGAAGAAGAGGAAGCAGAGAAAGAGAACAAAAGACAACTTTTCATGGGCATTATCCTGTTTCCTAAACCTAAATAGTTTAATGAAAAATCAAAAGGCATCCACTCTTCTAAAAAGTGAGTCAAACTCTCCAAGGAAACCCCTGCTCTGTACCATCAAATGAGATTTTCTTGATTATTATGGGAGGTGACCCCAAAAGCACAGTGCAAGAAGGTTCAGAGGATAAATGACTGGTTTGCGAGAGTCCTGACCCAATCAGTGAATTAATCCCCTGTTAGGGATTACCTGAGTGGTAACTGAGGTGACAGTGGCTGGAGGAGGTGGGGATTAGGGTGTGGATTTGGTGTATATACTTGTATCTGGAGAGTGGAGACCTCTCTCTGCTTCCTGATCAGGCATGATGTGAGCTGCTTACCTTCACCTCACTCCTCCACCATGATGCTCTGCCTCACCTTGGGCCCCGAGTAATGGAGCCAGCTGTCTGTGGACCAAGACCTCTGAAACTGTTGACCCTCAAATAAACTCTTCCTCCTCTATAATTGTGCTGGTCTGATCCTTTAGTCACACCAACGAAAAAGCTGACTAAAATATTGATGTAAACTTTGGAAAGCATTTAAGTAAGATTTTGATTTACACTTCACATATTTTTGGCTTGTTATTTTTCGTCCTTTTGATCCCTCTTTTTCATATTTCCTGGCCTATTAGATGTTAAGTACATTGCAATTTGTAACTTTGGCAAGTGATTCTACATCTCCACTGTGGATAGCTTTATTTCCTTTATTTTTAATGGCATGTACCATATATTTTCACTCCAATTATATAATCACTAAAATATTTGAAACATGTAAAGTAATAGGCAGACATATTAACACAATTGGTAACTGTAAATATTCTTATTAACTATTCAAAATGAATTTATACAACATCAAAAATTAGTTAATTTCTGTGTGTAACTAAAACTAGTTTCTGTCTTTAGACTTTGAAGCCATGATGTGTCCTATGGCCATACATTTGGGCCTGCGAGAAGTGCATATGTGTTCAAGTTGGCCGAATGTCACAATATTGGATGACCTAATCACTCATGTTCATCTTCACCCCAAACAAGCAAAAAAGCATGGGAACAGTGTCCCTGAAAAGTCATTAAGACTGACATTGAGCATTCTTTGCTCATCACCGATTCATTTTGATGGCTTTCAAAAGTGAACTTTGTGGGTAAATTCTTCTCTAGATTTTAAAGGAAAAAAAATTATTTGTTACAGGTAAAGGAAGAAAATAAACAGAACAAAAGATTCCATTAATTAATTGTTAGGAAAGTGAATATATCTGACTTAAGAATGAATTTTAATCCCAAGTAAATGATAAAGTCTAAACTGAGTGGCAAAAGCAAGATCAGTTTGAGTATTAAGTAGATTAAAAGCAAAATATTCTTGAGACCAGTGTTCTTTAGCATTTGAAGTCACTCCTCTCTGAGAAGACCTGAAAAGCTGTAGGTTAGACCAAATGGTGGTCATCTCTTTTGCAGGTGGACATTTACAGTTTACCCGTTCACCTGAGTGGAGTGGATCATAGAAGTTCCTGTGGAATCAGTTAAGGGGCTGTGCGATGGAGAACAGTGTGTGCACTACTGGAGCCCCTGAATGCCGCATCATGTTCTTGCAGAGAGCAGGGCCAGGCTTTTAATAGCCCAATGGTGACAGTGCATATGCATCTAAGGACAATGCACATGCAGAAGAAGCTAATTAACATGGAGCACTAATTAGTCCCTCAGTATTTAGCAATGAAGTATCAGCAGCTGTCTTAGATGCCATATGCTAATTAGCATTAATAAACTTCAGAAATAATTGTCTCCATTGTTCTGTGTCATAATGCTCCCTCTAATTGTACTTTGGAGAGCATTGCCTATAAATGGTAGCACGCACTACATAGCATTGCTTGAAGTTTAATGAGCAATTTTCTGTGACTTGTGGCATTAGAAGAGAATCTATACAGGAAAGGGAAAAGATTAATGCCAATTTTTAAAATCCATAATTAAGTTGTTGGCTGGTACCTGTGTCTCCAGTTATTCAAACATTCAGATAGGGGAAACGGTTCTTTTGGCTCCAGATTATCTTCAGGGCAATACAATATGATGTCTCACGGCCTGAGTCCCTGTCTCAACCGGCACGTCACAGTTATCCCCAAAACTACTTTAGTCTTCCTCTGGGAACTGTGCATCCCTTCAAGAAGCCAGAAAGGTTGAGAGGGAGTGAAGGTACCTTTCTTAAAAGTAGTAGAAAATTATGTTTTGTAGGATTCTTCTGGAGCACTGTCATTGACCCAGTTTCTACTTTCAACGGGTTAGGCCCCTCCACACCGTTTCCCAGAGAGCGATGCTCACTGACGTGCCCAGCCACAGCGTGCCCATGTCCCTTTCTCCACAGCCAAACCAGTACTGGCTGTTGTCTTTTTGTCAATAGCCACTGTTTCCAGAACAAAGTGATATTTCATTATTGCTCTAACATGCATTGCTGGAGGATCAGTGACTCTGAGCTTTTTTTGTTATACTTCTTGCTCACTCTTGTATATTTTTAGGGGAAATAACCATTTAGGTCTACTACCCATTTTTAAAGAAGGTAATTTGCTTTTCTGGCTATTGAGTTTTTGGACTTCTTTGTGTGTTCTAGATATTAATCTCTTATCAGATGTATAAATTGCAAAAATTTTTCCATCCTGCAAGTTGTCTTTTCATTGGGTTATTATTTCTTTGCTGTGCAGAATCTTTTTATATTGCTATAAATTGCTTTGTCCCCTTCCTTTGGTTTCCTGTGCTTTGGGGTCTTGTCTAAAATATTCTTGACCATTCCAGTGTCCTGAACTGTTTCCCATATGTTTTCTCCTAGTAGTTTCATAGGTTCAAATCTTATATTTAAATCTTTAATCCATATTTAATTTCTTTTTTGTTAACCGTGAAAGATAGGGATCTACTATCTTTCGGGATAACTCTGTGCTTATCAAAGTAAATTGGTACCATGTGTTAGTTTATCTCTTTCTCCCAGCACACCGACTACACCATGTGCAGGTTCCTTGATTGCCAAACACGTGACTCATTCATCTGCAACTGCAAGGCTCTGCCATCAGCATCACAGGGGACTCGGGATATAGTTGGTCCCAGAACTTGAAAGTGCCAAGTAATATGAATCATATTGGTATTTTACTCTGAAAATGTGTTTCCTTCCTTCAGGGACTAGATTAAAATTTCTCAACATAACAAGGTAAGAGAAAGGAGTACCAAAACATGCAGGGAATTTGTTGGGAGAAATAGCTTCTGAATTTTGAAATATTTAATCTCATGTAAATAATGTAGGTACTTTGAGCTTTATATTTGTGCTATGAAAACGGAATTTGAACAGAATTTACCTATTTCCTTAGAATTAATTATTTAAATCTCATAAAATTTAATCTGTTAAGGGATATTTTTTCCTTATGAGGAGAATATATCTTATTTAATAGACAGGAAAAACAAAACAAAACATTTTACTCTACTTTTCCAGAAAGAAAAATGTACAAACCCTTTTCCCAAAATGCATTACTTGTTCTGTCCAAATAGTGTATTCTTCCAGCATTTAAACAAGAGTAGAAGTTTCCAAGATTATTTAAAACACTGTCATTTATTTTATATTTCAAGAAAATCAAATGCAAATGTCTTTATTTATAAATCCTACCATATGTCCTGAGGGTTTTGATAAGTTACTTAGATACCAATTAAATACTTCCCAAACACATAATCTCAGCCTTCTTGGATTTTATGAATCAGGAACTTGAAGTCTTTTGGTGTTGTATTAACCACTTACACCTTGCTGTGTTCTTGTAGATGTCCCATCTAATGGGAAGCAAGGAAATGATGGTTTTGAATTTCTGCATTACTATTTGCATCCACTAAGAGCTGCACTAGATGAAATATTTAGCATCGTATTGGGGTCACTGTGTTAGAAAGCAGTCTTGCTCATAGAACATCCTTGTTCTCCTTCCTTTATGCTACTCATTAGAAATGTGTGTTTCGTACTTTTGAAGGTATGGTGGTCCTATGACTTGCCTCTACTAATAAAACTTGATGGAGCTGCCAGGTACCACTTCCAGATGGGAGCATCTAAGACCAGGGTTCTGTCCCACCTGTTTTCTTCCCCTGTGATAGCAAATCCTTGTGCCCTCCTTTGAGATTACAGCACTGTAAAACAGTGGGAATTCACCAGTTTAGGTGTCTCAGGATTAGGGATGATCAGAGTCAGCAGGAGGCTCTACATTAAATACAGGGTGTGAAGGCATTTAAAAAATTATCTTATGTTCCTGATATCTTGGAATTGTTTTTTTCTCATAACGTAAACTAGCTCAAACTTATTAGCACAGCTGGTTTTTAACTGCCTGAGCTTGCTATTTTATTTTTGCTTATAGGCTTATATGTAAACACATTCTCACCTGAGAAGGAACTTTTAATTTTTGCATATTCATTTAAAATATTTGTGTTTTGTTTCTGTTTGTTTAATACACTCTACTTTTCCCCCCACAAATTCTCTACCAGCAGTGCACATTTGTGAGAAAGTATTTATCCAAATTAGATCATGGACTAAACTTAGAATTGAAAACACAAAGTGCTCATGGGTGGAATCCACATTGTCACTGAGGTGATTGCCACAGTGTGGGAACACATCACAACTCAGGAAATGATGCACTTCAAATGAAATAATTTTGTTGCAAATAAATATTATATTTTGGTGAACATGAAAAAAAAAAGCTTAAAATTGCCCTGTAGGCCAAATAGAATAAAAAAGAACAAAATTTTCTGAAATTGATTATTATCTTATGGTGTGAATTTTTTTGTACGATATTGAAGAGACTCTTTATCTACAGCTCATAATATTACTTCCTGATATACCCACTTTGAAAGGCTCCTTCTGATTATTACTAGCGTTTCTTTGCAATCAGGAGTGGAAGGCTTCTCCAAGTAAACATCTAAAATATGTGGTTTTCTTCAAATATATATTTATTTTTCAAATATTTATTTTTAATATCACATGTGTTTGATTGTTCTGAATTTGCAAATACATTTGAAAATTCTTCATAATCATAACTTTGATGATCATTTCTAATCAATGCAAAAAGAGCTCACTTTTAGCAATAAAGGCACAATGACAAAAGAAACATTTTGTCCTTCATAAAGGACAGAAGAAAATTTGGAAATCTGGCCTGGCCATCCTAATCGGTTTCTCTGAAATATTTTAATTAATGTTAGGCATTTATCACAAAGAATCTTTTGATAAAATCTCATCTCTTGATCATTTTGTCTCACTGTGTATCCAGCCTCCAGTGAGTGCATCTCAACCTCTCTGAACTACAGAAGGGTAACAGGCTCTTCCTGGGTGACAAGGCGGGTGCCCTTAGTTCTGGCCAACAAACTGTGGGACTAGAGGTGAGTCTCCCAGGCCCAAGTTTTCACTGCAAATTCTCCAGTCCTGTGTCCCCCATCAACCTAACCAAGAAGGCACAGGACTAGAGTTCAATGATAGTTTGTTGGTCTGCTAACTCCTTTTCAAATCTTTTTAAATTATTTAAAATGTTCTCATTTTCAACGAAAAGTGTTAAGGGGAGTACCAACTCATCAAACAGACCAAGAATGAATATTAAGGACTTAAACTACCAGAAAGTTCAAGAGTATTGGTGGAAAGTCTAATACAATAAAATGCCTCCAACAATAAAATTCAGTGTACTTTATATTGTGACTGATATTCATGTAATTCATAAAATTCAAGAATTATTTTATTTTCATGTGAAAATAAAGTAGCCAATTTTATTAAAGATTCATGTAGTAATCATTACTTTATGATTCATTTTTTTTCAAACATTCATTTATCCATCTACTTATTCAAAACACAGTTACTTTATATCAGACACTTAGAATGTACTGGGGACATTAAAAAAAAAAAACCAGCTTATGCCTTTCATACCTCCAGTATTATGCCTGATAATTAATATCAGGCTTGTTCATGGTCACCAAGATCACATTTGTACAAAAATTTCTAGAAAAAAATAGAGAAAAACGAATTCTTGCCTGTTTTCCCACATAATCTGTCATGATCCTTTCCTAATTTGTGGCTGAAGCACCACATGTGCCTTAACTAAAATTCAGTGTTACAAACACTGGTCCTAAAACAAAAGTACAGACTACCCAAAATATGCTCAAGAGTCCTTGAACACATCAAATGATCTCGTGGATTCTGATAGGCCCTTTATAATTATAGCTTGATATAATTACTTTTACCTTTCTTTAGATTTAAAATGTATGATTATTTTTCTGAAACCATATTTATTCAATCAAAAAATCTGTACCTTTTCATATAGTTTGTACTTGTAAACTCTTAAAGGATGCTATTGGTCAAATCTTTTAAATTATTAACTGGACAAGTTTAAATTAACATTAAACTTGCTTTATTGAGAGAAGCAAATATATATATATATATATATATATATATATATATACACACACACACACACATATACACATACATGTGTGTATATATCACATATATAAATTATATATATGTATGTATATATATATATATATCACATATATAAACAATATATATATAAACTATATATATATATATATATATATATATATATATATATAAAATGTGTATATACACACACACACACACACTCACACACACACTATAACCAAGTAATAAGTCCTTATTTTTGGTGCTAAGTGAGACTTTAAAGGCTAAGTTAGAGACTAAGGACTGGTATGTGCTATAAAATTGTAAGAATGAGAAAATATATGGTAAGATAAACAGCTTCTGAATGTCTGAATGGCTGGCAGGTACCTTGCACAATCACCTGAATGTCAACCTGAAAAATATCACCTGTGAGGTTCTTTGTTTTTAAAAAGGGTCAAACATTCTGCATTGAATCACTGACCCACAAAGCTATTTTGACTTTTTTAAGCACAAGGTTTTTAGAGTTCAATACTGAATAATGCTAGATAAAGTATCAGTAATAAATATATCACCTAGAATGAATATTTTCTGAAGTAGGCACGTTGTATGACTACAAAAGAAATTCACTGATTGTGCTGTCTGTGGAACCTGCAGTAGACAGCTGAGCAAGTACACCTGTTTCTCCTCCTTTGCCTTAGTTAATAACTCTTTTATTATTATTGCCACAATTATCATGAGTGCTAGGCTGTGTGGAACACCATGGCTATTTCAGAAATTTAGAAGTTGAGACTCTGATTTTCTCTTTGGCAGAGATGTTTTGTTCTTCCCTGAGACACTTCATTAATATAACTAAGATGAACTAAGAGTACATTGTTGTTGTTTTGTTTTATAAAATAAATCAAGCTTCACTTGAACAAAATTACACTTTTTTTCTGTTAAATTTTAATATCAGCACCCAAGTTTGGAGCTTTGTGATAACTTAAGTGGTGCAAATATTATTTAGCATTAGAAAGATAAACACATTTATTGTATCCATTGATTCCAGGTCTACTTCATCCCCTATATCAACTTCATTTTCTATCATAATTTTTTTAAAAAATAAGAAGTCTTTCTTTCCAGGGGTAAGAATAAAAGAATTCTCAGTAACTAAATTTGAAAAAAAATTAAGTAACACACACACAAAAAAATGATAGAACAGATTTATAACTTTAAAAATAAAGTAAATGTCCATGAGTCTATATTGAATACTGAAATAAATAACTCATTAATAAATAAATGGGTAAAGAGGTGAAGATTCCCTACAGTATATTTCTAAATAATAAATGAAAAAGGAATAAGAGAAATAGAAAATAATCATTAGAATATTGCAGTAATAATTGCTGCAGGCAATTTCCATGGATTAGTAGATAAAACTTTAAATTAGTAGGTAAAATTTTAATGAAAATGAGCCAATCTACATACCCTGAAGGTATACCACTTACAAAAAATACTAATTACTGGCCCAATTCATACCTTTTCCAAAGGTAATTCTTAATTTCCTTTGCTTAAATAAATAAGTTATGGGAAAGGAAAAGTAATAACTTTACAGAGGAGGAACCTAACAGATATCACCTCAACCAGTGATCATGATTAACACACTGGTAGCAGTTAAACTTATTTTGCATTTCCTCAGAGAATGTTACATGAAGAACATTCATACCTGTATTATTTTCCCCCAAAACTTAAAACACAAGGTTAACTACAATAAATCATCAGACAAATCCATGTTGAAGGACATTCTGTAATATACTAGATCAATATTCCTCAAAAGTATAAAGATCACAAAACATAATTGAAGACCAAGAAATCAAAGCACAGGAGAACCTTTTAAAAAGACATGATGCACAATTCAAACTTTTGTGGCCAACCCTGGTTTGGACGAACATTCGTGAAATATCCTAGTGGGACACAAAGTCTCTGATTCAGTTAACAATGTTGTGCCAGTATTAATTTCTTTGGGTATGTGCACCATAGTTAAGGAAATAATATAGAGAGAAGGTGGAGATGACAGTATGGGAAACCTATGTAATGTTTTTACAATTGTTTCATTAATTTTAAGTTGTTCAAAAAGAATCTTTTTTGCATGTAGAAAATAGGCTTTTGATTATATAAAATATTTTTAAAATATTTATGACAAATTACGTAGAGACTTTTTGCATATAGATTCTAATTGTCAACTCTTAATGGATGTTATTGGTCCAGAATTTTAAGTATATTTTTCATGAAATATATCTTCCT
The DNA here is from genome assembly GCF_001458135.2 of Marmota marmota marmota. Taxonomy (NCBI): domain Eukaryota; kingdom Metazoa; phylum Chordata; class Mammalia; order Rodentia; family Sciuridae; genus Marmota; species Marmota marmota. Next base: position 4,966,237 of record NW_025999991.1, on the reverse strand, counting down.
TATACCTCAGGAGTGGCTTCAGACATAAGATATTGTGTTACTAAGTGATAGAGATTATACACATTCTATGTATTTGGTGTCTATATGAGTTAAAACAGGACAGCTAAGTGTTGTGATTAGGAAAGTCTACTCTGCATATTTAAAAATCCTGGTTTGTAGCCATTTTTGTTGTTTCACAATATCATGGCTCACCTTCCTCACAAATGTTCTTCTACTCATATTTTGTGGCAATGTCAGTTGCTTGCTTGCTTCAGGAATGTTGGGATGGTTTGCCTCCCTTCATCCTATTTTAAACAAAACATCTCCCACAGTCACCACTCTGCCATAAATCATGGATTCCAAGGCTGTGAAACTGAGCACCTTCTCCAGATGGATCACCCCATTTCATCACCTTGCTCAGAGCCGACAGGCAGCCTGCCATTCCTAGTTCACACAGGACCACTAGGAGACCATCCTACATTTTTATAAACCAAAATTTATTTACTTGAGTAAATGCTACTCAGGTGAATGAAAAAAAAAAAAGCAAAGCACAAATAATAGTATATAATACAGAAACACACACACATACACAAGCATTTACAAATATATACTCATAAGGTTGTTATTTTACTTGCAAAAAATACATATCAGAACTTCGGTTCATAAACACATGCGCTAGCAATGTGTTAATTAATTCATTGGTTATTTGTTACATTTAAATTTATTCTTATCAATAGTTATTATTTGTCCTGTGATCTTACAGAAGAAAAATACTTTGGAAATGTGCTAGTCAACTAATGGCTTGATTGCTCCTTTAATTGAGGTAGTTAGGCACCAACTCTAGATCAGCATTTAATAGTGCTTTCAGGACATTATGTATTTTAGTGTGAATAAGCATTTCATTCTATTGCTTTCATATAAGGTTTTACCTACCTTGGGGGCTAGGTAATGTGTGCATTTGTATATGTATGTGTATGTACATGTGTAAGAAACGGAGACAGAGGAGAAGGGGAGGACAGAGAGGGGGGAAATAGGAGAATGAGTCTGCTTTTATAATTCACCAAGGTTGGATGCTTTGAAAATAATGAAATCAACACAAAATTGATAAAATATGTCGACAAAAGGGGCACACTAAAGACCCTCAATTGGTAACTCAATATGTACCAATGTTCTGAATTCTGATAACTACTGGCTAGAACAACAAGGGGCTCCTACAAAAGCAAATAAAACACACTCACTTTGGACTTTCTGAGCTCTGGGATACCTTCTGTGTTTCTACATTTTTTTAATACGTTAGTTTCCTGTTTCTGTGTGACAGATTACTACAAAATTTAGCAGCTCCCAACAAGACACATCTGTCACCTCACACTTAGGTGGGAGCCTGGCACAGCAGCAGGTGGCCCGGTGCTGTCCACAGGCTGCCATCTGTGTGTTGGTCAGGCTGCAGGCTCTTCCCGAGGTCCACTTCCTAAGGCACTAGGTGTGGGCAGAACTCCTCTCCCGAGGCCACATGACACCTGCTGACTGCTAGTGTGGACAGTCACCTCCTCACAGCCACCCACTGCATGTGGCCCCTTCCCACGCCATTCACAACATGGCAGCTTGCTCCTAAAAGTGCAGAAGATGTTTGCCTTTTAACTCGTCTAGGATGGATAGTTACATAACAAAACAGATTCAGAGAACTTTCCAGACCTGGTCTGGTCAACAAAGGTAATCTTAGAATAAACTTCACTAATCATACTGCTGTGGCCCCAGAAAATTTAGCTTCTGACACCTTTATCCCCAAGTACCTCAGAGCATGACTATATTTGGAGAGAAAGTTAATTAAAGGATGTTCAATATAACTGGTGTCCCTTATAAGAGTAGGAACTTAGGACACAGTCACAGCAAGGACACCATGAGAAGTCCAAGAAGATGGTCTGGTACAAACCAATGAGGGAGGCCCCAAAAGAAACCAGCCCTGCTTATGGCTTGATCTCAGACTTACAGCCTTATATTTCCAAGAAGATGAAACTGGGTTGCTCAGGCTGTCTGGTTGTGGTGCTCTGTTTTGGTGACCCTGGAAAACTGTATCCCCTACCTCGCTTGAGGTCCTGTCAATCATCCATAACCCTAGCCATAGTCCTCGAAGCTCGGAGTCTGGTCTCACCCAGCCGTCTCTTCTTGGGTACCTCTACATCAGGGTGCAGACGCAGGGAATCCTTACCAGCAGCAGCATCTGAAGCCCCTTCCCAGGATGCCCTGCTGACTCAGTCCTGAGAACAATGCAGGGGTGCTTTCCATTATGGATTAAAACTAGGCATCCTCGTAGGGAAGCTAAAATGTTCTCTAGGCTTTAATATGGAGTCTCTGGTCATGAAAATTTCTTGAAGTGAACATTTGGTTTAATTTGGAACATCAGATCTTGAAGGCAAGGAAAGTTTCATTAGTTTAGCTTACAACATAGGAATTAAGATGTAAGGGGCAGTTGGGGAGAGAAACAAACAGTAAAACATTAATATTCTGACACTGGAGATTATTTCCACAGCCTCCTGGGGGATGTCATTATTTATATTCTTAATTAAAAGCTGCTTCTCTGGCAGCGAATTTTCATGAGAAATCCTATGCTGTCTCACTAAGACAGCACTGAGAGGCACCCAATGTGCAGCCCTCCTAAGAAGCCAACCTCAGCATCCTTGCTGAATGCCCTCCACAGGTCTGCAAGGCGAGGGTGCAGAGCTGATGCTCCTGAGCCTGAAGCCAGCACTGGACTTGTCCTTGACTGATTCTGTCTAGTGCTTACTACAAGCATTAGAACTTATTAGAGTTTGAATCCAAACAATGATCAAGTTTTCTTTTCTGGCCAAAGGACCCCTGATCTCAGTTTACCCTGGATTTCCTAGATGGAGGTGTTTTCTGATAAACACATGTGAGGGGGGACTGGCCAGAAAGCAGTGATCATCTGGATGGCATTTAACAAGATCCTGGAGAGAGACAAAGAGTCTACCCAACAGTACTGGCCTTTAAACTGCTTTACCCAGCACGTAAACATGCTCCAGAGTCACCACAGCCCCTCATGGGCAACATGGAGAGACATGGAGGACCTGCCTGACTTTAAGGCTTCTGTGGACGGGTAGGTGTGTTTGCTGACACTCTCCAGTACCTCAGCCAAATCTGCAGCAGGGTCAGAGGCACACTTTCTAAATCAAAGGAATAAGTTTAAAGGCACTGTTATCTTTTGCCTTAAAATTTACTTTGCAGTGTTGATAAATTGTGTGATTATTATCAATATAAAATGAAAAAGCTGATAGGAGTAGAGCTTTTCCCCAAAATGCCAATGAGCTCATCTACTTAGGTTAAGATATAACTTTAAAATACAATATCACCTCTGTACGATAACAGGTGGCTAATACTTTGGGAAGTGTTTATGAGCGCTGGACAGGCAGCGTGGTTCCAACCAGCATATAACTCATTCCATGCACTTTTCACAACATTCTCCTGAGACAAAGAATTTGGAAAACAAGTGCTGTCATGTCCTGCCCATCATGTCCCAAATGCAGCTGCTGCCTTAATGATGACTAAACCCACAGGTTTTGCAATAATGAAGGCACCTGCCCATGACCCACTCAGAAATGACCTTCTCAAATGACTGAATATATTCACATATACATATATATTTAGTATAATACAGAAAACTTAGAATAGCACATAAACATAAAGTCAAATAATTATACTTATGGTTTCACATTTATTTCCCTGATATGGTTTTAATACTTTCCACACTCTGCATTTATAGATCTCCTATTCTCTGGCAATCTGCAAATAAGAAAGTTATTAAAAATTTTATGGACAGGAGGTTGTGACAGTTAAAATATGAATAACTAATGCCAGGTTCGCATGAATACACATAAAAATAATAAACTATATTTTAGCATGTAGGTTACATTTCAATTAAAATCTAATAGGTTTCTCAGTTCCCAATTCTTTGAAGATGACTTTTAAGTCTCTATCATGGAATCTCTCTATAGATTATTATTTCCAATGGTGAAATTTGGATTCATTGAACAGCAATGAAAAAGCGGATACCAACCTTCATCAACAGCCTTCTGAATACTCCCTTTGCTAAGGAACCTCCTGTTGTGGCTAAGGACCACCTTGTCTGGTACGCAAATTCACCACCTCTCCTAACTCCACTGCTCCCCATTCTTGAGTTATGATTCCCTGCATTACCTTTTCTTGAAAAACAATGCAAACCGAAATAAGGAAAAACAAGTACTACAAAAGACAGAACGCTGGCAATGTATTTTCACTATTTTTGATACTTCCTTTTCTTTATTCTAAAAATGTTTGACAACATTTTATTAAGTTAACAGAAAAAATACAAAAATTGATTAAATGAAAACAGGTGCCCACCACCCAGATTGGAAGAACTCATTAATTCCCTCATAGGTGTGCATGTATACTCACATGTTTTTACAGGTTAATAAATACATGGAAGCCCAATTTTATAATCTTCTTTCTTCCTATTTAACTGTTAAAATGCTTTTCTAAGTCTGAAGTTTTTCATATCTGTTTTCCTCAAATGAAAAAGTACCTAAGAATACTCTAAGTACCCACTGGACTATGACCCTGTCTTATTCGTCATGGTTTCTCAGACGTTGTGTTTTTTATCATCTATTATTTAAATTAAGCAATGTTTATTACCTTTAGTAAGTGTAGCTAAATTACCAGTCTATTTTAACCTTTGTCAGTCTACTCTTGTTTGTTTTCAATTCTCTGTATTCTAGAAGCACATGCTTTAGTACATCTTTCCATGATGGTTCTTTGAAAAATCTTATATTTTTCTCTCCCTCATGGATTTCAGCATAGATGGTGTAGGCTTCTATCGTCGGTGACCTCCCTTGCATGGCCATGACTTAAAGCCTTCTGTAGACTGTAGGTGAGTTATATGCTGGCTGGAACCACCCTGCCTGTCCAGTGCTCATAAACACTTCCCTATGTATTAGCCACCTGTTATCATCAGAGGTGAGGTTGCATTTTAAACTAACCAGCATTTTAAAGTTATATCTTACCCTAAGTTGATGTGCTCAAGTCTGATGCTGCCTGTCACCTCTTTGTCAGTTGTCTCCATATTAACTCCATTAATCAGAAAAGCTATCTGTTTGTCATTTTCCATAAATATAAGTAGGTGTGGGTGTGCTTCATTGACTGTTTGCCCCACATGGAGAGTAATGCCATTATCAGGAATCATGTTCTTTTTTGACTTTGGAAAATCCATAGCCAGTACTAATATTTTCATATTATGCTAGTAATTTGCCTAACATTGAGTTCTAAACTTTCCCTTGTTAATATGTGGAAATATTTGTTAGTAATAAATTCTAGAATTTTTGTAATAAGGTCATCAAAAAGGATCTTTAATTTTCCCTAAACGAGGACTCTATTTAGAGAAAATAGTCAATAAGGCATGCAACATAGTAAAATGCAGGTATGACATATAATTCCAAATGGTGAAAAGGATTTATAAATACTGAACTAATAATCAGAGATAATCACTGATTTTCTAAATAGAACAATAATGATACCAATTTAAAAAATGAATTGGTATAAAGTCTTTCTTCACCCTGTCAGTTTTGCATTGGTATGTGGTGCTCATTGGGAGTGAGCTCCATATCTGTAAGGGATAACAATAACGAGACAGAGAAGGGTGTAGAGACAGGGGAGGTGGCAAAGGCGACTGTTCATATTTCGGTTGGTTGGCAGACTTTATCTCAATGGGACAGACAGGTAAGCCATGAGAGTCCCCCTCCTCCACAGCTTGTCCCAAACACTCAGTGAACTGGGATCTAGCTGGGGGTAGGACAGCTGCCATATCTGGCCACTGAGGCAATGGCAGTGAATTAGTTAGAGGAGTCACATGTGTGAGGCTCAGGGACAGCTCCTGGCAGAGTGTTGTTCCAGGGCTGTGCTGCTGCTGGGGGGCGGGGGGGACTTAAAGGGCCACACATAGCCAGGCACAGAAGGAGAAGAGCAGGCAGGTTGGTAAATAGAGGTTTTCTCAATTGCATCTCTACAAAGAAACCAAGTTTGAAGCACAGGAATAGAAGTTCGTGGCTTATCCTGCAGTGTTTCACCCGTTTTTTTCTCAGTCTTTTAAATTTCTGGATTAAAAGGACAACAAGAGCTTATCTCTGTCAGCAGGGCAGCAAGAACAACATTATTTACGGTATGTCCAGCCTTGCTAAGTCGGAGAGAAAGCTCTGCCTGATGACGTCATTGAGCGTCAGTGATAGAGAATTACCCATAGCCTACTAGTTAGGGATTGGTACCAGCTAATGAAAGAGATACGCATCAAAAGCCTGTTCCAGGCATAAGTAAGCTACTCCCTTCTCCTATTACATGTCAATATCGGAAGGGTCTCTATTAAGGCAGATTTTGTTGTTCCAAACTCTCTGTGGACTGGGAGGCCTTTTGGGGAGAGAACTCTTCTTGTGCCCCAATGTTGATCACCAGTTGTAAGGAATAATAATAATAAAGAGGAGACAGAGACAAGGTGCAGAGGCAGGGGAGGTAGCAGAGTGGCTCTTTGTCCAAGCAGCCACGTTTATTTATACCAATAGGTTACATTAGGTCATTAGTACCATAACCACACTATTGTTTAGAGTATCAGGAAGGTTGCTTGTTCTGCAGTTTCATTTCACAGTTACAATATGCAACATCAGGAGCTTTGTGCAGCTCTCAAGAAAGTCCACTGTCTGAAGTTACTGTTAGGCAGGTAGATCTAGGAGCACTGGAGCTTGGTGAAACATTGTAGCTTTCAAGCAAGCAAGTTCCTTTATTGCCAGGAGTTATGTGCCTAAGATTAAGGTGGAAGCTGATAAGACTCTAGCATGGAAGGCATTGCCATAGCAACCGGGAATCCTAGGCCTTTGCACAGAAACTGTCCCAGGTACCAAGCATGCCACAGCCATGAAGTCATCAGAGACCCCAATCCCAAACATGGAACCCCTATATATTTCAGATAAAATTGGAATTTAGAAGGCCTCTGAGTGCTGAGCATGAAAATGTACATTTTAAACCTTATTTGTTCTGTTTTGTCAACTGATACCTGATATCTGTTATTTTGCGCATATATATATATATATATATATATATATATATATATATATATAAAATGTATCCTTTGACATTTTTACTATTTGTAAAATATTAGTTGTAACAAAGTGTCTCATTGATCCAGCTAATATTAAGGAATAAAACATTTAGGAGAATGTATAATTATCAAATGTTCTATTAAATATTCAAAATATTAGAATAAATACCTGGTTACTAATAGCATATACAACATGATACATTTTTAGTTAAAAATAGAAGCCAATGTACATAGCTAGCTACTTCATTATCTCTATCAATATATGTTGTAAATCAGCCTTGTTAATCTTTATGTGGATAGATTACAAATTGTTCTTACTTTGTTTTCATGTAAGCTTATCTGAAAAATAAGTGTGTATGTTTAGAAATAGGTCAGCTTTTATTTTAACCTATTTAATTGGTTAAAATATTAATTAGTTTAAATATTTATTAATTGGTTTAAATGCTTTTTCTAATTTAAGGCAGAAATTATAATGACTAAATTAAGTTGTTAGATGCTATTTTACATTTGAACTAAATTTTGTAATTCATATTTATTTACATGTTTGGTACAATTAAAACCTACATTCATACATATATATACACACACACACAATCATCATTTATAACATGATTTTTTTGAAATGAGCTACAGAATTAGTAGGTGAATAATGGTTTTGCATCAGTTTGTTTTGCATTACTATAATTAAATGCCAGAGGCTGGGAAAAATTATAAGAAAATAAAGTTTATTTTCCCTCATAATTCTGGAGGTCTGAGGTTGGGAGGTGGAAACTAGTGATGGTTGTCTTGCTGGCAGAGTTCTGAGACAGTATAGGGTATCACGCAGCAAGAGACAGGGAGCATGCATGTGTGTATGTCCTCTGGTCTCTCTTCCTTTCCTTATACTGCTGCCAAGATTCATTCAGGGAAACTACACTCTGATGGCTTGAATCCAAATCTCTGCCCACAAGATAGTCAATAAAGTTTCCAGTATCTTAGTACCTACCTCACAATGAGGATTAACTTTCAACACACAAACCCTTGGGAGCACACCCAAACCATATCCAAAACGGAGGTTTCATTGTTATTCTTGTGAAACTGTTTCTTTAATTAGCTACCCATTCAACATGTTTCAAATTCTAACTAAACCCAAGTGGTTTTTTTTTCTTTTTTTTAATTCAAGGAAAATTATTAAACTAATAAAATGAAATTATCAAAGTAATTAAACACATGATGAAAACACTATTTCAGAAATCTATAAGATTGCTCAGTGTTGTTTATCTGAAATTTGAATATCATTTATGATATATTAGGAAAATAAATGTTTAGTTTTAAAAGCAAGTCAGCTTATATAAAATGAAGAACTTTTTCTTCTTCTTGTGCTTCTTTGGTAAGAGGAGTTTGGTGAACTTGAACAAAACTAAACTGATAGTGAATATTTGAATATTCTTTGTTTTTTCCTGTAAATTCCCCCAAGATTCCAGGATTGGCAGGCTAGTGTCACGATGGCACAGGGTGTGGGTCTGCACATCACTTGCTACAAGGCAGATTCCACAAGGTTCACTGCGGCTCAGTGCTGCATCCTCCGTGACCCGAATTTGTGAAGCGTGTGACATGTAGACGCCTGTCCTTGCTGGTGTCAGGCTGAGACCGTGCTGGTAAACCTGCCAGGTCCTTAGTACCCTGAAGGTGCCACATAAATATGCCGCATTATGTATCCATCTCTCTCCTAACTGCTTTTTACTGCAAATCCTAGTTGCTGATTTTGGACACAACTAAATTTGTCTTATATTAGCAAAGAAGAGTCTGTGTGGCCCTAAAAGAGCAAGTGCCATTCTCCTCTGCCTTGATGTTCGCCCATCAATTTGTCACCTAGTCTTGATGGCTGATCCCTCACCCACATGCGAGGCTGCCAGGAGGAATTTCCTTGAGCTCCACGTCTCAGAGGAAGAAGGGCTGTGAAAGCCCTATTTTGATAAGTAGGCTTAATGTTGTTTCCTGATCAAAGCGGGATGTTGCAGTCAACATGATGGGTGCGCACCTGTGACATAGATGAAGTACAACTAATGATGACAGTGCAGTTAATGAGCCACTCTAGAGCGTACCTTTTCCTTCTACTTTTAAAATACAGGAGAAATTTCTTGATAACTTGTTTTCCCAAAGGAAGACATAATTTGAGGGAATATAAATAGTACCAACCACAAAAGTATAATTGAGGCAGAGAGGGGACAGTGATTTGAGATCTGAAGGCATACCTATTTTATAACTTACACCAAATGGGGAAAAAATGGACTTTAAATTCTACACTTGCATTTACTATGGTAAGTGTTAATGACAGATAAATATAGTGAAATTAAGAGGAAATATAAATCTGATCATAACAATCATGAACATGAACTTCTGAAAGTGTGTGAAATCAAATTCACCTCTCTTGCTCCCCCAGATTGACAAAAATGAGAAAACTACCATTTTAGCAATAATCAGATATGATTATAGAAATACAATTATTTCTCAATTTTATGCATATGAAATGTGCTAAATCTAATTTAAGAAGGGGAAAGCACTTCAAATTACAGCACCAAATTATAAATACAGGTGTAAAAGAAAGCAAAACAAAAATATTGTTAACACCTGGAATGATTTATTTTATGTGTGCTTTTTGTTTAGGGACTATGTTTGTGTTCCCACTTTGTAGGTTTGTTGTATGTAATAATTAAGGATTTTAGGAGGAACACTAGAATTACCAAAACGCAACACATTGTTGGATGCAATGTTCATTTGCAAGGTGTCAGGGGAGCCAAACCACTTCCTGGACCTATCAAGGTGTTCTGCACATCACCAAACCATGTGCCAGTACAATTGGTTGTCTAGCTCCTGCTGCATTTCTTCAAGAAATACAATCTGGGGACTACTGTGGCTCAGTGGTAGCATGCTCAATTAGCACAGGTGAGGCACTGGGTTTGATCCTCAGTACCACATAAAAATAAATAAATACATTGTGTCCATCTACAACTAAAAAATATGTATTTAAAAATAGATATACATCTGACTAAATTTAGCCTGTATTAAAACAAAAAAGAACTTAAAAAATGTTTGTGAGATTATCCTCAATGTACAAAACCTACACACTTGCACACACACATACATGTATAAATGCATGCTTCTCTAAAAGGACAATCCCACATAAGCATTTTCCATGGGTACATTTTTAAATGGGATTTTTTTTAAAACAGAGTTGTACTGTTCCCAGATTGGATTAAACAGCATTCTGTCTTGAGTCCAAACTTCTAATCCAATCATCACAATGAATGACAGACAAATTATGACTTTATTGTTGTGTTCTGAATGTAACTGATTAGCTTTCTTCCCAGTTACAGAGACTTAGAAATATAGTGAGATATTTCCAACCACTACTGAGTTACTCATGGGTACAGGTGCTTTCATGGAGGTAGAAGCTAGGAAACATAGGGTGTGTTTGCTCTTTCCAAATGATTTGCAGCATGACTTGGACATTTTACAGACAGCTATTTTACTCTGCCTATTGATTGTAATTTGTTGTTTCTGTTGGATGCAAAATATGAGGACATTTGAACTCTGATGTGATACAAAGATGAGAGCCAATGGATTCAGCACCTGAATTTCCAACATACTCTGACCAGACAGAACTTAAGACAGGATGGCATAAGTCTCCAGGGGACGGTGATAAAACCTACCACTTTCAGGCTCTTAATGTTGCTTTTCGACCTTCCCTCGTCCTTGCCCATCTGTTGAAGCAGAGTCTTAGGTTTGTGTCCTCAGTACCTGATACACTGCTCTTGCCGACTGTGTGCATAATGAACATTGCCTACTCTCTACATGTCCAGTGGGTATGGGCTGCAGGTTCCTCAAGTTGGGGAGGCTTGGGCATGGTTTCCAGAGCACCCTTGCTTCTTTCCTTGACATTCTGCTCTGGCAAACTGGGGCTCTTACCAGTCAATCCATAGATGTTGCTTGGTTCTAGGCCTTCAGGCTGAGCAGCTGTATGTATTTCCAATAAGAGTTTAAATCAGTGTTATTTGCTGAGGTTTGGGGGACTATCCCAAGGAAGCAGGTGGTAAATATGCTTTGGTTGGAATGTGGGGGATAAAGGGAGCTTCTTCTACATCTTGGTACTACTGACAGAAATGCAAATAGGATAGAAGCAAAAGGTACTGTTGGAGGAAACACTTCCAGAAGCTCATGTGAAGTTTTCTAAACAAAACTGTGAGAGCAGCCTATGATTTTCTTTGATAACAATTGAGATAACAATTATAGTATATGAGGGTTTTGAGGGAGGAATTATTTATTTTGTCTAAGTGACAATGTAAATCATGTAAAACTGACATAACTAATACATGCTTGGCTGAAAATGTTGATTTTTTTTAATACTGTACCTTAAAAAATAATTTTGTTGCCTATAGAATCCTAGGTCAAGTTATATATATTAAGAACATGCTTTGAAAATATTATCTAATTATTTCATGATTTTCATTATTGTTGATTAGAAACCACTGGCACCTCTGATCATTCTTTTTTCGTGAGTAGTTTATTTTCCCCTCTCTTGCTCTTTTTGTTGCTTTTCTTTGACTTTGGAATCATTTTTTTTAATCATCATTTAAAAACATCCTAAGTCATTATCATCAGGAACATGTCTCACCCCATATCTTCTCGCTTATGGGAATAAAAATAAACAAATGAGCAAAAATAATAACAAGCAAACAATAAACACGTAGATACCCAAATATCTGTGACCCACACACAGGTCAGTTTCCTGCACACGTGACCTGAGCTGGAAGTCTGGAGAACACCTTTGCTGTGTTTCTGCTGTATGTTCAGAATTGCTTCTATTGACAGAGAGTTGGTTCTCTTTCTCACTTCTTTTGACTTTGTAAAAATGCGTTCAGTCTCTCATTTATATTTTAAGGTCTTCAGTTCTAAATGTTGACTTTTAAATTATGAATTTTAATATCTTTCAATTTATTTTAAATGGAAACTCACACTCAGAACTCGCCCCCAGTGCTGAGAACCATTCTACTTCTAACTCTTTTAGGAAACACCCTGGTGCTTTTCATCATGGTGGTGCGCACCCACACGCCAACGACAGGGTGCTCTCCAGTGTTCACCAGCACCTGTTTCCATCTGTCTCTGTCAACAGACATTCTAAATTGTGGTTTTCATGTGCACTTCTGTGATAACTAGGGATGTTGAATATTTTTCACATACCTATGACCATTTTATGTCTTTTTTTTGACAAATGTCTATTCAGGTAATCTGCCCATTCTTAAATTCAGTTATCTTCTTGAGTTGTTTGAATTCCTTGTATATCCTGTATGTTAATTCCTTATCAAACATAGGGTTTCAGATATTTTCTCCCATTCTGCAGCTTCTGTGGGCTGCCCCTTGGGCCTGCAGAAGCCTTTCAGTGGGTTGTAATCCCCTTGGTCCACTTTTACTTTGTAGCCTGCGGTTTCCATTCATATCCAAAAACTCATCTCCAACATCATGAAGCATATCTCTGTTTTGCTCTAGCAGTTTCACAGTTTTAGCTCTTAAATTTAACACCTTTATCCACTTTTAGTTGATTTTTATATAGGATGTGAGATAAGCACTTAACTTTCTTCTTCTGCATGAAGATATCCAGTTTCCAGACATAATTTATTGAATAGACTATCATCTTCTCATTGGATGTTCTTGGCACCTTTCTTGAAAATAAGTTGACTATAAACATGGGAATTTATAACTGAGCTCTCTGTCATGATCCATTGGTAAGTGTGTTGTTCTTATGCTATTTTTTCTATAGTATTTCAGTGTATTTGTTCTGTTTGCTGAAAATTACTTGGGATCTTTAAGATATTTTGTGGTTCCATATGAATTTCTTTCCTTTTTCTATGAAGAATGCCATTGGCAATTTAATAGGGATTTCATGAATCTGTAGATGGCCCTGGGTGGTACAGACATTTTAACAACATTAGTTCTTCCAATCCATGTACGTGGGATATTTTTCAGTTTATTTGTGACCTCCTCAGTTTCTCTCATCAATGTTCATAGTTTTCAGTGGATGGATTTTTCACCTACTTGGTTAAATTTATTCCTCCTGTTTCATTTTTCAGAAGCTATTGTAAGTGGGAATTTTTTCCTGCCTTTGCATGTAGGCATTGTAATACATTTTAATTTTTGTGTATTTTTCATTGTTCAGTATATGGACTTTCTGTTGTTGTCTTTACTTGTAACTCAGCTGGAACCTTTCAAGTTCTGAAATTTCATATTCTGAAGATATGTTTCTATGTGCTGTCCCATTTCCAAAACTCTGGTCTACAACTTCATGTCTCTTTAGATTTCCACCCAGCAAACTAACTGCCATTGTGTAAAGTCTGCTCTCAGATTCAAAACCCAGAGGGCGTGTCCACGGAGGAAATCCAGAGTGCTTGCAGAAGTAGCCTCGGTCATTTTCTCTTTCCTCAGGGATCCTGGCCAAGCACTGCCTGGTGTCTCATATTTAAACTGTAAATTATTTCACATGATTTCTTAATTTTTATAAATGTTTGATATAACAAGTTGAGTCTAGTATTTGTTACACCAATGTGACTAGAAAAAACACTCTGAGAACTCAGTGTTCATCAGGGTAGACAGAAAGCTGTGGTGAGGCACTGCACCCCAGAGGACCAGGTGGTCCCATCGGGGTTTACCTTGGAAGGAAGGGCAAAGTGGAAAGCACGTGTGAAAGAAATGCTAAGTCATGCATCCTCTGTGTGAGCACATTAACCTGATTACTAAAGTCTTCTAAAGTAACTATCCTCATTGATTCACAAAGTGGACTAATGATAAATAACTACATCACTTGATGCTTGAGAAAAAGGAATGAACTTGTTTAATAAACGTTTAAGTCTTCAGTAAAACAAAGTTATCCCAACAGAACTATTTTCTACAATGAAATTGATTCTGTATTGAAGTATTTTACAGTAGCTCTTACATAAACATTATTTGTACAGTTCCTTCCATTATGTGTCCAGTAGATTTGCTGTTACTTTATAGATTCTCCTTTTCAAAGCCATTTAATTTAATAGAATTCCATTGATGAGCTCAGAGGCAAACAAATGGACCCATCTGTTTTTGGCAATACCCGGAATTGTGAATTAAATAATACAGTTACCTAACTTAAGTATGCATTTGGCTAATTGTCACATCAATCTTGAGTTATACCCTGCTGTTCCCTTCTTAAATTGAGTCATTTTATTGGCTAACTAATAAGAAGATAAGGTGAAGTATACATGGTGCTAGGTTTGTAATTAAGCACCACAGTTTGTTTAAACTGAAAACCAGTACATTAAAATTAGCATTGTATCTTTCAAAATGAAAAGTATTTATTGATTAAATACCTAAGCGATATCTCTATTTTAGAGTCTGAATCAAACGCTTGCCTTAAAACGCATACTCCTATAGTTAAGGTCAAGAAGGAAAACTTCTCATTTTTGGTCTTTTTTATTAAAAAAATAGAACATCAAGTCTGAGTCATCACCAGTGGTAAAGAAATAGTTTAGCATCCCCATGGTCAAGTTAAACACATTCTTGTTTTAAAATATTTTACCAGATAGCTATCTTAATAATTTATTTTATTACAATGTTCAGTTTTGGTTTCAATAAATTTATAATAGCTTCTGATAGATATTATTAGATGATATTTAATGGCTTAATAATATTTATGTGCATCTTCTATAAGTAATATAAAATCTAGACTATAGAAAAATTTAAATGTTGATTTCTACTTATATTTGCAATTTAAATTGGCAGATGTCTGGAATTTTTATTTTGCCAATTATCTGATAAGTGAACAAACAAAACCTAATGTACATAATTATGTAAAGACTTTAAAATTGCATTCTCTTCTCATATCTCAGTGTCATTAAACCCAATTAATATGGATGAAACAAGAGCATAACAGGCAGGGATTCTGCTAATGTGTATGTGATCCTTCCGTGATGAATGCCCTGTCCCCCTATGGTGTATGCAAGTCCTACCTCTGTTGATCCATTGGTTTAACAACAAAACAGACTTGATTCTGTATCATCACTAAAAGGAATCACTATTCTCTATAATTATTATACCCCAATGGCAAAGCAACAGTAACCATCAAAGAAGACACCAATACAAGAAGGGATGAAAAAATACCCATCCCCTTTTTTGTTCAGTACTTCCCATTAAGGAATCACATCTCATTAGGGTGCTATTTATAGGGTGCTACTTTTATATATAGGGTGCTACTTTTCTTGAGCAAAAAGATGAATAGTTGTCAAGTTCCTTGAAATTCATTTTGCTGGGTACTCCAAGAGCATCACTTAGCCTGGATGTATCATTAGTTCTGGGCCTTCCTCCCTCCCTTCCTTTCTTCCCTTTTTCTCTTTCTTCACTCCCTCCCTTTCTTCCTGTCATTTCAGAAACTCTTTAAATGACCCTCCTGAAATTTCTATTAATTCAATATAGTGCTTCTACATCTGATTCAGTAATTTGATTTACTATTTCTTATCAATTTATAATACTCCAACTACATTTTCAACATTGGTATTCAGTAGTTCAATTTTTTGGAATTTTTAAAATGTTTTTTGACTTTTCATGTCAATGATTATCTCTGCAGTGCTTGCTAATTTTTTTCTTAGCATCTGTTCCTGTAATACACATGCAGTCTCTTTCTTTTTCTCACACATTGTAGTTATTCTCTTTAACTTCTCTTCTGTTTACTGCCTCATCTCTCTTTCTAAGGGCTTCATTTTTCTATTTGTTTTGCTCTCTTTCCTTGGCATTAAAGAAAATAAAGCATCTGTAAGTAAAAAGCAAACTCTTCAATATTACTTAACATATCTGTAGACACACAAATACTTTTAAGTGAATATTAAACATATTGCTTCCCTCTCCACCCTCAAAAACATAAGATAATCAGGTAACATTCTTGGCATGGGGGTATAGTAGTAAAGAAATAATAAAATAAAGTGGGGAACATATATCTACATGAATAATTTCTTTAAGACTGTGGAATTCTAATGAAGAGGAAAAATGGAAAAGAGTATTAGGAAACAATTTGTTATAAAAAGCATTCATGTCACATGTCACAATCCCACAATAACATTAAATGGCGAGGACTTACAGGTCTCTTGACGGACACATAAATATTCTGTATATATTTAACTCTCAAGGTATGGTATACAACATATATATGATATTTACAACACACAAGCATATGTTTATGTAAAACAAAGAGAGTCATCTTTTTCTCAGCTTGGAAGATAATGCACTGAGGTTCACAGTACTAAATTGCTTAAAATCCAGCATTAAGAGAGTAAGACAATTCAAATGCAAATAGAGAATCCAAAGTTATGGCAGTTTGTTTAAACAAACATTCTACACCTGCCGTGCAAAATGCCCTTCTTTTGCTCTAGCCATACAGTCCTATGGTGTGTTATGTACAGTTCTAGGATTTTCCACCCACTCACCACACAAGGTGTTATGAGCCAGTTGTCCTTAAAGGAGCCACTTAAGCTTTCCAACAGATTTCCTCTATTTTTCTTTCTTCTTTCCCTCCTTCCCTCTCTCCCTTCCTTCCTCTCTTTTTCCCAATGAGTACTGGCTGGCTGCCATCATCTGCCTCCATGAACACCTGGCTTGTCCATTTCTCCTCTATGGCTCTGCTGTCCAGCTATTTCTTTTCTTAGTGTTCTATTGAGCTTACAAAAGGGTTTAGAATGTACAAAACTGTAATACTCAGAGTAAGATGTGCATGTTGGATATTGTATTCAGATATTAGAGAGAAACTTGGGCACCCGGGGATCTAGCTCGGTTGGCAGAGCACTTGCCTAGTATGTTAGGATGTTCAAGGCCCTTCGTTCAATTCTTAGCACCGCAAAAAAAAAAAAAAAAAAAAAAAAAAGACAGACACATATTAGAAACTCATATCTTAAGAACTGATTCCTACTTGTATTTCACTTGTTACCTAGATAGATATGGATATCGTTTGGAGTCTGCATTCCTCAAGAGATCACCTGTGGGAGGGCATTGCGTATATCATCTCATTCTTCCCTATAAGCCCAGCACTTAGCCCCATGACTGCAATTACATGTCTTATTAGTTTTTTCTCCATTGACAGAGTACTACAATCTGAGTGAATTAAAACAAAAGATAAGCTGGCAAGGCCATGCTCCCTCTGAAATATGAAGGAAAGCCTCCTCCTCCTCAACCTCCTACATCCTGCAAGGGTGTTGGCCACCCTTGGTGTCCATTCTTGCTGTCCCCTGGCTCACAGCCTCAGCACCAGTATCTACTTCTGGTCTCAGATGAAGGCTTCCTCTTGTGTTCTGTGTTTCTATACCTTTCTCCTCTCCGTAAGAGACTGCCAATCATCTTGGATTAGGGACCCCACCCACAATTGTCAAGTATGACTTCATCTTAACTAATCATATCTGCAGCAATCTATTTCAAAATAAGTTCATATTCTGAGATTCTTGTCATTAGGACTTCAACATATTTGGGGGAGACACAATTCAATCCATAATAGATCCTTAAATAATTAATAGTTGGAAAAACTATGTGGCAACATATAAAATGTGTTTAAAATAGTTAGTATGAGAACACAGGTCGACACAAAAGGATTCTATCTGGAAATGCAGGAAGGCAGATCTAGCCCATGCTTTATGCCAGTAGAAGTGAACCTTTAACACTGAAAGACCCTACAATGCAGAGACTGTAGAGTGTCAAGTTTAACAGTAAAGAGTTCAAATTTGTTGCTCCCTAGACCTCTTCTGCTCTTTAGATGGTATTTTAGTTATCATGTCCTCAGCCTCAGAGTCTGTGAAAGTAATCAGAGAACCCAGAGCAGCAGCCAACATGAGACTCTCCTTGCTGCTTCAGGACCAGACAGTTTCTGATAATACCATTCCCTCCTTGCTTGCTAATAAGTGAGAAGCAATTATATTATGTGCAGAGGCAGATTTACTGTGAAGCTAATGAAGATTAAGCTGCAGGCCCTTCCAATTGCATGGGCACCTTCCAGGGACTTGTACCTAATTTAGTTTCAGTAATGTTATATGCATTTTAAAAGATTATTGCCCAGATTGTATAAGCTTCAGGCCTTGCAAAACCTGGATATGCCTTTGAACAAATTCCAGGGATAGCCAATTAATTATCTTACATTTTGATTGGCAGACGTTTTATTCCCCTGAAATGGTAAAACTGTTCAACAAAAGTGGCAAAATGAAAATAACATATTCTGTATTGGCGTCACCATAATCAGAGTGCATTGTTTTATATAGCACTTCACCAGTAGAATATTAGCCTTTTAGTTAATTTAGTTACCAGGATTGACAGACCCTCCTGTTCACAGCTCAGCAGTGGCTAACCAGAGGAAGTTGGGAGGGTTGGGGCACTCTCCTTCTTCTGCTGTGTGAGAAGATGATGATTTTCAGTGAACTCACAAAGTGGAAATGTGAACCCAGATGTTGGGAAGGGGAGAGTGCAGGTCAAGTGAGGGGTCCTAGAACCCAGGTAAGGTCAGCAACTTGGAAAGGAGACCCAGGCCACTGAGGGGTGCTCCTATTAAGGGCACAGGACACAGAGTGCTAAATGTTGCCCGAGGCAGCACAGATGAGGAATCCGTCCTCGGTGACTCTCTGATTGTTCCTGAATCTCAGATGCTTCCTTCTGCTTCCGCACCTCTTCCCAGCAGGAGCTTGCTCTCCCTGGAGTACTTCTGCTCCTATTTTATTAAGGGACATTGGAAGGACTAAACGTATCAGAAACCCAACAGGAAATGTTAAATGATGAAGTCTCAGGTTTCATGATTTGTAGGGACACATTTATTTTGATAGAAGCTGTGATGGATATTTTTTGGATCATAATGCCAGATACAGTCATCACAGGCAAAGTGTTTGGTTCCATCCAATTAATCATTGCACTTGCTCCAGTTTCTCGTTTGTTTCCTTCCCCCATCCTCACCTACCTTGTTTGACTTTTGGCCTGATCTTTTACGTCTGCTTTAGTTCTGTTAAAAGACCGCTGACCTATATCCACCTCTTTCGTCAGTTCTTTGCTCTTCTACTTCTGACTTCATAAACTTTTTTTTTTCTCCCCACCGGGAATTGAATCCAGGGACACTTAAATACTGAGCCACATACCCAGCCCTTTTTATTTTTTATTTTGAGACAGGGCCTTGCCAAGTTGCTGAGGCTGTCTTTGAACTTGAGATCTTCCTGTCTCAGCCTCCCAAGTCACTGGGATTACAGGCACATGCCAACATGCCTAGATTCACTCCTGACTTCTTATTGAGGTTATTCTGATTTATATATAGATAGATAGCCAACTGTGGCTCAAACCACCCCTGAAACTCTCTTATCCTGTTCTGTATTTCAGCCTTCTAGCCTTCTGGGATCCAAAGATATTAAGTAATTTATATAGCAACATGTGCAAAAAAATTAGAATTAAATTAGCTGCCCTGTTTTTCTTTCCAACTTTAATGCTTTATATTCTACATGATAAACCATTCCCACAAAGCTTTTATTTTTCCATAGGATAGCCATTTCATGAAAGATCCAGAATAGAAACTGCTTATTCCAATAGGGACCAATATTCACAGTGCTGCTTCCTTCAGCTTCCAAGAAATATACAAATATGTATTTGTAAAGCAATATGCTTACTAGTCATTATATGAATCAAACTGCCTACCTAGCATCCATATTATTACCTAAGTGGAAGAAGAACTTTTATCCTCAGATTCTTTTCAAATAGCATCAACTACTTAAAGTGTCCCTTAATTTTCTTCACTATATTAAAGAGATTTTTGGACTTTAATAATGCTCATTTGAATTTGCTTGGTTATTCATATTTCCTATTTAGGTTGAGTGAGACAGGCTTTAAAACCAAATTGCTAGTTTGTAGTTGAAAATTTCTAAAAAGTATTTATAACCGAGATCATTTTCCAAACTATGCTTTTAATTTTGAAGTTGCATTTGAATGAAACAAGTTTATTCAATTTTACATTGCTAGTTTCCCCTATCACTAAATAATACTGTGTTCCCTCGTTGTGATTAGGTACCTCCATGTCCCTGTTTTAATAACACCAGCTCTTTACCTAGTCAGATGTGCACTATTATATTTTGACACAGCAGTTTAAATGTTTAGGGGATGTGACTGATGAGTATAAGGAAAACTGTACTTTTCCTCCAATCTTCAAGCATTTTCTCAGTGTTTCAGTTCCATATTATGCCTGAGGCAAGGAATGTTTGCATCTTTTCACCATTAATCTAGACACTGTCTAATGCGTGGTGGATGCTTAGTAAATTTGCGGAAAGACTGAAAATTAAAGATGACACTAAACTGTTAGTGGTGGAAATGTTTGAAGAGAGGGTAATGTTAACTCCATCCTTAAAAGATTTGGTCTCACACTTTGTCGTAGCCACATTCTTAGAATAATATTCTTACGTCAACATTGTAAATCTTTCCAGATTTCTACAGACAATGAGTGAAGGATGATCATAAGGAGATTGTTTAAAACACTCTAAGAACTGAGACAAAAATTCTGCTCAGTAGGCACTGTTCCCTCAGTATCTATGTGAGCAATGTCCACCAATGAAAATGTTGATCACTTTCACTGGCTATAAGGATGACCCAGCCAATGGAAGAAACCACGGTCTCTTTCAGCACACACAAACCCACCAGAAATAAAAAGATATATTTAAAATCTAAGATATCTATAGGAATGGTGGATACCTATGTAGAATAAAGGTATTTCTAGATATAAGTAGTTATAGAGAATGATAATTTACTGTATATTTCAAAAAAAGCTAGAAGAAAGGATTTTGACAGAGAGCTATGCTTACCCTCATTTAAAGATTACACAGTGGACACAGGGAGACACTACGTGGCACCTCATAAATATGTACAATTCTAAAGTGTTAATTATAAATACAAAAATGATAAAATTCATAGCCATAACTGGCATCCTAAGGGATCACACTGCATACCCAAACTATGTGGCTATTCAGGGCTATAAACCTCCACACAACATCTGAAACAATTATAGACTTTAATACAAATGAAAACATCTATTTCCTAAAAAAGTGCTTAAAGAAAATGGAAGTCTGCTTATTTGAAGGATTTGACCAACTGGTTTTTGTGTGTTACTATGATTCAATATGAGTAGCTGTATGCACTAAACTGAAGGCAGTATTGCTTTACTTGAAAAGTGGAGTGTAAGTGCACAGATAATGTAAGAATAGAACTGGCTCCTCAGGTAGAACTATGTGCTCAGATTTCAGAGTGGCACTTAGAAGGAACAAAGTCCCCAAGAGTCAAGCCTGACAGAGGTGGCTGTGGTAGAGTTCAGAGTCCCCACTGCAAAAAAGCAAACACACTTGACCCACCCACCCCCACCTCCTTCCACCACCTCATTGAGATCCTATCTTCATTTTTGGCTTTCCATGGAACTGAGGAAACAGCAGAGATGGGAATCAGCAGCTGCAGAGAGAAATGCTTGACACTCCCCTGCACATACTTGAGGAGGCACCACACTTCCAAGCAGATTTGCCAGTAGTGGGTTTCCAGATAGCGATATGCCCACTCACCCAGGCTCCCCTCAGAGCAGCCACAGTCCTGTTCCTGGAAGGAATGACAGTTCATTTGTGCCACTTGGGGAAAGCTAGAAAAGCAACAAGCAGGAACACTTTCCACACTTGGTTAGAGAAGACACCCAGTTTCAGTGTTCTGCAGAATATTCAGCCTTATTTTAAAAACACATACACACATATGTATAATATTTTTAAATTAAAACACACACAAATACATAATGTTTCTTGAATTAAAAGAGAGATAATTTTTGTTTGAATATTCCCTTAGCTTATTTTTCTTCTCAGAACTTTTTTAGTACAAATTTTTCTAGGAACTAAGAAGTATGTTCATAATACAACTATCTAAACTCCATGCTAAATTCACAAGCCAGAAAAGTTAAAGGAGTTACTGACCTACTTTGCTGCTATGCAATAAAAATTTACTGTAGATAAAAAAATATATATCCTCCTTCTACCCAAAGCATCTATTACTATATATTCTCAGTGTGACTCTATTTCTCTAAATTCATTTTCCACATTTAAAACATACTAAATTAGTCCATCTCCATCATACAAATGTCCTGATAATACAAATTTTTAATACCATGTTCATATTTATATACTACTTATAAAATACATATTTAGAACATGATTTTCTATTAATACTCATACAATATATTTACAGACAAGTGGCTATGGTAAATATTCTCCAAATCCAGTGAGAGATAAATTATTGCATAAAATCATGTATTTAACATATAGTCCTATTTAGCACCCAATTATAATTACTTTATAATATGTGTAATAATTTCCTTAATTATCTTTCCATTAAGATGAATTTATTTTCTGAGTAAAAACTGGATGTTACCCATCTTTTTAATTTCTTCCATTTCCTTTCAGTGTCTTCATATACATTCTTTGACAAATATCAAGCTTACCTGTAAAAGTATTATGAGACACTCTAAAAGAGTTTAGATCAGAAGATACTGTGATCTAGTTTGAGAGGTTTTAAACTCAGTTTTAGCAATGCATTAGTCTACACCAGTGGAATTAGAGGGGGATGCTCCTAAGTTATATATGACATTATGTCAACTGGCCTTGGAAGCACAGTAATGATTTCAGCAATACTTTTAAAATGAAAGACCAAAGGCAGGAAAGTCATAGTGTTAAGAAGTTTTAATGTTGATGCTCAGAAGCTATGGGGCCTGTTCTAAAGGTGTCTGCACATATGAGACAGTACCCCGGAGAAACGCTGGCAGTAGGAGTGCTCCTGCCCAAAAGATGATGAAAATTAAACAGGTTACCTTTAAACAAGCTAAGAGTTAGGGCAAGCTTCTTGTCTTCAAACCAAATACCTGAGAAAGTAATGAAGTCAGAGGCCATTTGTCCAACTGGGTCAATGCAGCAGGAGGAGGAAGAGTAACACTGAGCTACGTGCAGCAGAAACACCAGGCCCCCTAATGTCTGATCCCCACAAGAATACCACCCACACGCCCAAGGTTCCAGGTACTGGATGATGAGGTTGACTGTGAAGTAACCGGGGTGGCAGAGGTGAAGTTGTAGAGCCATTCCTGAGTTTTTCAAAAAAGGCTCAGTGAAGTAAATGGCACTTTCTGAATCTCTGGAGGGAGTGATAAGAAGCCTGGGAGTCACAGGAAAGGGCTATAAAAGAGTCACTCGATGACTGTAGAATTGCCAGTTCATAATTAAGTAATCATAGAAATTATAATACTTCAAAATATTTTACTATGGTTGCAGGTGTTATTGCCACTATTATAGTGACAAACCACGAGAATTATCTCTTATTTTATTAAAGTGCGATACATGGAATTTGTGTTACTGAGAAAACTTCTGCAGGAATCCTAATTACATTCAAACTGAACATATCTGAAATAGCATCAGCTTCCCAGGAGAATGGGTGTGGAATGCGGAATGGATGAGGGAGAGCAACTCCTCAGCATTAGCAATGACACCTTACCCACCTCCCACCAAACCCATGTCTTCATATTAAGTGGAAATTAATGTGGATAGCATAACTGCATTTATTTTTATTAATATCATATGCCATAAGGAACTCCAAAGGGAACATTCTGTGTATAATGAGTTATATGCAAACAAAATTAGGTTATGTAAAACCACCATTGAGTAAGATGATGTTTGGGAGTTAAAAATGATGTAGTTACTTATTCACGAAATATTTATTGGGACCCTAAAATGTGAATGAGCATGCTTTGGCAGATTGGAATAATGACATTAATAATGCATAGTCCTGTTCTAAAAGTGTTACAGAATCTTGAAAAAATGGATTAATAAATTATAATTTTTAGAATAGAATAAAGTTTAGTGTAAAGAAGTGAAACAGGAATGAAATTATTACTTTTATCTGCCTGCGATCACAGAAAACTTCCTCAAAGAAGCTCTGTCTGAAATGAACTTTTAGAAATAAAATGCAATTATGGTTGCATCTGATTGGAAATGTGCTTCAGATCAAATGGAGGAGACAGCAAGGCTACATAAAGAAATTGTGGCCAGCATGCTGTACGCAGCAAACTCACAGCATCTGGTATTGAAAAGCAGGGGAAGGTAGCTTTCAATGTAGGTATGGCTGAGGACAGAGTAATAAGCAATATGTTAGAGGATTTCATATGTGGGCTGATGAACTGGGATTTTATTCTGTAGGGCAAGTGTCAATATGCTTTCTCTGTAAAAGGCACATGCATATTCAACTCTTCTCTGGACCCATAAAAGAAGTAATAGTTAATGTGTAAATGAATGTGTGCATCTGTGTTCAAACAAAACTTTATTCACAAAAAGTAGACAGTGGGATAGATTTAATCCACAGTCTGTAGTTTGTCAACCCTTCACTGAAGAGGATTAATCAAAGTATTGAATTAATTATATTTGATTCTCAAAAGAATATTTTGTCAATTATATCCTGGATGAGTAGGGAGATGCCAGTAGAATTCAGACAAATCTTTTTAAAAATAATCATTTCCATGCTTTTATTACTCAAAGAATTACAATAATAGATAAGTAAGCCAAAAAGATGGGTTATAACTATATTGAGGAGACACGGGCAACATGACCTGGCGTCTAAATGATGTTCAGAGTACGCAGTGTGCTGTACCTATGGAAAAGCCTGGGGAAATGAAGATAAAATGGCAGAACAAATTTGTGAGGAGGAAGAAAAAATGGTAAGCTTTGGGCTAGTCCCCACAGGGATTGAAGTACCAGAGGAGGTCATGTTCTACACCCTAGCTGCTCTGTCAGCCTGCCATGGAGTGTTACGATCTTAAGGATGACAATCCCTAAGAAGAGGTTACAGAAAACAGAAAAGCCTAAAGCACATCCATTCAGTGAAATCACTGTTCATATTTTCATGTTAAATAGTAAACATAAATTCCCTATGAGAAATCCCCCTGCACTCTGAGCCTGATGTCCCCTGACATAAGTCACATAGAGTCCACCTCTTCAGATATGGGCCCTTATTAGTCTCAACCAGTAGTTCTCCTTTCTGAGAGTGTTTGCTGCTCTCTATTAAGGGATATTGAACTCCATCTAATGCCCAAACATATCTCCATGAAGAATTTTCCTACCCAAAATTCTCATTGCCAAACACTGATCTACACTAGTTAATGGATTCCCCATTGTTCAGCTGCTCTGGATAGGAATTTGAACCATCAGAGGCCAATGTTGCTAAAGATGTAGCACTGGGGCTTCTCAGAGAGAGAGATCAGTGAATTTTCAACTGGTTTTGCATTTGGAAACTCACAGGTTTGTTCTGCCTCTGCTTCTCATTAGCACTTTCTATGAAAAGGAAGCTTATACATGGTGGAAAATAGGAGAGGGCAAGACTGGATCTTGCTGACATATTTCAATACCACAGTGAAGTCCAGCCACTCCTGTGCTACTCTGTACAGTAGCAGTAAATTCTATACTGGCTCAGGCTACTTGAAAAGGCATTTTCAACTGAAAACATAACTATCTAAAAAAGATCCATGAATAGAGAAGCCTGTAGAACATAAAAAAAATAAAGTAGAATCAGAATAATAAGATACATGGAGAAAGAAATGGGCAGTGACATAGACGAATCAGTGATTTTACAAAACCCACAATTTTATAGAGACTTTAAAAATAATAAAAGTCAACGGTGTCATCTCCTGCAGGATAATGAGACCTGATGAAAAAGTTTTATGTGGCAATAGAGAAACCAGTGCCAAAGTCTGCCAACTTAATTTCAGGTGCAGAAGCCAGATGGCTACTTTACTGCAATTGGTTTCTGGGCCCATCCGGTTATAGGCTTACTTTTATCAGGACGTGACAAGGTTGCTTACACAACCCATTACAAAGATTTTAAAAGGATGGAGAATTACTGATGATGCATTTCTGATTGAAATGTATACAGTTGGCAAAAATGGCTACTTGAATCATAATGGACATACACAGAGAACACATATGTGCTAAACATAAACTACTGCCATAACTGATTCTCAGGGAGAGTGATGTGGAGTCCTCACAGACAGATCTTCATCTAGGTTGCAAAGAGCCTTCTCTTTGCCATTGTCAACTTCAGTATCATCCAGGGATCCTCTCGTGATGCTATCACTAGACATGGGGCATGCTTATTAATGCCAAGTTGCCACTTTCCTCTGTCACCTCAGAGCAGAGAAGGAAAATCTAATGATGTAGCCCAGAAGATGCACCAGGGAATAATGCTAGGGATAGGATAAATAGAAAATGTCCCCATAGAATGCTGGAAGAAAGCTCAACTTAGATGGAAGGAATCAGGATGAGACCTCAGTGGACAAAAAGAAAGGACTTCAGGAAAATAGGATGGAAAAGGATGTGACTGCAAGTGATAGGAAACGTGTTCTTCCCCTCACAATTGACGGGTGGCTGCACCGCAGGTATCTGAGTAAGCAAGGCAGGACAGCTGATTGCAGAGACCGCCCATGCCTCCTACGATGGTCTGGGGATGAGTGAGAAGTCCCTAGGAGAGTTTCGCATGAGCATCATGAAAGTTAGAGGGGCAAAGGGAAAGCGAAAAGTGGCATGAATCGCCGTCTAAGCAATTGTAAACTGGGTCAAACCCACACAAAATCAGGAACTTGGTAACAGAGGGAGAAGATTGCTGGATTCTCACACTAACAAGGGAGCTCATGATTAATTTTGTTAATTACATTTATTAATATAATCCTGGGGTGTCTTAGAAATTATTTTCTTGGGAACTCAATACCTGGGAAAAGTCAGGCAGGAATGTACCACTGTTATGTGAATCAGAGATGCTCCTTTTACAGTATAGACTTGTGTATTGCTTCATATTTAATTTACTCAAAAATTAGGCCCCTAAATTAGTTCTCCATCAACCAAATACTTAGAGTCAACGCTAACTTGTGAACACTGTTAAAATAAGACAACGCTACGTTTCTTCACTATTATCCAATCTGAAAAAGTATCCTGTTGCCACTGGCCTTGAATATCCTAGACTGGCTTAGTATTTCTACTCTGTGTGATGGTAGAAGGTATTATATATATTCCCAGGCTTTTGCTGATGAAAACCATAACTTTTAGTAAGTCTATTATTATTTTAAACACTGGGAACTGTGGGTTGAAGGGGAATAACTCCATGAGAAATATCAAGCCAGAATGTAACTATAAACAGTGTGATTGGTAGTGAGTGGAGTAACTTCAGACCTAAAAACCCGTATGTGTCAAATGTAGGCCAAAGCTCCAAGCTGGGGAGGCCTGGGGAGGCACTGGGGAGGTCTGTTGGTGGGTCTGGACCTCTATGAGCTTGAGACTGGGACTTCTTGCACACTTGCAGTTAGCAGTAGAGCTCAGTAAGATGTCTAATTCCCGCCAGCCCAATCAGACAGCCTACTCTTCCCTGTCAGACTCAGAGTTAAAAGGAGTTTCTCTTCTAAATGGCCTCCTATGTTTTCTCAACTATCAAATTTATTGTTGCAAGGTATCAACTAAAACTATTTTTTTTCCCTTTCAGGCATAAAACTACTTTTCAGATAAATATCAGTGTTTGAGAAATTTTCTAATTAATGGATATATCTATTATGTCAGAACTCATTGAATATGAGATTCAACACAGCAAAAACAGAATTTGAGAAATGTTGTTCATTCATCTAGAACATTTAAGATGCAAAACATGCTTATTTTCACCGTGATACAGGTGAGAGGCCCCACTATGCACCTCGCACAGACTGGTGATCTTTTCCTTCTGATGCCTTCTATTCCTCTAAGTGACTCAGACAATGAGGTACTCATAAGTATATCATGACACTTTTTGCTTATAACAATTACATATCAAATTTTTACAAAGAATATAATTAATTTCGTCCCCAGTGATATTGAGGAGAGATGAGAAGTCAAATGTGAAATGCTCTGTTATGTAACTGGCAAAGCAAAACAAGTTTCCGCAAGTTAATGAAGAACATATATGTTCAAAAGAAGGTGAAAAATGTCAACTACACTACAAGGATCATTTCAGGTTGAGTTTTATGCACATCAAGTAAAATGTAGATATGATTTCCCAAACTCTAACACTGGAGATGCTGGCATATGAAGAGTACAAATGGCCATGTCATTCAAGTTTGTAAAATGTTGACTATTCCCAAAGATTTAACAATATTTTCAGCTATGATAATACAGACAATCAAAATGAATTCCCATTTCTCTAAAGAAATGAGAAATTATTTTTCTATTTCAGAAAAATCACCTTTAGAAATAATCATTTTATCCTAGTGGTATTTATTATTTCAAAATATCATATAAATGTAATATTCTTAAGATCTTCTCAAGCCTCTTCCTCACCCAGTATCACTCTCAGTTAATTGTAAGTAATTTTAAAGTGGATTTGTCTTCTCTTTAAATCAATGAGATCATTAATGGCCATCAAAACAAAATGTGTGGCTTTTTCACACATAATTTCACTCATCAATTTCAAAATATCAGGTATGTTTCTCTAATGTCACATTATTAGTCAGAGATGGAAACATTTCCACAAGCCTGTTTCACATGCAATGTCCACTGAACTACTGGACTTAGCCATGGCCCCACACAAGTGCTCAAAGCTAATGACATTTCATTCTAGTTCCCAAGAATCTAGCAACTCGAAGAAATCAGTAATATTCTTAGATTGTTCTCTTTGGGTCTAAACCAGTGATGCTTGAATATTCATGCTCTACTGTCCCTGAAGAAAAGTAATATGTATTTTTGCATTTTAGCAAAATTTGCACTAGCTCACCAAAACTTATAATCCAAACGAATTCAGTTCCCCATCAGGGCAAGTGTATGTACCGAGAAGCAGACCAAAAAACCACTTTCAGATCCTAAGTTTATGGGAAAGATGCATATAGTCCCGGGAGTCTGCAGCCTCAGCAAATGATTTCTGAACTCAATGCCGACATCGCTTATGGTTACGTGGATAGCTAAGGTACTTAAAATATGCTTCCTACTCATCAAGAGGAATGTAAAGGAGCAGGATTCATGGCAAAAGCATCATGTCTATGATGCAATCACCTGTCAGACTGCTATCATCTCAGTCCAGGTGTAGAGTACGCCCACCTGGGTATGAGCTGAGCTCACCTCTCATCATTAGATTCACCACATCTGAATCTACTCAACTACAAGAGGCAAAAGAGTTTTAAAAGAATGTAGTTGTCATAGAATCAGAGGACAATGAAAGCTGGCTTGGTCATTTCTACCTAACACAGCACATCACTCTGCTAACTCTAAAGGGCGTTACAAGTTTATCAAACAGAAGGGGATAATTAACACAAGTTTTGAACATACTCTGGTGGTGGTATTTAAAAAAACCTTCTTTCCTAGAAAGACAAGCAAAGAAGATTCTTTACAAAGGTCTATGGAGGCTCATTTTCTGAAAATAGAAGAGTCAGCAAAGAAAAGGGTTTGTCTGCATAAGGGTCTGAGTGATGGCACCAGAGTTGTGATTAGTTTTCATCTCTATGAAGCCCCCACCCAGCTGTACAGCATTTGAATAACAATTCCCCAAAGCCACATTCCTCTGGGTCAAGTGTGAAGGCTAGAGGTGTGTTGTGCATGTGCTCAAGTACATAGGCATGTGTACCTGTTGTTGACAGGTGGGTCTGGCATGTTATGGAAAGATTGTTGTGCTGTCCACCTTTATACCTATGATGGCTCTAAGAAAAACATGGTCACATGGTTAATATATATGACAGAGAATGCTGGTGAGCACATACTTCCTTGAAAATTAGAGACATGCTTTTCAGAGTGATTTGAAAAAGAAGATTGACTATAATACATGCATATGAATAAAATAATAAAAGATCTATGGTGCAAACAGGGAATACAATGTAGACAGGATTACCTTCTGACAATGTATATGATGACTCTGGTTTAGTAAATAAACTTTGATAAAATTGTGGATTTTAGTGACCTAGATGTATGGTTTCAATCACAAAATATGGTTTATTAATAATTGGCATTAGAGTTGGTCAGGAATAAGATACAAGTGAATAGAAATGTTTTATTACACATGGGCTCTATAATTTCCTCTGCAACTAAGGGAATGCTGATGGAATTCATGGGATACAAATTTCCTGAGAAGACCCATAGCAGGAAAGCTATTGTTTTAGAAATTGAGTTACAATATAACTGTGCAGAGAGACATGACAGATTATGCTTCATACACACACATACACAGACACATACACACACATACACACACACACACACACTCATGAACCTCAATCCACATATTTAATGAGCATCTATGGCATATCCAGTAATGCTAAGGGAGAAAATCACAGCCAGAAACTTGTTGAATTCATTGGTTTCACTGTAGGAACAAAGACATCAAAGAGTTTCAGAAGGATTTAAACTCTTTTTTTTTTCAATCCTAGAAATTAATTTTGCAAAGTGAGCTTTGTTTACAGCATGGTCAGTAACCCTCTGAGCTCAGTCTACTCCAAGAATTATCCATTGCTAAACATGGTGACAGAGCTGCCCCATTGGACTACCCCTTGTGAAACAAAGATGAAGACAGCCTTTAAGACCAGAAGGGGCAAATGACCACAAAGAAGGTACAAAAATTAGGGAACTAAAACCATCTGGGCTGAGGAGACCTATAGAATATGCCCAGTGTCCAGTGGAGAACTATAAGTATTCTCTCCATCTTGTAGTTATTCGAGGTTGTGTGATAGGATTCAGAAGACAGGTGCCTCCATTGGAACAGTGGCCCAGTGTGCATATGCAACTCTACAGACAAAATGGTTAAAAATGAGATCACTGCTCTCTGTTTTGGAGGGTGAGTGGTTGGAAGGAGGAGAATTAATAGAGCAGAATTAGTCTTTACATGTGTTTAGTCCAACTTACACAGGTTTGACCCATAGTATTTGTAGAAAGTTTAATCTATCAACAATATTTTTTAAACCAGGGTGTTTTGCACAGAAATATATTCCTGGCTTCTCTTGTTCTACTTATCACATATTTTAAAGTTAATTAATAAAAATTATTTGTAGATTGAGATGTACTTGTAAAAACTAATACAGAGTGATCCCTATGTATACTTTCCCCCAGGTTCCCCCAATTGAAATATCTCATAAAACTATATGCAATCTCACAAATTGGATATTGCAATTAATGCAGTCATCATGTTTCCATCGTCACGAAAATCCCTGGCATTTTCCTTTTCTAGGCACACACCACCTCCCTCCCATTGACATTGACCTCAGAGTTGCCCCTAATATTTAGCAACTACCAATAGATTTTCCATTCTCTAATGTAATTTTTTAAATGTTGCATTGCATAAATGGAGTTTTATACATTGGAGATTTTTTTATTATTATTATTAAGAATAATTCCCTGGAGATTCATCCACATTGTTGGATTATCAGTGTTCTCTCCTTTGTGTTGCTGGATAGCAGGCCATAGTCTGAATGTACCAGACTAAGTTTGTGAAAACGCTTCTCTATGGAAAGGTATCTAGGTTATATCCAGTTTTCAGTTATTATGATAAAGCCACATAGACATGTGTATATAGGTTTTTGTGTGAATATAAATTTTCATGTCCTTAGAATAATTTCCCAAATGTAATTGCTGGGTCATATGATAAGTGTACATTTAGTTTCATAAGAAACTTATTAACTATTCCAAAGCAGCTGCACCCTTTCAATTGCCACTAGCAATACAGGAATGATCCAGTTTCTCCCTGTCCTTTCCAGAATTGAATGTTCTCACTATATTTATTTTGTCAATTTTGATAGTTGTGTACTGATATCTATTGTGGGTTTCAATTGTGTTTTTCTAATAGACGGTAGCTAATTTTGTGCTCTTTTCTTTAGCTATTTTAATTGGCTTGAGATGAATATTTTCCAATCATGAAAAGTTAGGATTTTTCAAAAGGAATGGGAAATATATGTCTAAATTGCTTTATTTGGCTGGGAGTTACTTGTCATGTGATACTAAATAGGTTCATGAAAGTGAAAGGAATTGTTCATTAATTCTGATGAGGCTTTTTTCCTCAAACCTTTCATATGAAAGTAGTAAAAGGTACCTTATATATCAAAAAGCTTCTGTGACTCTCCCTAAATGCAACTTCTTAACCAACTCAGGATGTTCAAACCAAAGTCTAGACTAGAAAGATGCAGCTTCCTTCATCAGTTCTCAAAAGGATCTTGAAGTCTGAGTGTCTGCCTCTGTATTGCTCTATCTGTATTACTTTCTTTAATGTTCCAGACCGGTTGCTGTCAGCAATCACACAATATCCTATAGGGTCAGCATGCATTGAAAAAAGTCTTAGAGGTGACAAGGACTACATGACATCTTCACCTCACCATTAGTAAAGAAGATGGAGAAGGTCCCCAACTTCTTCCCAAACACTTAAGGTAAGACATAAACCCCATAGAAAAGGCTGGGGTTGGGGAGTAAAGAGATAGAGATCAATAAAAAAAATACTTAGCAAATGAGGAAACCTCCAAATTTATCAAAATAGAAGAAATCAGAAATACTACTAAGTTATTTACATAGGAGTATATTCTGAAAATTAACAAGGACTTTGATCTTTAGTTCTTCAGATATTTCTTTTTGTGGGGATACCGGGGATTGAGCTCAGGGGCACTCAACCACTGAGCCCCATCCCCAGTCCTATTTTTTATTTTATTTATAGACAGGGTCTCACTGAATTGTTTAGTGCCTCACTTTTGCTGAGGCTGGCTTTGAAGTCACAATACTCCTTGCTTAGCCTCCTGAGCTGCTGGGATTACAGGTGTGCACCACCATATCTGGCTAGTTCTTCAGATATTTCAAAATGAATGGGAAGCTAAAGTTAGAGAGTTCAGCATTAATGTTAAGTTAATATTTAAAATATGAGAAAAAGTTGGTAATATTATCAAGTTTTCTAGCATTAGCCACAAGTTCCTGCACCAGTACAGAACATCTCAATTAAGAAGGTAAATCACAGAAATTAAAAGGTTACATGAGAAAACATGCTTTGGGTTATATCTAAGAGCTAACACATAAAGCTCAAATTCTCATAATAGATGTAGGTAGAGATTCTAACCATAAAACTAACAACAACAAAAAATCTCCCAAAGTAAGAAAAGTTTTTTCTATAACATTTTAAACAGGCCATAGTAACAGATTATATGCATCTCTAAAAGGTAGTGTGGGCCCAATGTCACAAACATGAACAACATATTTGAGTAAGCAATATTACTGAAGATGTCATAAAGATCATAATACATTGATTAAAGCAAATAAATTACCCATGGAAATAAATATAGAATATGTTAGTGGTCAATTTGCCTGTTCAGTCAATAGGAAAACTCAGACTTATAACTGTTCCATAATATCACTGGAATTTTAGATTAAATTAGTGGTAGAGACATTATGAAATTCCAACCTACCAAGAGCCAGTGGAGCCCAATTATCTTTTGTAATCGCATGACTCGTTAGTTGTTGCATGTTGCCCTTAGTATTTGTAAATGTATGCTGAATGATGATACAGAAATGAAATTTACAAAATGTAACTTCTATGCCAAGTCGGTCCTATAATTCACAGGGATGCGGATTAATGGGAAGCAGAAACGCATCAGGCACATATGCTCAGTTTGTAGGCACTTCCTCCTTCCCTGAGTAGAAACCATTCTTCATTTAGGGTTTTTTTTTTTTTTTTTTTAATAATCTCAAACATGCATATTTTTAAAGATTTTGACACTCACTTTTCAGAATGAATTGTAAACAACTCTAGGAGTATTAGAAAGCAGTGAGACTGCCAAAATAGGATGAGGAACAATATTTTTTGGTCAATGCATATTCATCTGAGATGACGGAGCCCGTGCTGATGTGGTCCCTGCCAGCTTTCTCCATCCACAGCGATGTGTTCTGGAAATACGAAGCTGCACCACGCTTATCTCAGGAAAGCATTTGATTGCTGGTGGCAGTGCAGTCAAAAGTTTCAAACTCTGCTCATTATGTGAAGAAAGAGCCTAACGAGCAAGCTTCGTGAAACCCTGCACCTCCTCTAACAGCTCCTCTTTCTGGATTTACAGAGTTTAATGAATCATTTAACAAAAACAGCCTAACCATCCAGGCATATAAAAGTCAGATTCATTCATCACTTAAAAGCCCTGACCACAGGGATGATGCAGGAACATCTTACAAATTGGAATAAATTCCACCATTCCTTGCAAGCTTAGTTTCCCATAGTCCACATCTTGTTAAGGGTTACACAATGAATATTTTTCTTATCTTTGAGTTTTTAAACATTTCATTCTTCAGTCTTAATTTTATCCTCGAAAAAAGTTCTTGCCCTTTGCTGGTTAATCGTGAAACCCAGGATGCCAGGGCAGCATGCATTAGCTAGGTTGGAAATGGAGCTTTGTACTTAGCAAGGGGTGGCAGCTCAAGAAACCCATTTGTGTAAGTAAATGTGCAGATGAATGCAAGAGTGCATGACCCCAAAGGCGAATACCTAATCAAATGGGTGCTGATTCCAGTGAGCATGGGCTTTCTAAATCGCTCAGGACACTTGGAAGTGATTTCAGGTAAGGACACTGCACAGTGCTTGGTTACCAGGTACCATTCATCTTCCAACTTAAGTTGCTTTAAAAGTTGAACCTTGTGTATGGAAAGAGAAAAGGTAGAGAAAGCCTCTTCTCTCTTACGACACAGAGAGTCCACTATGGTAGGACTGGTAAACCCAGGAAGATGCAGTCCACCCACAGCCAGGGAGGGAAGAGGCTAGACAGAGCACGCGCGCCCCCTATGAACGCAGATCTTACAGAAGGAAAAGCAAACCAAAGCAGAACTAGCTCCCATTTCACTAGTGGAGGCGTCAGAAAAGCTGATTGCAACCTCATTTCTGCCTGCTGCTGTCCAGGTAACCCAGGGAGGAGCACTTAATCTCCTCAGTTTCAGCTCCTTTGTCTCTGAAACTGGGATATTAATTTTGACATCTGATGGGTTGTTTGAAATGAAATGAAATTTTATTTCTGAAGTCGACTTGAAATCAGTTAAGTACTATACAAATCTGGGTTAGTAAACCCTTAAAGATGGGTGACGAGTGGAAGCTGACGGCTGAAGGAAGAGGAAATGAGTGCTGGATATTTATGCTAAAACCTTGAAATTTCTATAGCCCCAAGTACAAGTTGGAATCATTACAAAGTATGCTCACAAGTGAAGTTCCAAGATTTTTCAAAATGACATTTCTCCCTGACAGCTGTCACGGAATTTACCCAGCGAGTCTTCAGGGAATGGCTTACCCTGGTTTTACCTTGAAGAAACTGAAGAATTAAAAAAATGCAGAAAAGACCATGCACAGGCACAGGATTATATCTTTTCCTCCTGTTTTTTCTGGCTCAGATGCCCAGGGCCCACACTCATCATGTAACTAGGTTCTGTGTCCCTTCATGTCAGAGTGATGTGCGGGAACACCCATGACATGGTTGCCCACCTCCACTTGAGCCTCTTCTTCCACATCCTCCACCAAAAACCTCCATCTTTCTAACCCAGACAGGTCCTAGTTACAAACAGAAAACACCTGGGGAAAGGCTGAAAATCAGCAATCTTCAGATCAGCAGAAACAGTCGGGAAGGGCTCAGTATTGCAAAGGAATGTAATCGGGGTGGGAACAAATGAACAACTGAGAACAGTCACTGTGGGAATGAAATGCCACCTGCCTCTCTCCCTCCCTTCCTCCTTTCTCTCTTCCTCTTGTTTTCTTCCTTCTGCCCTCACATTTTCCTTCTCTCCCAACCCACCTGGCCTTCGGTACCCATTCCCTTCTCCCCCAACCCACCCCTTCATTACCCATTTTCTTTCATTTTTATTTTTAGCTTTTATGTATTGCATGATATTTTATTATAAGATGAAGTGGTTTCATAATAAAAAACAACACATATGTGTCATATTAGGATTTGAAAATTACTATCAGATAAAGACAGACTGGCCCTGCTTCAGCTCTCCTGAACCCTCCAGCCACCGGTGGAGTCCGTCCATCCCAGCCTTTCTTCAGGCAAACTCTTAAGTCTCTGAAGACCCTGACTGAAGACCGAGGAAGCTGCAGAAGCTCATCTGCTCACGCCCCTCACTTCCTACTTCAGGGAACTCCAGGGCAGGTCCCCACGTGCACTGGGGCTTCTGCCCTATAATTAGAACAGCTCGGGAAGGCCCAGCGTGAGCGTTCATTTTTATGGACCTCTATTGACATACGACTGACAAGAGGTCATCTACTGAAGGTGCACACATGAGGTAATGATTTCACTACACACTGAAAGGGTTGCCACATTTGAGCTAATTAACCCATCATCACAATTAGCTGGGTTCTCTTTATTTGTTTGATTATTTTTGTGGTGAGAATACCTAAGATCTACTGTGGTGCCAAGTCTCCAGCACACGGTCCACCCTTATTCACTGTGGCTGCCCCAGTGTTAGGTACTGCTGTGGTTGCCAGTCACACAAATCAAGTCCACGTGAGTTAGCTGACAGCCTAGCTCTGTCATAGGCAATGAGAAAGGCGGAGTTTCCCATTTAAGATAACGTCCAATATAGACCCTCATCAGTACCTATTTTATTACAAGGGTATTTCCATATAATCTTGTTTCATTGCTAGTTCTTGAATATAGGGAGGGAAGCCAAAATAAAACAAAAAATGGCCTTGCCAGAGACTCCAGATATTTTTTTTTTTTTGTATCAAGGATTAACCCCAGGGGTGCTAACCTCTGAGCCACCTCCCTGGCCCTTTTTCTAATATTTTATTTAGAGACAGAGTTGGGCTTAGTTGCTAAGTGCCTTGCTAATCGGCTGAGGCTGGCATTGAACTCAGGTCCCCCCCCTTCCTCAGTCCCAAGTTGCAGGGATTACAGGCCTGTGCCACTGCGCCTGGCAAAATTTGACAAAGAAAGAGTACATTTGCTTTTAGAGAGTGAAATACCATGCACACACGTACTTATGCACATATGTGATGCACACACATGCACACATATACATAAGTGATGTTTTAAAAATATCTATTGAATACCTCATCAAAGAGAGCATTTTATGTTGCAAATAACTAACCTTATGCTATACAGTGGTAAATAAAATGTGTATTCTTGGGTGATACCTAAATTTCCACCTGAGAAGATATGTGTCAGGAAAGCATCACCCAGAGGCATTCCTACTGGGGCTCTGGGCCTTCAGATTCCAATTCTTACACTCACATCTTTCTTGACCTGGGCTTCACACCATCCTGTGCTTACCTAATGTATTTATTCGAATTAGTAAAGGTATACACGAAATGCACATTGACCTGTTCTACATTTTTCTTATTTGGTATTTTAAGTAACACAATGAATTGTAAATTAAAATACCACTAAATAGTGACTTTGTTGGTGAGGGCATTTTGAGCCATGTATGTCAGTCTCTATCATTTGTCTACAACATTCCAAAATCCCGCTACCTGAACAGAACTTTTGTCCTCCCCACAAGGCTGGTGATGATGATGGTGATGACCATAACACCAACACTTCTAATGTTTGCACTTAATACTGACTTTAGGGTAGAGATTTGAAAGAATGGGAAAGGAGGACAAATGTTTCACAAACATACAGATATTTACACACATATCATCTCAATTACATCCATATGTTATTCCAACATTTATCATATCACATTTAAAAATACTCTGACTTCCAATAATGGTTTAAAATATATCATCCTGAAATGCATGAACTCTTCTAAACATACATTGTCCACAACAAAAACCAATATACTCCTTCAGTATTTTACTCCACAGACATGATGACCCTGTCCCAGGTCTGGAGCTGGGCGCAAGGAGCTGGTGAACAACAAAACCATTTTCCTCAGTCACTGTTAAAGGCAGGAAATATGTGGGAAAGAAGGATCTCGAACAGTGGGTACCAAAACAAAATTAGGTACGGACATAATAAGCTCAGTGTTCTATACCACAGATGGGCAACTATAACCTGAGTTATATTTTAAGAAGAACTGGAAGTGAGGAGCTCAAAGATTCCAAACAAAGCAATGATGAGGAGATGGACACATGAATTATCATGATTTGGTCAGTACATGCTGCATACTGGTACCGAAATACCACCTTGTATCTCATGAATATGCAGTTACTATGTATTAATAAATAAAAGTATTTAAGAAGATAGAAATGCTAACTACCCTGATTTGTTCATTACATGCTATATAAACGTATCATATTATCACACTGTAAAAATAAAATAATAAATGAAAAAAGAGGAAAGGAAGAGACCTGCACCATGACTGTTCATAGCAGATTCATAAACAGTAGCCCACATCTAGGCAGAGCCCAGAAAGCTCTCAGGGATGAAATCCTTGCATGTCCGACAAGCAGCATGTGTCTATGGTTAAACAGCCTGGTGTGCCCTAGGCCTGGAATACTAGTCTGCACTAAAGACTACAGCACCCTAAGTCCGCGCGAATCTCCACATCATTAGTAATGGAAATAGTCAACCCCAAAGTTCACCCGCTAAAAATTTCTGTTGATATATTCTTTTGATGACAACATTACAGAATAGAGAACAGCTTCATGGCTGCCTGTGGGGAGTCTGGCCAGGACAAGGGGAGCAGGAGGGGCTTGGTATCACAGAGCAACTGTGAGTCCTGTGTCTCCACATTATCAATGT
Organism: Marmota marmota marmota; assembly: GCF_001458135.2. Taxonomy (NCBI): domain Eukaryota; kingdom Metazoa; phylum Chordata; class Mammalia; order Rodentia; family Sciuridae; genus Marmota; species Marmota marmota. The sequence goes on along the minus strand of NW_025999991.1, from coordinate 4,927,400 downwards.
CAAGATCCTAGCTCTGACCCTGCACTAGTTTTCTAAGATGTCACCATTGGGAAAACATGGGTCAAGGGTATACAGGATTTCTATGTGTTATTTCTTACCACTGTGGGTGAATCTGCAATTATCTCAAAGTAAAAAGTTAAATTAAAAAAGGTAAAAATAACAAAACTGAAACATAACTTCTGTGAAAATCTAGTTTGTGCTCTTAAAGAAATATATGGTGTGAAAAAAATCAAATGTATTTATAGTCCAGATTTTCTGTTTCTGACAATTAAAGGTAATAAAAATAATTACTTGAATTTGAAAATATGTAACAATGACACACTGGGCTTGACTGTCTATATAAGCATGCCTATATGTTTATCTGGATTTCATCGTACAGAATGCCACAAATTATGCTGTTATAATGTGTGCATGCATGACTATGTAACAACAAATTCCATCATTATATACAACTCTAATGCTCCAATAAATAATGCAGAAAAAAATAGGCTATTTCTCCAGCTGTAGACTTCTTAAGCTAGGTTTCTTCATTGCTGTGTCTCGAGGTCAAGTTTCACTTGCCCAAAAATGTCACAAGCAAGTATATATTTTTCAATGGCCTCATGTCTTCATATGAGCATGAAGGATGATATTTCTTATGAGTTAAGATTTTTCTCCAATATCTAGTAAGTAATGCATTAAAACAGGCTTAGCATTATCTACATCCAGTTCCATTTTATTTTTCCCTCTCGTGGCCTGGAATGAAGTGCTGTAATTAATATCCTGTGCATCGCCTCTTTAATATCATTCGTTTTAGAAACACTTGGCGATTTAATGAAGTCATTTGTTCAAGCAGGTTCTTTTAGCAAATGCACCGCTCCTTAGGAATAAATTAGACATTTCCAGATGTGCTTTTAACACCTTTGCAAGGTCGGTCATCAATATCTTCCAGAAGTTTATTAATAAAAATATATAAAAGAATATAGCTCCTGCACATACTCATCTGCAAATTGAGAATAAAGATTTGTGCTTAGAATGTGTAATAACTAGGGGACCCTAGGGTTGAATTAGTTAAATGCTAACTACGACACCATAAAATTACCTACAAAGCAATTTAAGGGATGATAATCATTCATGGAATCCCTACTAAAAGTCAGGCACAGGACAATGATTCCATAGATATTATCTCATTCAGTCACCCCAACTTATCTCTACTTTCCCAAGGAAAATAATAGCAATACTGAGATTAATATTTCCAAAGCCAAAACCTTAAGTCTAGTACCAAAATCAGCTCTGTAGCCCATTAACTTTCCATTATGATTCATGGATTTACTAGAAAGTGGAAGAAATTAAACAAAAATACACATTTTTTGTTGGTATTGTTGCTATTGTACTTAGCAACCAAAAAATCCCACAAAACAAATAAAAGTTCAATTATATTTACTTAAATTATTGCCTTCCCTTAAAATTTGATTGCTGGAAAAAAAATGATAGCTGTCTCTAAGTAGGATATTCCCATTTTTCCTCAAAGGGTTGTGCACTCTAATAATCGCTTTTCACCATTCCGGCACTTTTGTCTGTTTTTTCTCACCCATCTGATCTGCTGCTATGCAAAATAATCATCACAAAAATTGCAGGTTAGGTGGATCACAATAGTGAGAAGAAAAAGCCAAGCAGAGCCGCGGTGAGGAGAGCCGTGCCCAGCTGAAAAGCAGCATGACTATTGGGCAACAGGAATGTTGCCACCAGTGAGCGGATGAAGTGCGTGCGAGTCTTCGAAATTTTAAGTTGACTAATTTCTCCCCCCCAAAAGTTAGACTTTCAGATTCGTGCCACTATCCTCAATAAGCTTCCACCTGTGGAACCTCACTCTTCTTTTTCTTCATAAACCTTTTAGCACTTTTTTCAAAACTTCTAATACCGTTTGGCAAGATGGCTAGTGGTTTTGGGGTCAGGTGTCCTATGCCTGCAGTCAACCAGTGATACCTGGGGGCACCTCCAGGGACTGTGTTGAGTATTCCTTGGAACACAGGACTGTCGCGGTTGCGGATGTGTGGCAGAGTTTCTGTGTGGGATTTCTAGATCACAGGAGGCTTGAGAGGTTAACCTAGGACAAGGTGCACTGCCCTTTCCACACAGCACACTCCAAAAGCTCCTTCCTTAGGAGCTATTTCAAAGTAGTGCACACTGTATTCTGATGCATGTTGCATCAGAAAAACGTCTGAAAAACAGGATCATTTGCTGCTTCTCAAATCAAATAGTCCGGGTATTCACCAAAGAATTTCTCAGTGTTAATTCATGAACGACAGTCAATAGTATGACAATTCAGAAACATGAATAAATAAGAGAATAATTCTAAGTTTATATCTGATAGAAATCCCAACTAAAAATAGTTTGTTTTAAAAGGAAATATGTTGAAGTGTATCAAAGAATCAAATGTGAAATTACACATATTCAAACGTCCTTACAATCATTGTATTCTACATATTATTTTCCTCCTTAAATATACAAATACTCTGGAAGCCAGGTGCTGTAGCTGCTACTTCTCTCACTGCCATGTTGAACAGATTTTCATGAGAAATACAAGAAGATGAGCAATTTACCAAGGTACAAATTATCAAAATGTATACCCGCCTAAGATAGTTATCTCTCTAATGATCAATATGTTGATAGACAAATTCATTGATTTCCATTATTCTTTAAAACTTATGTTTTACATGTTAAATTGAAGATCAATGTTTTAGGTTTTACTACATTTTTTTAGTTTTTAAATTATACTTCAGTGTTTGGGTCAATTATTTTGATGAAATTCTCACTCTTAGATTTTACAAAACTATTTGTATTTGCTTTTGGTATATGTCCCACTTTTTAAAAAATTTAGATTAAAATTATCCCAACCACCTTGGAGTAGTGACATTCTAGATTGGCCCCCAAATTCTTTACCCTGGGATGTCATGTCCCATCTTTGAATGTGCAAAGGACTATGAACATGGTGGATTTTGTTTCTGCGAATAGCTTCTTGAAGCCCTGTTGTGAGAATGACCTCATGAAGACCTTCTAGGGCCCTTAGAAGGCAGGTGTGAAGACACGGCCCAGGTATCAGAGTAGCTGAGGAGGCTGGATTGATCCAGAAGGTCCGGCCTCGGGGTGCTGAGCCCTGTGACCTGGGTACAGGAGCCATGCTGTGCCTGAGCTTTGAAGAGGGAATGGTAAGTGGGTGAACTCCGTTCTCTGTGCAGGGGACTCGTAAGGAAATAAAAGAGAAATAACTTGTTTGCATGCCTCTACAGGGTGGAAGGTCTGAATCACTGCCCAGTGCTCTATCAGGCATTTCCAGCTCTGTCGCCCTGACCTCCCCACTGTGAGCTCTGAATCTAGGGAGAAAGACAAATAAATAGATAAATAATTATGACATGACTAGTGACACACTGAGGCTGAAGAGTTAAAGAAGGATCAATCAAGACTTCTGAGGAAAAATCACATTTTACCCTAAACAGCTAGCCAGGTCCCAACAGAGCTTCACAATGAAACCCAGCCATGTCTGAAAGCCCTGGTACCATGCTGCACCTCAGACTGTGGGAAACAGAGAGGTCCTCTGTGCTGTGTTTGATCAATGCACTTGCTTGTGTTGATGCCTGACAGCAGTTAAATCTGGTAAAAAACCAGTGTTTTGGAGAGGACTGTGTTGCTCTTGAAAGAATTCTAATGAAGAAAGGCAAAGGAGGTCAGAGGAACTCTCAGTCCAAGGGTGTTCTACTCAACGACTTTTTAAATATTTATCTTATATAACTCTATGTCTTCTAGGTCATGAGGAAGTATATCATCTCTTTTTTATTTGTTCTAATTAGTTAGACATGACAGAGGAATGCCCTTTGACATATCGCACATAAATGGAGTATAATTTCTCATTCTTCAGGTTGTACATGATGTAGAATTACACCACTTGTGTAGTCACATATGTACGTAGAGTAATAGTGTCTGATTGATTCTACTAATGTTTCTAACCCTATATCCCCTCCCCTCCCTTCACTCCATATAATTTAAAGTAAGTCTATTCTTCACTACCTCCCCCTTATTATGAATAAGCATCTGTATATCAAAGAAAACGTTCAGTCTTTGCTTTTGGGGAATTGCTTTATTTCCCTGAGCATCATCTTCTCCAACTCCATTCATTTACCAACAAATGCCATCCATTTTGTTCTTCTTTAAGGCTGAGATATATTCCATTGTATATATATGCCATGATTTCTTTATCCATTCATCTGCTGAAGCACACCTTCTCTTAATGTGATTTTAAAATGACTGGAGGCATTGGTGTGTTGAGGCAGATAGAAATCATTTGAGAAATTAAAACTTACATGGAAAATAAATAACATTTTGGAAGTTCTACAAAAAATAATTGTAAGAGGAAACAGAAGAAACAGTTTTGAAAATGTAAGGTACAGAAAGAGAAAGATATATATATATATATATATATATATATAATACACACACACATACACACACACATATACACACACACTATGGAAAACTTGGATCTTGGCATCAGACACTGCCATAACTTGAATCCATCTAATTTTATTCTAGATATTCTTATTGACTTGGACCCTGTGCCAGCCACATCAGTGTTGCAGAGTATGCAGGTACAAATAAATGTGATTATTACCTACAATAATAAAACTATGTTTCACATATGGGGTGACACACAAGCTTGGTATACAGAAGAAAGATACCACCCCTTTTAAGCATAGGGAACTTCTTCCTATAAATTGTGGCTATTGCAGGAAACATGGATTCCAGAATTCACCAAAGTTTCACCATGAGTTTATATACACATATGTATACACACACACATACACACACACATATACACACACACTATGGAAAACTTGGATCTTGGCATCAGACACTGCCATAACTTGAATCCATCTAATTTTATTCTAGATATTCTTATTGACTTGGACCCTGTGCCAGCCACATCAGTGTTGCAGAGTATGCAGGTACAAATAAATGTGATTATTACCTACAATAATAAAACTATGTTTCACATATGGGGTGACACACAAGCTTGGTATACAGAAGAAAGATACCACCCCTTTTAAGCATAGGGAACTTCTTCCTATAAATTGTGGCTATTGCAGGAAACATGGATTCCAGAATTCACCAAAGTTTCACCATGAGTTTATATACACATATGTATACACACACACATACACACACACACACGTTTCTTTACTTAATAAATGATATTAAGTCATAATATTAGGGGCATGTGACTTTAAACACTGCTCTTAAAGGTTTTTAATGTTTCATACTTTCACACTAGACATTTTTATTAGGAGGCTAAAACAAACCTAATGGTTGTGGAATACTACATCACTAGCAGTGTTGATAAAGATGACTTAAGAAGGTCCCTTCTTAGAGTGACTTCATATAATTAACCAAATGAGTAACCGATGTCCCAAATTTTAACTATTACCTAAAAGTCAAACATATTTTTGACAAATGAAAAGGAAACGTATGAATGCACAAAATGTATAGATGTAAAAATTTGTATACAAATATCAAGAAGAAATAAATCTCTGTGTGTTGTTTCCTTTTTTGTTGTTCTTGTTTGTTGGTGCTGGGGATTGAGCCCAAGGCCTCAGGCCTCTGACTACAGCCAAGGTCCATTCATGTCATTCAACATGAGATGCTTCAAGAGTCAATCAGTCTTCACATTGCGTGGGGTTGAAATTCTCCATATAGAGAAGTTAAAACTTCTCTTCAAGTCTATGAAGCAAGAAATTTCTGGAAATATTTGCTTCAGTATTAAACCAAAAGCCATCAAGTTCATTACATCTTCTAGACAAATTTGAGGACTACTTTTCAAAAGCAAAATTGAACACAGGATAATAAAGTCAATTACATATACTTAGACTCATTAAGCATACTAAATAGCTACAGATTTAATTCATCCTCAAATGACATATTTATGAAATAAAACTTCCAATTGAAGATGCCAGACTGATTGCATCAGAGTCTCCTCTTGTCTTTAAGGTGCCCTGGTCAGTACAGGAAATTACCAGCTCTGTTTATCACAGGCTAATAATGACACAGAGAAGGTCTAGATCTTCCGGTTGCATGACAGTTTAACACCTGTCTGGAACCTGGAAAACAAATGTGGGGGGGGGGGGTAATTGGTTAAAAAGAGGTGGAGCAACTCTGTCCCAGAGGAGTCACAGAAAGGTCTCCCTGTCACACTGGGCTTCTAGCACGTGGGGCAAGAACTGGAATATCCTTCTCTCAAGAAGTAATACCTATGGAGGGATATGAAAATTGCATGGATGAGCCCATTCCATAGACATTTCTCCAAGTCCTCAGCCTGAGAAGTCTGTGGCCAATCAGCTGACCCAGCTCTTGACCAGGTCAGCTTTTTATGGTCTGGTTGACTATGAGTGGGCCAAAGAGAACCGCAGGCCTTAGTGCCGAGCCCATAAAATGAAAGGAAACCCCACTCCCAGCCCACCAAAAAGGGAAGTTAAACACTCAGAGAAGCACTAGTGCTTTCTGGGAAAGAATTTCTCTAACATCCCCCAAACGAACCAGAATATCATTTTTGTGACTCAGAGGGACTTAAGAACACATACATCATGAGACAGGAGGCCGGGGACAAGGAGCTCTCGGGTATTAAAAATATAATTGCCATAATAAATTAAGAGATTGCTAAATAAATAATTACAAGTTGGATGAATGAAACTGAGAATATCATAGAAATTTGGAAATAAAAATAAATGCAGCAAGCTAAACTTAATCATTCCAAGGGGAAAATAACTGTGTAAAAGTGAGACAAGCACATCTTAGAATGAGGACCCTCAGGACCACTGTGCACTAATGTGCCATGCGTAGGACTTCTCCAACGAGGTTCAGCTTCTAAGACCAAATAGAAAGCATGAAACATGGAAAAGATAATTTATGAAGGTACGCAGACATTAAAAGGTATAACCTTAAGAAAACACATCACAAGCACATCACAGGCCCAAACAGTGAAGGAAAGACAAGAGACGGGAGGACATTTGGAGATAACTTTCTTTTTCACAAAATCAACAAAAATACTTAGGAAGAAATAGGCAGCTCTCCAGTGCCTTAGCTGTGAAAAGAACCCACCCAAAGCAGTCAGCCCTTGGTAGGTGAAGCTTTCCCAGAGAAGAAAATATTCATTCTCCTCCTCATTTGTCCTTTCTAATTGGATTCCCGGGCCAGCTCAAGTCCCAGCCAGCACCTGCTGCCTGACAGCAACAGTTCCCATGTACGGGGACTTGGCTCAGGGTCTCTTGATCAGTGTGATTTTTTTTTTTTTCCTCCCAGGCCAGGTATTAGAGTTCTAAGTCACTGTCACAAACACTAGTAGGACATATAAGACGATATGGCCTACTAGAAAATACTAATGCAAGCTTGCTCCTTTGTTAAATGAGATTAGGTATTTTCATAGAGAAAGGCATGTCTTGTTAAAAAAAAATGCTTTATGAAAAACCTTTAACCATACTTGTAGAAATTAGGGTGATTTTGTAAAATCTTCACTTATTTTTAAAACAATGTAAATAGAAAAGTTCTATGGATGTTGCTAAATTCAAAGTTTTAATACAAACCCTTCCCTGGGGTAGATGGATAATGGATTGTTAAGTATGTGCCCCTTCTTTTTCAAATAAAGTTCATACGCAATCAGTGTGCAATTGTTTACTGGTGGGAAGTCTGTTGTGGAGAGTTGGCGTATGGCACTGGTGGGTTCTGCAAACCACGGGGCATCCCTCCTGCTCTCCTGTTGAAGGAGCTGGGCGGAGCCCTGTGTCGGAGGAGCTGCCCAGTGAATGAGCACGGGAGCCAGTCAGCCTTGTTACTCCTGAGATTTTTGGTTCATCCTCTTTTCTGTATGACACACGACACCTTGCGGCAAGATGTGCCTTCTCCAAAAAGGAGCAAAGAAGCTGGGGACTTTAGAGAAGCCCAAGTGCCGCAGTCTGGCTGGGTACAAAAATAACCGGGATGTCACGAGCCTCTTGAAGGTTCAAACAGGAACTACTTTATTGCCCGAACCCAATGGGAACACTCTCGAACTCCACAGAAACTCCTTGAGAACTCAACGGGAACTCAACAGGAACTCCGCCAGAACTCAAAAGTAGCAGGCACCCGAGGCAGCAGGAGCCACCCCACTGCCAGACAGCAGAGGTTTATATACACAACTGAATACACAGCTTGTTTCATCATCCAGTTACAGCAATCAGTCATTATCTTAATAATTATACACAGCTTAACTTAATTATCATCATCTTAATGGCTGGCTGGCGTTAGTTCTCAACCACTCCTTCTGGCAAAATGCCAGGCGCCATCTTGACTTGCTGGTGGCTCTCAACACCCAGGAACCCTTTGCACTACTCAGAGCGCCTGTCTTTCCAAACAGAGAGAGCTTTGTTAGGAATCAGGGCATCCTTGGGTCAGCTGGGGCAGGTGGAGGAGCATATTACATGATGTATGTTTCTATTTATTTATTTTATCTATCTATCTATCTATCTATTTATTTATTTATTTATTTTTCAGTACTGGGGATTGAACCCAGGAGTGTTTTCCCTCTGAGCTACATCCCCATCACCATCCCCAGCCTTTTTAATTTTTATTTTGAGACAGGGTCTCACCAAATTCCTGAGGCTGGCCTCAAACTTAAGACCCTCCTGACTCCGCCTCCAGTCTCTGGGATTACTGGAGTGCTCCACCACACTGGGCTGGGAGCCTACATTTCTACTTATCCACAGGTACAGTATCCATCCTGCAAACTAAAGAATATTCTTGGTGGAAAACTGCCAACATTTAAAAAAAGGTAAGTTCAATTTCCACAAGGAGTATGAGTAGAAATTGAGTTCAAATAGTATAATAACTATGTATCCATCAAGTGGTAATGAATATAAGTAGAAAATTGTAAAAATATTCATTCCCATAACTTAATGCTATAATTATGTAAATATAATTAAACATAACTTTCTCGTTTCAGTGAAGCTTCATGAAGACATTGCATAGAAAAATTTGATAAAACAGGTGCTCAGAACACTGAGCAAGATATTGAGGTGATTATACACTTTCCTAAAAGTGCTCTAAGTTTCTTTCAGTAACTGTGACTTAATACACAAAATATGATTTAGAAAATGATTAGGTATGATGTAATCCTGAATATCCAGGGATTGGAAGGTTGGTCCTGAGCATGTCTCTGAAATGCTGTGAACATCAGTTTCTTCCTCTGTGAAATGGTGATTAATAACACCTACATTCTGTAAGTTTATTTAATGTTAATTAGTGCCTTTGAATATTAAAGAGCCTGGAGATACTATTTAAACCATAAGTTTTAAAGAATTTTCTATTTGTCAATTAATAAAGCAAGCACAGAGCAGAAGGACATTTATGCTATTCAACTAATAACCAGGTGCTGAATCATAGGAGCAAACAGTAAATTAGAGATGGGCGAAGTTCGATAAGTAACCAGGAGCTGCTGATCATGTATTATCTGAGAAGCAAAATAAAGATTTTGAGTTAATTCCCCATGAGCTGGGAAACCACTAGAGGATTGTGAACACAGAAATGATCCAATATGACTCACATTTTAACAAGTCTCCTCTGTATGCTCTATGGAAATTAGATTTTTATACTATTTAGTTTGGAAGCTCATGATATTGTACAAATAAGAAACAGTTGGATGGGAAAGTAGAAGCGAATATACTGAATATTGGGCAGTTCAGATTACATATGGATTTTAAAGTAGGGTTGATAAAATTTGCTCATGTGTGGGATTGAGAGGCAAGACAGATAACAGGAAAATATCATGTTACATTATTGTCACATGCTACTGAAACACTGGATTCTTGTTACCTGAGGGGGAGAAACCCGAAGTATATTTTTAGAGTGGAAAATCAAGAGCTCATATTGGGATATTTTTCTTTGAAAGATGCTTTTAGATGGATTTATCTCTCTCTCTCTCTCTCTCTCTCTCTCACACACACACACACACACACACACACACACACCCCTTGTCAACCCTTGCAAAGTCTTCACTGTACATCCTGGTACTTCTGTCACATGTAAGTTGACCAGAAAGAGCTGTTAAGACATGCCTGAAATATTGCCACCTCTGCATTTCAAACCATGACTAATCCATCCACATCCCATATCTTCCAAGAGTCTCATGAACAGCTCTCAGAGCAAAGAGGAACTGTGATTGATCTTTGCCACAGTCTATGCTGCAAGATCTGCAAGCCACTGTCCCCACAGGAGTCCCCTGAGCTGTTCTCATGTTGCTACAGCTTGACTGAGTGAATGTTTTTATTGTCTCTGCTCCTTCCAGAATGGGCTGAATCAGGATCATACTCCTGTAGCCTGCACTGCAATATTATTGTCACCTTGTTACTGTCATGGACAGGAGCTTTTCCTGTGCGATGAGCATTGGGCTGTGGTAACTCTTCCATTGTTCATTTGTCACCATTGAGACAAGTGGCCTCTGACTCCTTCTATTTGTATTAACACCTCATATTGGATACTAGATTCATCTCACCAAGGACAACTTAAAATTCTAATGATCACTTTAAAATTCTTGACATAATAAAATTGTTCGTTCAGAGACACAGAAGGGACAAGTCCACATGGGGATATTTTCTTTCCTATCTAAAAACTAATACTACGTAAAGGTGAGGTCACCTTATTTTGACCAACTGCAATAAATCTCACTTGTGTGCATTGTGTGTGTCCAAGTGTGTTTGTGTGAGTGTGTACGTGATTGCGAAAACGGGTTCTTTTCTAATCTTCCTCCCATCCCTGTAGAGGAAAGATAATTGCATTTACCAATGATAATTTGATATTTCTCTGAAGCGAGCTCCCACTTGCTTCTCCTGCTACTTTCTGGTTTTCTTCTCCCACTCTCTCCCTTCTCTAGGGAAATTGTGAGGACTTATTGATAAAATGTTTATTTTCTGTCATAACGTGTCTATCTTAAGAATGTCTAGTTCAGATAAACAGCTGACGTTTGAAAAATGATCTAAAAGATTATTAAACTACAATTTTTTTTTTCTCAAAACACAGACCATATGAAAAAACAAACAAACCAATAAGAACAGCAAACGCACCTGAGAAATGTAACCTAGTTCCTGCCTTGCTTGCTACTTTCCAGATCTCTGGTTGGAACAAAGAGTGAGAAACTCATAAACCTATTTTTAATAGTCTCTCTAAGTTTATGAATTTAAATTTTCATGAATTTTATTATAAAATTATGCAGCTTTATATAATGGACCTAAACATACAGAAATTATTGGACAAATGAGAATGATCAAATGGAAAAGGCTCAGAGGATACTGGTTCTTTTCCACAATTTATTAGATAAAATTAATGCCAATATAAAATTCCAGTTTGTTCAATACCAGAGGTGAGATTTTCATGCTTTCAACTGTCTGAATTGCCTATGTTGGTTCTGAGATATTAATTAGTTAGTAGTTGTCTCACAAGTATTTCAGATGCTACATATGGCAACGTTGGGAAACCCCAAGCCTACCCTTCCATTTGACCCCAGCATCATGTTTGAGTCCCCAAGGCCAGCCTCAATAAACTCAGAAAATACAGTCACAGTTACTGGTTTTACAAAACCAAAACCGACAACAGATTACAATCAACCAAGGGAGTAGGACCACAGGGTGAGCCCAGGAGGCACCAGACAGGAGTATCCAATTGTGCTTTGCCAATGAGTCACGTGGATTGTGCTTTTTCCTCCTAGAATTCTGTGAGGCCATACATGTGGAATATTACCCACCGGGAAGTTCACCAAAGCTTCAGGCTGCACAGCTTTTCCCAGAGTCAAGTGGATATTGTCAACCACCAATGGAGCTGAACTGGGTCTCCAGCCCTTACAAAGTTTGGGCTGATACCATGTGGACAAAGTCTCCACCAAAAGTCACAGTGTTAGGATTCACTCTGTCCCAGCTTCAGCTTCCTAAAGAAACAAAGGCACTTTTATTAGAAGGACCCTTGCTTCTCTACTGGAGCAAGCATTATGCTTTACTGAACAAATAGACAAAATTTTCTCTAAATAAAATTTTAATATTGGACCACTAACATTAGCTTAAAGTCAATTTATTCTTAAAAATTTAGAATGTGCAAATACTTTGGGGTGATTTTACATTTCTATTAATTTTATCACATACATGATGTTAAAAGATATATTTAGTAAAAGGGTTACTATGGTGAAAAAAATTAGCATGTCCATCATCTCTCAGTGTTATCCATTTCCCTCCTTGTGCCAAGAGAGGTCATAATATTCTTGTTTAGCAAAACTCCTGAATATGGTAATGTACTATTTATTATTCACTCCAGTCCTGTTGTGCATTAGACACTTTGAATGGTTCATCCTCTGTACTTGCTACCATGTATCCTTATCGTAATGCAATGTGACTTAGCCTTTAAGAGGAGGAACTCCTGCCACTTGCCACAGTAAGGATGAACTTGGAGGACAGTTGATGGTAAGTGAGATAATCCAGACACTCAAAGAAAAGTATTACATGACCTCATTTATATGGGCAATCCCCCCCCACACCAAAAAAAAAAAACTCAGGTATATGTGAATAGAAAATAAAACTGGTTATCAGTATCAGGATGATGTAATATTTACACACAAATCTAAAAATATATATGTACATATTAAAATACATATGTGCATATGTATACATGCATGGATATGTATAATATGTATATAACATATATAATTTGTTATATGCAGTATAATACACATTTTATATGCTTCAGTTTAAGGTAAGAATTTTGGTATAAAATATGCATAATATGTTTAATGTGCTCAAAAAGCTAATTATATTTAAAATTAAAATAACTTTATGATTTATTACATAACTACATATTACTTAATCACAATGTTGTTTACTAAGATTACAAATTATGTTACAAACCATATTTTTATGATGTAAGAGATTTAAAAGTCTAAAAAATATTAAAAAAAACTAAAGAAAACTATTAAAATTCTGGGCCAATATTAATAAATTTGTTACAGTTAAAAATGAATGCAGATATTTTACTTTAAAATATTACTGTAAAATACAAAGAGCAAATAAAAGTTTTGTGTATGAAGTTACCAAGTTATCATGTTCTGTAGCAAAATATTTCTCATATTTTACGAAGTTCATGTTCTGAATAACTTCTGTTTTAGTTTTCCCATAATTTTCCTTAAAATTAAAACAATTATAACATATTTATAGCTGTGCTGCTCAGCTAATTCCTCTTGATTTTGTTTTCCAAAACCAGACTTGGATTTTCTCTTCCCACATGTTCATATGCACGTCAGAGTCTGTAGGATATTCTATTGGAGGTTATCTATAAGGTACAAAGATTTCCCACTAGCCATAAGATTGTTCAAGAAAGAAACAGAATGTTTTAAGTGCACAAAATAGAAGTTCAATGAAGACCCAGACTTAAGATTCCAGGTCAGCAAAGGGGAGAGGGGGCCACCCTGGTGTGACAACTATAGTACATTATGCAGATGTCCCTTCAGAACTGGGACCCTCATTTTCCCTGCAGCCAGGAGCATCAGGTCTGAGCTCCCCTTGTCAAAGTATCTTGCCCACCAGAAGCAGCCTCTGCCAAGGATCCCATCTTTCTGAGCTCACCCGCATCCAACCGGGGAGTGCAGATGGCAGAGGCGTTACACTCAGACACATATTTTCTAATTGTTTTATGCTCCATGTTTCTGATCTTGACTACTATCTATGAGTTCATAAGCATGTCTGAAGGCCAGGCTTTATAGATTCCAAATAGATATGCCCTAGCACTGATGGTCTTTTGGAAGACTTCAACTCAGACACTTGTTTCAAGGTACATCTCTGACCATTCTCCCACTCATATCAATAAATATTGGGCTAAGCAAAAATGAATACATAAGTAATCCTGAACTATTATGGGATTTTAAGCAATTAGTTCTTTAGGAATATGTTGCAACAATGCCAATATCATAAAAATATCCGTGTACCTAACGGGTCTTATAATTAATTCAGTGTCAATACTTCTTGTGATTGTGAGATACCGCAAAGCCTTTCTAATCAATAAAAATGTAAACTGATCATATGGACAGCATCGTTGACCACAGTGAGGCCCTTGATCATGCAGCAGAAGAGTCAAAGTTTTAAAAAGTTATGTCGTCAGGACTTGTCTCAAGTTTGAATCTTTACAGAAAAGAAATAAATTAACTGAAACTATACTTTGAAATCACTAAGATAAATGACCCAATTTCTTTCCTCAAATCAAATTAGGCAAATTTACAGCATCTGTCATGTGTTTATGTTTCTGCATCTCATACTGTGAAAACGCAGAGGTAGTGAAGGGGGTAGAGTTGAGTGGAATGGGCCAACGTTAAAAGCAGGAGCTTGGAAAAATAAAAGATGCATCAATTTCAACAGGCAAACAAAAATAACTCAGGAAAAACACAAAATGATTTCTTTATGATGACAACTTGCTTTTAGTGTTTGAATAAGTGAGGAGTAAGATTCAAGTTCATGAAAATAAGGCATCTTGATGTGAAACCAGAAAAATTAACATAAATTATAAAGAACAAATATGTCAGGATGGAAAGGAATGAATGTCAACTTTTAAGGAAACAAGATGAGTGATGAAATTGAAGCAACTGAGGGCACAGTTAATATTTTCTATTGGTCCTAGGCAGTAGAACTAGGGCATAACAGAAAAAAGTAGGAATTGATTCTGGTTTAACTGTCACATTAGCGTCACTCTGTGGCCTATTTTTTCCAACATTCACTCTGTAGGAGTAATAAGCAATCCCAAGAATCAATGTTTGCTTGCAGTATTAAGGCCATGTTGATGGTCAAGTCCCTTAGTGAAAGCTCATTCTTTTTAAAGTTTCAATAGGACTCAATCTAATAGAGTAATACCAAGGATAGAAATAAAATTCACAGAGTTTAGATTGTCTGTTGCTTACCCAAACCGCTTGTGCAGTATGAAGTACATACCACCAGGTATTATTAAATCATACTGAATAGGAATATGAGTAGGGAATGCCAAGTACATTGACCCATGAGACTTATTTCACTCATGTTTTATAGCTTTGATAATGATAAATTCAACATGCATGCACACATACACGCAAACAGTTAAGGTATGTCTTATATACTTGTAATGAAAAAATAAATTGATGCAACTTCTCTCGAAAGCTAGTAAAATATGTACATATACACAATTTCTAGGAATTCCACCTAGAAATCTGCCCCTTGGGTGACGATGTCCTGCATATGAACAATTATTTGTATAAGAATACTCAGCTACGTTTGTCAGCCCACATAGTAAAATTGAAATGATTCAGAGAAGATTAGCATGGCCCCTAGCAAGGATGATATGCAAATTCACACAACTTTCCATATTTTTACAGATAGATGATGGTAAAGGTACAGAGGGGTAATCAGGATGAAAAACTCATAACGTTTAGAGAACAGTGGTATAACCACAATTGACAACAATTAATTGTATATTTTAAGCTTCGTAACAGACATTTGAATACTCCCAACACACAAAAAAATGATAAATGTTTGAGGTGATGAAACTATGCCAATTCAAATATTATACTGCATCTCATAAATATTTAGAATTATTATGTCATTAAAATGTAAAAAAATGATAAAAAGAAAAAAGGGCCATATTAGTACCTAAGTACTGATTCAGAAAATGACCATTTATCCATGCTTTCCAATAAAATACAAAACTCATATCTTAAGAATAACCTGCTGCGCATGTCTGTATTATTTTGGAGGTAGTCCAAAATAGTGTCCAGACTATTTTTTAAGTTGAAGTACAAACAAGAAAATTTCAAATTTATGTACTAGTGAGTTCACTGCTTTACCAGTGTATAATTAGCATGCATCAAGCGATGTTTAAAGAGAGTTTTGATAGGTGCATACAGACATAAATTCACCAGCACCCTCCATCAAGGTAATGAAGGTACTGAGGACTCCCACAGCTTTCTCCTGAACTCCATGCATTCCCTCCACCTCACCCTCACACCCCACAAACACTCCTAGGCTGCCATTGACTTACTTCCTGTCACCATGGACTAATTTGCATTTTTAAAAAATTTGTGAAAATGGAGTAAAACATAGAAATTTTGTGTTTCACTCAGTGTGATTTTTATATCCATCTGTACTATGGGGTTTGTCAACAGTTTGTTTCACTTCATTGCCGAAGAGCATTCACTGTGTGGCTATCACAGAGTACTGTCAATTTACCCACCCACAGACATCCGGTCATCTCTTCCTCTTTTACATTACATACAAAGCCTATGTAAGCATCTGTGTGCTTGTAGAAATGTCTTTTGATTCCTCTTAGGCAAACATACAGACATGGAATATCTGGATCATATTAAAAGAATACCCTTAATATCTTATACCACTGTTCTCCAAGGTGATTTTAACACTTCACATTTCCACCAGCTAGGCAGGGGAACTCCAGTTTCTCCAGAACCTCACCAATACTTGCTCTTATTAATTATGTCTTTAATCTCAGCTGTCCTAATAGGTGTATGGCTGCATCTCGTCAGGCTTCGCTCTGCATTTCCCCGGGGGCTCACGACACTGAGCAGGCTGTTTGCCTGATTGCCAGATTCATATCTTCTCTGTTGAAGTCTACATTCAAGCCTTGTGCTCGGATGTGCATTGAGTCCTTTGTGTTCTTGTTTTGAGTTATAGATTTTATGTATTCAATGCACAAGTCATTCATAGTGCATACAATTAGTAAATACATTCTTAGACTTTTCCTTGTCACAACAATCTCTTACAGTATCTACCTGTTGGAAAACAGATAGTTCAAGTTTTAATGAAATCCTACTTAAGAAGTTTTCTTTTTTGAATCAAATTTTGGTAATAACTTCTGTGTCTGTCTCTGTATCTCGCTTCTCTGATAAGAGCATCAGCCCCTTTCATAAGAACCATAGCCATCTTAGCTTTTAAAAACATTTTAATATCTAAGTCATTCCCATTCTTCTACAGGGATTTTCATCAGTATTCCAATATGTTTGTTTTCAAATGTGATTATTTTAATAAAGTGTCCTCAAAACTATTTCATTTATATCATATCATCATTATATTCACAATTTTAGAAATTATTGTCTTCAATATTGAGTCTTCCAATTCAACCAATTCATACTTAGTTGCTAACTATATAAGGCCAATTGAAATTGAAAAAAAATATATATAACTAAATTGCTCATTAGCTGAGAGTCTGGGAGGAGATTCAGGTTGGTTGAGGGAGGGTTGTTGGCTCATGGTGTCACGAGAGACCCTTTCCTCCCCATGCCTCCCCTCTGCTTCCCAGAGTGAGTTTCATACTCAGGATGGCATGTTAGATATGTCACACGCATAAAAAGCCATTGTAGTTGCTTCCTGGAGTTTGGTTTGAAGTAAGTACCAACTGAACAATGGAAAATATTGGTTAGAGTGGATATTGACATTTGGTACAGAAACCAGTATTGATTATGATACCCCGTGATCCTGCAATCCCGGCCAGCACTAACTCAGAGATGGGTATTACAGTCACTGACCAAGGTGTGTTTTGAGTTGCAGGGTCTTACAAATATGTGTTGTATTATTAAAGAAGTATCCTCATAGTGGGATAGGGAGAGAGAGCATGGGAGGAATAGAGGAACCCTAGATAGGGCAGAGGGGTGGGAGGGTAAGGGAGGGGGCATGGGATAGTTAATGATGGTTGAATGTGATGATCATTATTATCCAAAGTACATGTATGAAGATGTGAATTCTTTTGAATATACTATGTATACAACCAGAGAGATGAAAAATTGTGCTCTATATATGTAATAAGAATGGTAATGCATTTTATTGTTATATATTTTAAAAAAATGAAAGTCAAAAAAAGATGAAGAAGTATCCCAACAAAACAAGGATATCCATTCTCACCTCCCCTATTTATTATGGTGCTAGAAATTCTAGTCAGAGCAATTAGGAGAAGAATGTATAAATATAGAAAAGGAAGAAGGTAAAGTATCACTGTTTGCAGATGATATTATCCTCTATTTAGAAGATCCATAAAATGCCACCAAAGACTCCTAGAGCTAACAAATTTGGCAGAGTAGCAGTTTAGAAAATCAACAGACAAAAATTAATCGCTTTTCTAGATGTCAACAGTGAACTTGCTGAGAAAGAAATCAAGAAAACAATCTCATTTACAATAGTCTTAAAAATATTAAAATATCTAAGAATAAATCTAAGGAGAAGAAAGATTTCTGCAATGCAAATTATAGAAGATTAAAGAATGAAATTGAAGAAGAAACAAGATGGAAAGAGCTCCTGTGTTCATGGGTAGGCAGAACCAACATTGTCAAATGGCCATATTACCAAAAGCAATATACAGATTCAATGCAATCCATGCCAAAATACCAATGGTATTCAAAACAAACCAACAAACAAAAAAACTAGAAAAAAAAAACATCCTGAGGTTCATTTGGAAGAATAAAAGACCCACAATGCCCAAAGAAACTCTGAGCCAAAGAATCAAGGCTAGAGGCATCATGAGACCAGAGCTATAGTAACAAAAACTGCATGGCACTGCTTAAAAACAGACACACAGACCAATGCAAAAGACACAGAGACAACCTCACACATCTATAGTCATCAAGGGTGCCAAAGTCACACACTGGAGAACAGACAGCCTTTTGACAAATGGTGCTCTGTGATGAGTTCTCCCTCAGATGTTGAGTGTAACCTTAGAGAAACACGCAGAGGCAAGTATATAAAGCAGGGTTTCTTTAAAAAGGGGAAACATAGACTTCTCCCAGGGGGGAGAAGGGGACATAGCTGGTACCCTGGTATCCCCAGAAGTGAGGGTGTTCTGCCTTTTTATATGTCCTAGGCTTCCTTTGTTCTCCTGCCCTCTTCCCCTTATCTCTCTCCTTCCTGGGCGTGTGACTATGCTCAGGAAATTCCAGGTGGGATGGCCAAAAGGAAACAGGTGGGCTGAAGGGGGAAAGGCTGGATGGAGCAGCTCTGGACACATTAATTAACCACCCTGTAACTCCCTGTAGGGAGGGACAATTCCTGGGACAGGTTACCTTAGCAACAGGAATTGGAGCGGGGGGGGGGGGGGGTGTACTTGATGGGGTGGGGGATGGGCTCTGAAGGGATTAACATTTCAGTCTCTCAGGGGGCAGTCTCCACCTTCCCAGACTCAGTCAAATTGGTCTCCTTGATCTGACCTGACTCGGTTTACCTATCTATACAGACTGCCTGCCTAATTCTGGCTTCACTGGTACAACTGGTTACCAGATGTAGAAGAAAGAAATTAGACTCTTTTCTCTCACCCTGCACAAAAAAAAAAGAAAAAAAAAGAAAAAGAAAAAGAAAAAAGTCATCTCAAAATAGATCTAAGACCTAGAAATTAAATCAGAAACTATGCAACTCCTGGAAGAAAATGGAGGGACAACTCTCCAGCTTTTAGGCACAGGCAATGACTTTCTCAATACGTCCCTAAAGCTCAAGAAATAATGCTAAGATTTAATAATGAGATGATATAAAATTAAAAAGCAAAGAAAATAATCAGAAATGCAGAAAGAGAGCCTACACAATGGGAAAAAAATTTGCTATCTATTCTTCAGAACAGAGGATTAATATCAAGAATATATAGAGAGCTCAAAAGAGTTAACACCAAATAATCAAATAACCCACTTAATAGGCAATTGATATGTCTCAAAAGAAGAAATACAAATGGCCAAGAAATACATGAAAAAGCATGCTAACATCATTAGCAATTGGGAAACGCAAATAAAAGCTACCAGAATAGCAGTCATCAAGAATCCAACTAACAATGAGTTCTGGAGAGGATGTGGAGAAAAAGGAACACTGTGGGTGGGACTGTAAATTAGTCAACCACTATGGAAATCGATATGGAGGCTCCTCAAAATACTAGGGATGAAACCTCCATATGACCCAGCTATATCACTTCTTGGTGTTTATCCTGAAGAATTACAGTCATTTGACTACAGTGATATATGCGAACCTGCATTTATAGCAACACAATTCCTAACAGCCAAAGTATGGAACCCAGCCTAGGTGTCCATCAAGAAATGAATAGATAAAGAAAATATGATATACATACACAATGGAGTTTTATTCAGCCTTAAAGAAAAATGAACTTATATCACTTAAAGGACAATGGATGGAACTAGAGACCATTAAACAAAATAAGTCAAACTCAGAAGGTCACGGGTCATATGCTTTCTATCACCTGTGGAAGTTAGAAAGGAAAGGGAAAAGATAGGTGGGGGGTGGATCTACTAAAAATCAAAGGTCTGTCTGTAGAAGACAGACCAAGGAGTGGGAGGTGGGGAGGTAGGAAGTTCTGGGGAGTGATATTGGCCAAATCCTGTTGTATGCTGCGTGCCTGTGTGAAGAAGTCCCACACATTCCATATGTGGGGCAAAAAAGAATCGTCCTAACATGGAAGAGAAAAAAGAGTATCTGTCTATAACATTAACAAAAGACAGAAAAGACAAATAGTACATTGAGATGCACAGTAAGTTTTTATATCAGGTAAGTCAGAGGATTGGTTTACAGTGTCTCCCACTCTTGCTACCAAAGCATCCCAGGAAGAGTGGACAGAGCCAGAGCGCGCGGTGGAGGTCAAGCAGGCTGAAAGGCAGGGGGAAGAGCAGAAGCCCCACTGCAGTGAGACAAGTTACAAACCAGCCGAGACACAACCAAGCTGCTCGGAAGTTCCATTCCAAACCGCATCGTGGCAGCAATACCTCCACTAAGTCATTTTAATCAGTAGAAAATTAGGCACTAGTTTACACCCAAATTGAAACGCCGAGTCAGTAACCACACCGACGTGAGGGCATCTAAAAGTGAGGACAGGATTCCTGGTCAGTGAACTAGGCTTGTTAGGTTTCACAGTGACAGATGAAGGCACAGCATCTGAAGTCACCTACAGGACAGCCGTCACCCCACCTCTAGTGTCTGTGGAGCTAAGCTGGGAGGAGCTGGAAAGGAGAGGAGGAAGGGTGACCACAGGCTCTGGGTCCTTCACCTCACTCAGAGGGACTCTAACAAGCTCATTCCCAGCCATGAGTGAGGAGAGGGCTGAGTGCAAAAAGAAGCATCCAACGCTTGGCTACTGTACTCCTACTTACTGAAGTCATAAATTACAATCCTGCCTTTATAAAACATTTATCACATAATTGCTGAGAGTTTCAGGCAGAAGTGTGAATCTCTCTCTCATAAAGTTAAATTAAATTTCTGTTCCTGAATTAAATTTCTGACTCCCACAGTCAGAAGGATCCCGTGTGGCAGTACGGTGTCTGGCTGCTGGTGGAGGCTCAGGTCTGGGCCTGCCTTCTGGGTGGGGAGGTGCGCATCCTGAGGTGGGGGGGTCCAGGGCCCCTGCTGGCTGCCCTCTGTTTTCTCATTTGCTCCCAGGGGGAGAGGCCACTTACCCTCACACCTCAGTTCTGCCTCTTCATCTCTGTGGCTTGTCTGGCAAGAGGTTGTCTAATGAGATAAACACTCGTTCTAATTTGGAAAAATTACATATTACCACCAGAAAGAAAGGGGTCAACTCTTTTTTTTAAACTATCTTTACCTAATCAAATTTTCCCCTCCCATATGGAAAAAAGCCCCTCAAATTTTTTATTATAAATTTCCATTTAACAATAATCAAATAATATGTCTACAGTTAATAATTGACTTCAACTACTGTCAGAGTCACTAAATGGTTATATGAACAATTTTGAAATGATGGATATGAAATAGCTTCTTCCAGAAAACATCCCTTCACTTCTTTTAGAAGGTTTTTACACATCTCCTAGGCAAAATCCTGTGTGATATATTAAGGGAAGTTTACGATTTAGACTCATCTGATGCCAACAAACATCAATGGTAGGTTCTCTGTCCTCCTTTTTTTAGCTCCAAAAACTGAGGGCACAGAAATTAGTGACAAATGGTTAGTGGCAGAGTTGGAATCTGAACCCAGATGACCTGTTTTCAGACCTCATCTAAATGCAACTGTGTTAGTTGGTTTTCCGTCAGTATAAGAAAATACCTGACATAATGAACTTATAAAGACAAGAGGTTTACTTGGACTCATGGTTTCAGAGATTGTAATCCTCATGGGTCCATTATCATTAGGCTATTGGTAAAGATGCCAGGTAGCAATTAGTGGAAGCACTTGGAAGAGCAAACCACTGGCCTGTGGCCAGACAACAAAGGAGAAGCAACAAGGGGTATGATCCCCTTGTGACACTCCCTACTGCCTAAGGACCTCCCACTCAGCCCCACCTCCTAAAGGCTCCACATCCCCCAAGAGTCCACTTTCAAAATATGGACCTTTGGGGACTCTGTTTACTCAAACCACAGAAGCTATGTGGTCTTGGAATCCTGTAGGAGATGTGATTTCACTAATGATAGTGTTTAAAATATAGCAATATAAAAACACTTTTGTGAAACATTTCAAAAGAGAAAAAAATTGCAATGATTTTTTTAGACTTCTTAAATAAAAGCCCTGACCAGTATAATTGTTTCTGAAGCACTTATTATATTGCTAAATAATATAAAATATAAAATATTTTAGGAATTTAGTAAATATCACAATTTTGAATAAATTTAAATATTTAACAGAAGAGGAAAAGTATTTTTCTGAGAGGAGATACCACATATTCATCATTTTAAAATTGCTAATGTAAATATTTTAAAAACTGTGAAATTAGATCAATTATTAACTGCAACCTGAGCCACTAAATGCACTTTTCTAAGACACGCTCTTTTTACTGTATTCCACTATATTGTGATTCACACTAATTTGAATTATGCTTTGTCATCCAGGCAATGTGCTGGTATAGTCATCTTTATGTGGTCTTAAGGAAGATACTTACAATTTTTTAACCTTAGTTCCAAAATGGTTAAAGACATTAATATTGAAAAACTAATACATATTTTGATAATCACGAAAACAGCCATTTCATTAGAAAAGGGTTGCAATATTTGACATGAACACCGTATATAAAGTAACTCTCATGTTCGTGGACACTATTAAGTGCCCCGGTAATATTATTTCTAATCTATGTCATTTGGTTCTTCAAATGTCATTTTGAAAAATTTAAGACTGGCCTATGATACATCATGGAAATGACAAATCTCTTGTTATAGCTCTTATAAATTCTGAGAATAATGGGCGGATCCACCTAAACCTAATGAAGGTATCATGGTGTTTAAACCTTGCTGGTGGTAGATCTTATGCCAGGGACCGATTTTATTCAGAAGTGCAACAGTCGCACTACACAGCAGCATCAACTTTAGAAGTCGAGGTATTAATTCTGGAATTTGTAATTACATTTGATTTGTGAAATCAGCCTTTCTACTTAATAACTTGTGAAACAAACTGACTCTACAAATTGATTTTTCTTCTTTGTTGTAGTTACCTAGAAGTGTCATAGTTGAGCTCATTCAATATTTAACTAGTCGTCTTTAACCTGAAGTTCCAGGGGGAAAATGCAGTATGAGTCAAAGACCTAATTATATTTAAGCTCTGCCAATAACTTAATATGCCAATGTAAAGAAGTTGTTTAATTTCCCTGGGTCTGAACTTCCTCTTATATAATAGGAGGGATTTTAATTTTCTTTCAAAGTAAGATTCTCATTTCAAAAATCTATTACTCTTTGTAGACTAGAACTTTTAGTGGAGTAGAATTTCAGGAAATCTGCAAAAAAAAAAAAAAAACAAAAAAACCCTATTTTCAACTAATGATGCTAAACAGGTAGAGTAGAAGGAAAGCAAGGAATTCAAAAGACAGATTAAAAAAAAAACAGGCAAGGGATGGATGGATGGATGGATACATAGGTTAGTGAGAGAGAAAGAGAGAGCGCGAGACCATAATGTGCTGAGAGGATCACATTTTCCCTTACGTAGGCTTGGTTTCTGATTCTGGTTTCCAACAGGGTCTGGGATTTATTATTTTATCTTCCCGAGTCTTAAGTTTCTATTCTACGAAATGGAGATAATATCTCCCATAGGGTTAGTCTGAAAATGAAAATATTATATATATTTAAAGAAACTAGCATGATTCTGGGCAGCATATCTTTATAGCTTTAAATAAATCAAGACTTCTCTATTTTTTGGCATTCTTTCCTACTTTTCCTTCTGCATCAAAGAAGTAAGGATAAATTGTCACTCAAGGAAAGATATAAAATCTGAGCAATGTTCATTGCAGTATATTTTTGAGCAACCAATTAAATGCTACATGAAATCAAGCAGCGAATGTTGGGCACTTGGAACACGGAGCTTTTCCCTGGACAGCAGCCACAGCTGGTATTCTGCAGTGAAATCTCCAGTTGCAGTGCAATTAGATTACATAAATTATCTATGCATGTGGCATAGCGTTTATAAAATGTGTGGTTTAATGAAGCATATTAGGCATGTGCACTATCATAGTGAGCATTAGCAGGATAATTCATATTTAAACATGGTGCTTCTGAGTTTTTAATCAGGAAAACACTTGTCTCTAGCTTCATGTACTAAATTTTTGTAGGTCTGTACTTGTTAAGAATTTTCATGAGTTCTTCCAGGAGCTATAAAACTTAAGCCTCATTTCATTCATTTTAGTGTTTTTAGTTTGTGATCTCAGTATCACTTGCACCAGAATTACTCAGGGTTCTTGCTGAAAATGTGATTTCACAGGTCCCAGTCAGACACTGAATTAGATTCCCCAAGAGACTGAAATTCTAAACAAACTCCCAATGTGGTTCCCATGCCTAATCTTTTCAAGAGGCACTCGAGAGTGTCAGGATGCTACAGAGGGAGGAACATCAAACCAAAGTCAGAAGACCTGCATCACCCTTGCGAGTCTGCAATCGGTGATTCTGTAATGTGGAAAAGCCTCCTACACTGGGGTGAACACACAGTGCCTCACCAACCAGGACACTTTAGATTGAATAATTAGGCTACCTTACAAGAATAATGGGTAATAACGTACAGCCAGAGGAATCAGAAGTTGTGCTCCATTTATGTACCATGGGTCAAAATGCATTCTACTGTCATGTATAACTAATTAGGAGACATTAAAAATAAATAAAAATTTAACAAAAACAGTCACACAGTTTTAAAACAACTTTCAATAATCTAGTATTAGTCTTTAACATAAAAGAGAAAACTAAAGAGAAAGAAACTAAAACAAAACACAAAAGAACAAATCGGAACTAAAAATGTGTGGATGGTCAACTTGTGTCTGAGGCAGCCTGACCCAGCTTAAGGTGATCTCCTACGTTGATGTTTAACTATTCTAGTAGGGGACTATATCCAATGCCTCTTGTGATCAAAACATTCCACACTAATGGTGGACAGGGAGTCAATTCAAATTGTTATACAGAAGCACTCGTCTCCAGATCCACACATTTTGGCATGTTAAACTGGTTCTGGTGGGTTCCTCCCACACACACCTGCATGAAAGCAGAGACCTGCCTTACCAGCCACTGTTGGGCTGCAGGGTGTAAAATGGTTTTATGGAAGAAACAGGGAAAGAGTGGAGGAAAGGGGAGTGGGCCTTGTTAGAAGCTGATGTCACTCAATTCTAAAACCCGTTTGTCCTTCACTCTTCCTCTCTTAGAAATAAGTTCCTCGTGCCTACCATAAGCCAGGTGTTCTGCCAGGTGTTTGAGACACAGGGACAGACACACACCCTGCTGTCTTGGAGCACAGCTAGTACTGACAACATGGGGTATTGCAGACCTGGCTGCCCATTGATGGCCACACTCAGGGTGTCAGTGTGCTCTGAAAACAATGTAAAGTAACACAGCCCATACACATGTGCATATGCAGAACAGAGAGGGCAGGGTCAGGCCTTGTCACTGTGTGCAGCTAGGGGAGCCATGTGAAAGTGATACCATGTCAACAGCTAGGCCTGCGTGGGCCTCCTGCAGAGCTCTCCACCAGGGGGTGTGCTGCCCTGGCCACAAGTTTGCTCTTTGTGCCTGGAACACAGTTGAGACCCTGGAGCTGGAATACCACAAAGTGACCATTTAGAGAAAAGCATGAGGAGAGAGCTGTAGGCCGTGCTGCCTGGGCAGAAAGGCAGAGGGACACGCACGATACTGACCACCTTTGGACTCACCATGATCAGTGGGAAATTACTTAACTGCTGAATCTTAAATTCACAAAATGGCCAAGCATTTTATGAACCATGTACTAGCCATCACAATCACATCAGTGCATTAAAGAAAAGTAGAAATTTCATATTAATTATATCAATGACACTAGCCTGCCACCTTCACGTGCAAGGGCATTTGTCTGGATTTGCATATGTGGTAGGATAAATGTGTGAAGAAGATAATTTCTGAATATATAAAGTGGTTTGAGGTGTGAGACATGTTATGAGCCAGCTGTTTCACCTTACTCTGACTCAGAATTCACAATTCAGATTAAGTATGTCTTCAAAAACAAGTCTGCACAACTTAGCATGAAAGTATATGGGAAAGGTTTGGGGTTTATACTTAGTAAACCGCATATGTTAACATAAGTTTTTCTTCAAAAGTGAAAATGGTATATGTGGGTACTAGGCTCTAGTGATTCTCTAGCTTCAAGTTACTCCTCATTGTTTAAGTGTTCATTCTTGTACTGGAGAAATTCCTGAGGCTAGAAGCAGGTGCATTCACCATTTAAGATCCCAAAGAGGAAAATGAGAGTCATGTGTGCTGAAGATTGGAGAAGCAGATGGGCGATGCAGGCTCAGCTATGTCCAGGAACAGAAGTGTCAAATAGAAGCCCACCTGTACGAGAGGTAAGTTGACATGTAGCAATACAACTGGTAAAGTCTAAATATCTTCACTTCACATTCACTATTCCACAATATCTTCCAGCATATTCTAAATAAATACTTACTGTGCAAATAATGCTATTTTCAATATATGTTGTAATTGGGCACTTCCACCCAGAGAGAGCACTGGACGCATCAAAGGTAAGCGGATGGTTGGCCACAGCAGCACAGCTGGGTAACTTTTCAGTGCTCACTCTACCAAGCCTCTATACATCACTTAATTTAAAATTTCTTTTTTTCTGCTTTAAGGTATTTAATCAGATTAGGAGAGAAAGCTGTAACAAATAACCAAATCCTCAGTTCTCAGGGATATTCTCTGCTCACCCTGGCCCCCCGAGGTTTGGCAGCTCCTGGACTTGGGTGGCGTTGGTCCTGTGTGTTCTCTACCACAACAGATGCTTCACCTTCACTGTGAGGTGGGTAGGGGAACTGGAGGGGACCTTTGCTGCTTCATCTGAATGTAATACATGTCACTTTCTGTCACAATTCATTGGCTGGCACTCATCTCCAGATGTGGCTAACCACATACAATCTAGAAAGTTGTGGTTTTGCCCCGAGAAAGGACAGATGGTTATTACAAATTCTTTTTTACCTAGGTGCCAGCACCATGGATACAGTAGGGTCTGTGATCTGACAGGGGGGCTCACATTCTTCAGTTCCCTTTGGCCAGTTAACCCATTTTGGTATTCAGCATGGCTGAAATGTCCTACAGTATTTACTGCTTTGGGGAAATTCATTCTATTCAAGACTTGGGATTTTATTTCTGGAAGTCTCACCCTTCCCCTTCGCTTTCAGCCAGACGAAGAGTGGCCTTGATCTTTTGGGAGACACTGGATGGTGTTCAGCTGTTATAACTTCCCATAGAATGCTAGAGCCTGCAGTCCATCAGTACAACTGAGAATAGGAGCAGGAATAAATGGTGCATATAATGTTGGCCTCTTCTTGGGAAATGGAATTGGATTTATAGAAAAAATGGGGAGAAAAATATTTGGAAAGAAACTATTGCAAGAGAAACTTACATGTGATATGCCAAAACTACAACACAGGAAACGTGCAAAGCAAATTTCTCAGGTGAAGTGCCAGGCTCTGGGGCAGCTCGCATCACAGTCACGTACAGCTCTCTTTTGTGTGTCTAGCATTTAAGGCCACAGCTTCTCTGACTCTCATTCTGTCTCACTATATAAATCACCCACTCCTTGGCTGTGGTGGTTACTGTAGGAGAAGGACCTCAGAACCCTGATCCAAATGAAGTATGATGTGCTCCATCCAACTCCAGCATGTCCCAAAGGCACAGTACACTGCAGTAGTGAATGGTTGAGATGCCCACGGGCCTCCATGCCTGTGATAGCCTGTGAGCCAAGACTACAGGAACAGTTTACAGAAGAGGAAAAATGAAGCCTGAGTGTCAGAAGATGCTCAGTGACATGCTGACAATACTAGGAAATGTGAAGTTGAAGCTCACAGCCCCACTCCAGACAACACTAAGGTGAGCGAAACCCTTTCCATCAGCACAGTTTTGAGCAGGGTCTGGCCATTCACTCTGCTTGCAGGAAGGCCTGGCCTGAGGGACAATCTACCTGGACTTTGGTGCAATGGTTAACCGTTTGTTAGTGGATGGAAAGGGAGTGGATAAGCCACTGTTAATAAGATTGTTGATAATAAAATCTATGGGAGAGGGATGGAAGACAACTCTCAAGTTGAAGAGAAATATGAATTTTTTTATGCCCTGTACAAACTCTCACCAAAAAGATATCTCAGCAAAGGTGCAGCATAATAGTCCAATGGACCTTTGACCGATTGGCTTGAGAGTAGAGTTTCTTATTTGTTTCACAGTCATTCCTATCCTTTCCTAATGATGCCATTATAAAAGTAACCTTGTGACAACTGTGACCACTGTGAGAGAAGATGTGAACTCAGCAGTATGGCCTTCTCTTCACACAGGGCTTAGTGCCAACCATTGTTGACAGACTAATTTGCCAATGAAAGACCAACACTGAGCCCTGATAAGGAATAATTTTCCTGGAAGGAAAAATTACACTGGGCCGTTTCTATCATAAAAGGGGCAGATCTTTGCTCTCACCTTTGCATAAAAACATTTTCAAGGGTGTGGGTGTTACTCCTGTC
This sequence comes from Marmota marmota marmota, assembly GCF_001458135.2. Classification (NCBI taxonomy): domain Eukaryota; kingdom Metazoa; phylum Chordata; class Mammalia; order Rodentia; family Sciuridae; genus Marmota; species Marmota marmota. The sequence continues at coordinate 4,898,422 of NW_025999991.1, read as the reverse complement.
TGCTACGTCTGCACCAAAGCCAGTGTCCTGGAATATACAGAATGTTTCTACCTGGGTGTTACACACAGTATTTCTTCTGACCAAGAAACTACTTTTGCAGCAAATGTAGAGAAACAATGGTCTCAGGCACATGAACTTCATCTGGCCTACTCCAGAAAGAGTTGACAGGGACATCACTGGGATGGACTTCTGAAGACTTGTTGGCATGCCAGCTGGCAGCAACACATGGCAACCCTGGAACAAAGTCTCCAGGATGGGCAGGCACTCTGATGCAACAGGAATTATGTCATTTCTTCCATGACGAAGATCCATGGATCAAGGAATCGGGTTAGAAATAAAGAGTGGTCCTTCTCTCTATTATTGCCTACACATGGCTAGGGCAAAAAAATTTAAACTTTAGCTTGTAGTTTCTAAAAATTCTCTTATTGGTGAGTAATAATTATATAGAATAGCGGCTTCATCATGTTATGCTCCCACATGCACACAACATCATTAAGTTGCATTATGATATGCTGACAGTACCAGGAAAGTTTTTACGTGGGATCAACTAGTGAAGACATCTTTGTTACCCAGTGAGGAAGAGCTCTTTTATACAGGAAGTTGGGATTGCCACCTGGACTTCTTGTGCTGGGAAGTCACCAGATGAAGGAAAGCATCCTCGAGTCACTAAAGGGCACTATCACTGAAACTACTGACACTGGCTCACAAATGGAAATTCAGCCGCAGCTACACAGTGAGGAGAGAGAAAATCTCCTTGAGCAACTCTTAGCACACTCGTGTCCTGTGACAAAATCAATGGAAAATTACAGCATCCCAACAGAGGCACAGGGGAGAATCCAGATCCTTAGCCATGGAGGTTTCTGTCGCTGCACATAACAAACAACCTCAAAAGACTGAGATGTTTTCTGAGGTCAAAGGAAAATTGAATGAACTGTGGAAAAAGATAGCCGAGAATGCCAGCTAGGAATACACAACAAGGCATGGAGATGAGGACCAGAGTAATGAGGCACACTGCTTTCTGGCAGTGATGAGGAAGGGCTGGGCCATGGGATAGCCCAGATCCATTCTGCTGAGCCACCTGTTACACACTGACCAATCATTTTTTCCTCTCTCCAATTTGCTACATTCAAACTCTAAACGAACTGTTAATATTTAAAGTTTAAGACCAGCATTTAAGATGCATAATATCAAAGGGTGGATGGATCAAAAGGTGGATGGTATGTCATGATCTAGTGGCAGAATGTGATTTCAAGACATTACAGGGAGCAATTAATCCCTTTCAGGATGTGATGAGCATGTTTTACAGTTGTCCGGGGGATAGTTTCATCACCTTTGGAGAGGCTATATTTTTGCTTTGGTGCTTATTTGGAAATTAAATAAGGGTAAAAGAGGGGCAGGATGCAAAATTGATAAAGTAAGACAATACCTATCAGTATTCCTCTCCAGAGTAGTTCCGGTTTGTGGTAGCTGTAACAGAAATATGTGCCCAATTTGTAAGGCAGAGACAAAGGAGCTATCATTTTTGTGCACCGAGATTCCATGGAAGACCTGGGCCATGGGTCAGCCGCACCCTTGTGCTGACTCACCCTGGCTGTGTGAGTGTCTCTATTGCCCAGGCCTGCAGCTATCCAGTCCCTACAGCATCCTCTAGAATTCCATGAGTCCTGAGCTGCTGTGTCCAACTCTGTGGGAAAAAGCCGCCAGCTCTTCTTCAGGTACCCACATTAGCTAAGTTGAAGGTGGTATGAAACAAAGGTAGGCTCCAGATTGTCTTGATGGGTTTTAATTCATCCTTATAGATACCAGTTTATATTTCCAGTCCCTTCGGACATCCTGACTGCCAGCCTGGCTCACCCATAGCAACTTCAGGCCCTACATTGGTGACAAATGCTGCTACTTTGCATTGACTTCTGGTGAGGCCACAATTGCGTGATAATGCCTGTGATGGACTGCTTATCCTACATGTCATAGGATAGTACTTATATAAGCAAATCCTAACAGAATTTATAACAGATATTTATTTTACCCTGCCAAACACTACAGATAGAGGAATAATGCATTATTTTACCTTTCTAAGTCAAATTAATTATGATCATAAGGTCCCATTATGGTGAAAAATGTGATCTCAACTATGTATGAGTGCAAAGTCCACCCTAAATCAGTGGCAAGGGAACTACTTGGCTCAGAAATGGAGGGAAGGACTCACAGCTTTCAGTTCATCCTGGATTCCATGCATAAGCCCCTCACACAGCCCAATGTGGTCCACTTTGATGTGGTTGCCATGGTTTCCTCAAGCATGGCTCCTGGGCTGTGGCTGCCAACAGGAAGGATATGAGCTCAGAGTCTCTTCAAGACCAAACAATGCAGGCCCAGCTCTCAGGGAACAAATGAGAAGCAGAGATTCTGATTTGAAATTGCAATGGCTCCTTCACAATGAATTCTCCATTTTTCTTATTAAAGCAAAGACCAAGTTTTGGCCCATTATGTCTATACCTCATCCACTGTGGACATAATCTAGCCTACTTATTCATTTCAACAAAAATACATTTTTTTTGCCAAGACAAAAATCTTCTAATATTGGAATGGAAAGGGTTCTGGTCTGAAATCCACAGTTGGTAATTTTAGAATGAAGGTCTATAAAATCCTCTCTCATTATTGAGGATTATTCTAAAATAATGGGCAAGTTTAAATCTCATTATACAATTTTAAACAATTAAGTAAGTATCTGGATATGTAGGTAGTAGCTGTTTCCCTGGTCTCAGAAATAGTATAGTGTCTCCTGTATTTCCCACCATTTCTTTTATTTAAAAGAGATGTATCTCAAAACCAAGAATCAGTGTGCCACTTGCTTCCAACTCTGCATGAGTTGATGTTGAAGATATAGTCATCTGTTTTCCTAGAAAAACTGTAGAAGTTGCACAATCTTACAAGCATCTACAAACACAATGTACTTAGAGTACAAACTATCAGCTTCAGAACAAAGGAGGAGAATATAATAAACAATGCAAATTGAATACATTTCCTGACATATGTAGAATATTTTATCTTAAAAATATTCCCAACTGGTTAAAGTAGGAAATTTCAGAGGGACAATCAGATTGTAATGAGATTGTAATGGGGACTGTTTAAATTGAAGTTCTGCTTTATAAAAAGCTAGAGAACATATGTGCATAATTCCACACACATTTTGTATATTCAGTCATGTGCATGTATTCTAAATTGGTAGAAGTTTATTACTCTTAGATCATCATAATTAATGCATGTTATTAAATAGCAGCTGTACTGTGTATGTATATGGATGATACATCCGATAGATAAAAAAATAGGTAGATAATTATTGCAATTTAAAGTATAAAAGGCAAAGTACAGGAAAGTACAATTTCCAGGAAAGTACAATATTCTGTACATTCACACATGCAAATCACACCATAATCAACAAGTAAAAAACTTATAGAGCTTACTTTGAAATGTTGAGATACTTCTAAATATGAACTACATCTCAATCTCTCCTTAAATCTCACTGTGCTTTTCTTATTTTTATTTGTTTTAATTAGTTATATATGATAGTATAACACACTTATATACTTTTATATAACATATATAGATGGGATATAATTTTTCATTTTTCTGAGTATACATATTGTAGAATCATATTGGTCATATAGTCACATATATACATAAAGTAATAATGTCTGTTTCATTCTACTTTCTTATTTCACTGTACTTTTCAACTCTATTTGCACAGCACTTCAAATTATTGCATTTAGAAATTCAATTACATAAAATTTCTAGTCACTAAACACATTCTTATTTGATATATGCACAGCTATTCACACTACTCTGAGTATTATCTATTTACTACTATATAATTAATACAGCAAGCCAAAATAGCAAACAGAAAAATTCTATAATCTGCTTCTTGAATAACCTTGGCTGTATAACCATCTCTCTTGTATGAGACAAATTTTCTTCCTACCTTGCACCTACCAAGCACACATTATACCTGGGACCGTACCTATAATGCTAGTCTGAAACAAGATTAGCATGAGTGTATTTATGGGAGTAATCTTTCTTTTTCTGTAATAATTTGGTTTCATGGTAATAACAAAGCTTGGTAAATTACATATGCCCTATGAAATATATCATGCACATATGTGGAGGGTGTAGGAAAATCCCAAAATAAGTTAAAACAAAAAAGAAGTCAAATGAGTTATTTCTTCCTTCTGTTTTCACAGGCAGAGTGTGCATTCTTTAGGGGTTAGTTACCTGGAGGTGGGTGTGGATTACAACCTCTGCCAAGAATGGAGGGGCGGACGTATAAGAGAGACCCAAGCTGGTTCTCTCCTCCAAAACCTGTCTCCTCTCCTGTGTCAGGTGTGGGAATGAAGAATAGAAGAAGAAATCTCTTCTGAGAGAACTAATTCTTTTCCACCTTTCAGATTATAACAAACAACAATAATGACAACAAAATTTTACAAAAGTAAAATGTAGTCTTGCTACCATCTCTCATAATCAATGCACGCAACTGATTTAAAAGAAACAACTTATTTTTACCAAAATTACTGAAGAAATAAATTTATTTTTGTTGTTTATTGGCTCTTTTTCCATAAAGATATTAAATCTTGCAGTTTTTAAGAGGACAGATTAGAGACAAAATAAAATGACTTATTAGAAAATAACAGATCTTAGAAACTCTACCTCTCCAAATTTCCAAAATTATTTCAGCTCCCAGGGTTATTTAAAGCCAGGAATTATATTGGCATATGTGAGGTGGAAATCATTCCATGCTCATAAATGAACCAGTATCCACAGTTCAAATTCAAGCTGAGATATCATTACATTAATACTCATGACATCGACGGATGGGCTCTGAACGCGGGCGCTGGTGCTACTGATTATGCTTTAGTTTTTACTAACTAGGCTTTGGTTTGAGAACAATGAATCAGCCCTTTTCATCATTCACAGAACTGGTCAAACAATTAGTTTAATTCAAAGGCAGAAAAAATAATGAAGCTTCTTTTGGGGAAAAATTTCTGCTTTCATTTATTTTGATCTCTTCTATCCCAGAGAAGATTTCAGGTAGAATACAAATGTGTGCAACCTAAAACAGTGTGCAAAAAGCAAGCTTGTGATCTGAATCTGCAGCTGGGGCGTGGGCTCCCAGTCTTAAGGACAATAACCCGGACACCTGACACGAGTGAGTGAAAGTTCCGCATTTAAGTCACTTGGCAGGCAACCGAAAACTCATATGACAGGAGGAAACAGGGCCTGTGGGGAGATCCAATAGAACTTTCTCAAGGAAGGGTGGTGGAGGGGGTGGGGCTTTAGAGAGATGCTCTGTGTCCTCAGGGTGCTTATTAGAAGGCTTCAGGCAGAGCCCTGTGCAAGAGAGGTGCTCAAAGGAGACGAGCGGCCTGTGGGTTCACTCCTCCACTGCACCGAGCACAGGAGGGAATGTCACAGCACATGAGGAGGGAGCAGCATGAAAACAAGCTTGCACCGTGGGACTGATCCCTGCAGGGCCTGAGATGCCTGCCTTGCTAAAGACCCCTAAGTCACTGGCTCACCAATGCCAGCTACGAGTGAGTTTGATCCGCTTAGATTTTACAACCCTTCATGTCCCAGTGTTGAACCTTGCTCCTCTTCAGAAAGAGATGATGCATGGATCACAACCAGGGAATAGGAAGTCACTCTCTACCACTTCCATGTCCCTCTGTACACAATTTCTCTGAATTATTTGGCTAATGGCCCATAATTAAAAAAAAAAAAAATCCTGCATAAGAGATATGGTCCCTGTCATCCAATGTCCAAGGTATGATCAGGAGAGAAAGCTAACTGCATCAACACTGAGAGAAACACACAGGAGTTGAAACTGCTCCACAGAAGACTGGGACGATCTTGATACTCAGTGGAAGGTAATTTAAATCTGCTGGTTGAAATACAAAGACAAAATGCCTTTTGTTCTCTCAAAATGTATGATTTTGGGAAAATCAAATTTTACCTAATAAAAATTCAACTTCGAGTAAGGCCTGGTTATTTGTTAGAAGAAATCAGCCTTCTAAGTAGCCACTATGAGAAGCTTTCTCAGACTCACAGAGGTATGCATGGTTTCTCAAAATCCATTGGCTCTGTGCTTTGGAAGCCTGGAATTCTAAGGACCAGGAACCTAAACGGAACCAGGGTGTGTGCTAGAGTGTGTCTGGTGTCCCTATCAGGGACCACTATTAGGTGTCTTGACCAGACTGAGGACACCTTGGGGTGAGCAGCCAGCCCCCACTGCACTCACGTTGCTAGAGTCTGTCCTGAGTGGCTGTCCTGCTGCCTGAGAGTCCTGAGGAGAACACCACCGCCTCTCCAGGTCATCCTGACCTCTTCCCTCTGCTCTGAGGGCTGCTGTCTGGGCCTGCAGTTATGGATGTTCAGCAGTAATGATCCTAGACTGCTTCTCACAGACGGCACAAGCTTCAGAGGGCAGGAGGACTGGTACCACTCTCCCTTCTTATTGGCAGGAGAAACCAAACGGGTAAGGTAGCATTTTTTTAAGGAATACTTTAAGCTTTCTGGTGTAGATTCTTCTTAGTCCCTTTTTATTCCTTCCATGTGACAAAGGCTTTCTAAGTGATTTGGGCTTTCATTGAAACTAAGTTGCTTATTAAAATCCCTCTCTCCAGAGAGTACTAGATGGCAGAAAATCAGAAGGCCAGACACAAGATAATTATACAAAATGTGGAGGATTTTTTAAGAAGCTCCATTTTCCTTTAAAAAACATTTCCTTTTGAGATCATCAGAAGATACTGCTTACTTGGGACGGGGAAGTACAAAGGGACGACACATCTGTGGGACATTTTCCTTCTTGTGGATCTGCCACTGGTGGGAATGAGTCCTAGGGAACACGGGAAGAATGAAGCTGTTGGTCCTGCCGCCGTCACTGCCCTTGGATGGTCCTGTTGATGACTGCCATAGAAGCACAGGCTCCGGGCATGTCCTCCGAGCACTACACATCAGCCCCTGGGTCCTCTCTTAGTAGACAGCAAAGGGGTATTCACCTCTAACCAGGCAGTTGCAAAGGGGTGTGTGGAGACCAGAGACCCAACCCTATCACCAAGGACATAGAAGGTGCAAGTTCAAGCAGATGGAGACCTTGCCTCAAGGGTGTGCTGAGTGAAGCCTCTGTGAGAACAGAGGGGCCCGGCTGGGAGACTAAGTGTAGCTCTGAAGTTCTCAGGACAGTTGTGACGAAGAGCTAACGAGGCTGAGGTTGGATTCATGGTTGTGGATGGCATGCCCAATGGAGAGGGTACAGAGAGTAAAGAGCACTCCACGAAGAAAACCAACATTCCAGGCGAGAGGAGAGAGGCAATGTTAAGTTGGTTTTGCTTTATATGAATTAATATTTAATATTCTGCATAAATATTTCATACCTTTCTAACCATATTGCTTGAATTATTTAAAAAAAAGAAGTAGAATAAATGTGAGGAGTTACACTTTTCAAAAATGGCCACGGAGGCAGTAAAATGCCAGGCTCCAGGCTGATGAAACACACTGTAAGCACTCGGCCTGGTGGAGGGAGAAAAGGAAGCAGGATTGGGACCAGTCATTAGTGGCTGACGTGCAGAAGAGGCCTGCACACCACCCCCACGTAGGCTGCATGAATTATGTGCAAATTAAAGAAGAAACCAATGAGAATGAATGTTGTGATATTTCTGGGACAATTCAGAGAAATGTTTCAAATTATTTTATATTAGTTGCTGTCTCACTGGTTTTTAATGCAGACCATAAAGAAAAGAGTTGCAATATTATATTTAATATTTTTGTTTATGTCTCCTGATGATACTGGTTGAGAATGTTTGATTAAAAACAGTAATCAAGGCACTACTAATAGTAGATGGTTTTAGATCATCGTGGGCTTAGCATAATAGGGCTGCATATATTATATATAAACATTTCACTGGTAAAATTGTATATATGAACTGTTTCAAGGATACATATAGAAATAGCCACCATGTCAATATTTTGAAGAATCATAAATAATTAAATGTTAACTACACTTATTTAAAATCATAAATACAGTGTATTTTAGAAAATTGCTTCTAAGCATTTTTAACTTGGAAAAATATCCAACTACATGAATATTTTAGTCAGAAATAGCATTTTAGAAAATGAGCTTCTATGGTGGGCCAGGTGTGGTCAGGTGTAGAACAACCGACTTGCAGGCCCAGGAGCACCTGCCCCGCAGGCCCATGCCTATCAGTTTCTTTAGGTCCACCCTCTGATAAACCCTTTTAATTTCTGTATATCCTAATACACATTTGCTTCCGTACTTAGCAAAGAACTAAGTCAGTAACAATATAACTCCTGCCTTGTAATTTATTTCAAACACAGCCTACCAGCATTATGTAACACTGATCTAAGAGCACTTCCTTGGGTTTTGCATCTGGTAAAACTTTGCATAATTTTAAATGTTACCTATTTTCAACATTCTTCCGTCAGGTAAATGGAAAAGGCTGGATCAGTGTCATCATCTTTTTACTACTATAATCATGAATTTTCATGATCAACTTAAAATAAAAGCATACAAGATAATGTTACATGACCTTTCCTCAGATTTTGAAGAAAATATGAGCCAAATGTTAGCTGTTATCCCAGAATAGTTTTTTTTTTGCTGTTTTAGAAGTTTAAAGTGTCATTTTATTTTCCAGAATACACACATTGTATGACTAAAAATAATATCATTTTACTTAAAATAATTCATTTCAGATAAATTATTTAAAGAAAATAAAATTTCCATCTAGCATAATAAATGACTGGGTGGACATAGCTCAGTGGTGGAGCATACACGAGACTCTGGGTTCAAACCCAGCACCACAATAATGGTAACAATAAGAAAAATAGATTACTTTATAAATCTTTCTCTTTTTTTCCCAAAAGCAAATAAATTGGCATTTGTTTCCATGTTTCTAAAATAGAACTATACTGAAAAATGTCATTCATTATTCTGCACACAAGAAATCTATTATGTAACTAAGTTATGGCAATTTTAGTTGAACAAATTCCTCCCAAGGGAAAGATCCCACAAAACGGACTAAAAGAAAATAAGACTTAAGTTTCATCATAAAATTGATATTTCTTGAGAGAACAACAGCAGTCACATTAATTTTTTTGTTGATTCAATATTATAAACTGTCCACTACAGAGAATATTTCCCTGGTGTTTCCTTCCACATGGAGGAGTCTACCAGCACAACACCCCAGCTTCTCTCTGGGCTGCCTCTTCTTCACAGAATACACAAGTGGCTTCCACAGCTGATGAGTGTGATGGACCTGATGCAGAAACTGAGCATGCTCACTTCAGTTACCTCTTGCTTTCTCATAGGAGCAAGCTGCTTGCAGGGGACCTGGCTCCTTAAGGGGCAGACAGAGGTTTCAGCAATATCATTGACTGGCGAATTGTCTTCTTGTGGTGCACATCAAAGGCAAGGTCTCCAAAAACTATCACTAATCAAGCTGATATTTTGAATGTTGTTTATTCGCAGAGGTGCCTACCTCTTGATCACTTTCTCCACCATATTCTTTATGCTCTCAATGTTTAAGGAATAGATGTTGAAGAAAAATGTCCAACCTGGATTGATTTGAACTTGCATGTTACTATATATGACCATCCATTCCCTTGAGAGTAGCAAATAACTTGAGAGAGAACTTGGATAAGTGTCAAATGCCTCAGTATTTACTTAAAATAAATAACATATGGTTTTGACTTTCAGCGGAAGCAAGGCTGCTTTGTCTCTTCCTCATTTCTTGCCCTTCTTTAATTTCCAGCAGGGAAAAGTTCAGGACCGACATAGAAGACAGCAACATATGTCATAAATAGTGAACTGGAAGTATCTGAAAATGTTCAGATTATTTGAAATGTCCAGATATTCGAAAGAGTTGAAACTGGTGTGTGCTGTCTTATTCAGAAGCTAATATTCTCCATCTACAGTTTCCAAAGAATCTGAGACTAGCATGAGTCGTACATTGAGAAGGAATATTATGGCCTTTCAGACTCTGTGCCTAAGTGCTGGGGTCTCCACCCTGGACCACTGATGACTGCGTTTCACATAGTCTGCTCACACTGAGGTAGAAAGGAATATGCTTGCTTTGGTTTTTTAAATCCTACCAATGATCCTGGCACACAATTCTGCAAACCGCATCCAGAGACACACAGCACCTTAGAGCAGGATTCCAAATGCAGAAGGGTTGGAAAGCTGCTCTGGCTGCTCCCAGTGCCATCCAGTCCTTAACCTAAGATCTGCAAAATACTGTTGTACTTGTTTATACTTGTTTATAGAAACTTCTATTAAAAGCAGAACATTACTTTTAAAATAAAAGCTTTTGGGGGAAAAAACAAATTTAAATAGTAAGGTTTGTGTTCTCCTTTCAGGTGAACATGGAACAGAACAGGACTGAATTTTAACCAATTTAGTCTCTCCTCATGCAGCTCTCTTCTCCAAATGTGGCCTCAAGCTTTCCAACAAAGGGTCCCTAGGTCTCAGAGCAACTCAGTTTAGAACAAGCAGAGGGGACAAGGTCGCCGAGATAAACACACACCAAATGAAAGGACTCGAAAATATAAGGAGCTAGAACTGTTCCAACATCCCAGATTGAACAAGGAATGTTAAGTGAGAAAAAAATTTTTTTTTGCTTTATCTAGAATGTATTTGACAAAAATCTATCAAATTTAAGGAAATATGCATGTATGCATACATATATTTTTATGTTCAAGAAAATACTCCTCTCCCAAAATTAGAACCTTCCAGATTCATAAGTATGAGTCAGTGAACTTTTACAGAGAGCCACACACACATGCACAGCACAGAGTGAATGAATTCAGGACTCTCTCAGGCATCATCTTCTCAATTTGTACCTTGGTACTTTTCATTCATTGCATTTATGTTCTTTAGAAAAAAGAACAATACTGACAATGACCTCTTTCTATCAAGCAACAAAAAGTTTACTAGTTTTATGGGAAATACCTGTAGGAGTCTCTTAAACAATGGCTGTTTTAGAGTTGAACTAGATTAATTTCTCAACCGTAATTTAATGGCAGGTCTTTCTTAATGAAGAAAGCAGTAAATATTATACTTAATAATGAATAAGTACATCCTCTAGTTCTCATCTGTGTTTGTTGAATGTTCATACCATTGACAAACCTTTATAATTGTATTACATAAGGCAAACTATTAAAAGTAAATATAATTATTAATGGGTGCATTTTCTCCTTAATATCTGGGAAAACCCTGACTATATAAACCTTGCAGAGCAGCATTGATTCCTATAATTAAAATAATAATTAAAATGCATTATTACTTTAATATGATACAGACATATTAAAATAAGATTTTATAATAATTAGATTTTATTCCCTTCTTTTTGTACACAGCATTAGGAAAAGGATTGTGCTATCTTTAGAGTATTTTTAAAATAACAGGCATTCTAAAGGTTAGCATTTGTTAAACAAATATTATCATTTTAAATGCAAAAGAAATTAATAGTAATGACAATCACTTTGTATATTAAAACTGCATTTTGTCTCTATTCTAAACTATTATTTAGAGTAGTTGTTATAAGGTAAAAATTAACATGGATATTCTATTGCTGAGTATGATTCATGGGTTAATTAGAATTTATTTTTAAGTAAATTCCTTGATATTGGGGAAAATCTACATTTGAAATATTAACTAGCTAAATACAGATTTAGCATACTTTAAAACACCTTATACTATACATTACCATAATTTGTGCATTTTAGGTAAAAGTATAGGCAGGATTTTATGCAATGAAATTTGATGATCTGCACTGAAGTTCAGTGACTATCTCAGCAAATTAGGCCATTTGAAGGAAGTTGGGCTTATTTGCATTTTGCAAGGTATTTCTACAAAAATCAATTGATCTGCTTCTAGCTTTAATGATGAGATTGCCACCCAAGTGACAAGTTTGCTTTGTTAATGTAGATGTATCATTGTACTGAAACTATAACAACAACCCATTAAGCTTACCCCTTGTGCCGGTCATCTCACCAAGCTCTAGATTTTCAAATTCTCACTACCTTCCGCATCCTGCACAATACCTTCTTTCCTTAACCTCCTTCAATAGAATTGCATTTCCATTCTTCCAAGCTGGAATAAACGTGAAAGGATGAACAAAACCCTGTAAAAAGCAGTTGCCCGAGTCATGGTATTGCGATATTATGCTACCATGTTTTTTTGTAGCAGACCTATTATTTTTTAAATCTCTTGCCTACTGCCTGAATGAGTCTGCTCAGTAGTAGTTCCTCTGCTATAGATTCTCCACCATTTTTCATAATGGCTCAGGAATTTTGCCCGTCATTTATGTTTATATATGGCAGCTGACAAAGCAAGTTGGTTATCACTTCCTCTATGGTGTTGTACCCTCTAAATAGGAGGGCTGTAAGAAACATCCAAGCTAAAGGGCTCCTTGGAACAAAACAGCTGTGTTTGAGGATCAGAGGCATTTTCTGGTCATCACACAGTCCACCCAAGTTGCCACAGTTTTGTTGGGAGTACACTGTGTTTGAAGGGGAGACAAAGTGTATACCACTCACAGTAAATTCATCCTTTACCCAGCCCCTATCCATACCATCCATATCTAAGGGCAGGTCATGGAAACTGCAAACACCTCAGTTTTAACAGGGGTTCAGCCTGCAGAGTCCTATCAGTGGGTGGACACTACAATTATCAGCCCTTCATCATTCAATAGAAGCATCAGCACAGCAAAGTTTCACTGTCAACTGAATGGCCATGTCTTTAATTTTCTATTTTCTGATTTCCATAGTCTCATGGCTCTGTCTCCTGCTTGATCCCCTTAGTAGCATGTCAAGGACTCTGTAAATTTTTGTATGTTAATGTAACCTAGATTTATTTGTTGAAAGTCAAATAGCCACTGGTGGCTCCAAGTTTACTGTTTGAATTCCTTTCTCTTCTCCACCAGAAGAGAACTTTCAAAATTCTTATACCCATATCTGAAAGATAGAAGTTGGAATTTTCAGTGATATATTAACATTATTCATATGAAAAAAACTGACAAGAAGGGAGAGGAACTTTTTCTTATTTAATAGAACTATAAAATAGCTTAATTAGTCTGTGGTTATGTTTTTATAAATTTTAATTTTCCCAAAGTTATATAAAATTGTCCAGATTTTAAAGTTTTAAAAAATTGCCTAGATGCAGATTATTTTGATACATTTTACTCTAAAATTCTTGTCTAAAATGGTCTAGATTGATGAGTTACATTTATACAGTATTGTTGGTATTTAGAAGACCTTTCTAATTTTCTATAAAACATCTTTCTTCCTCCAATGCCTTCCTAAAACCTATTTTTCTGCAGATGATTTAGAGCAAATGGACTATTTAATAGCAATGCAATGAACTTGACTTATAGTCTCAGACAGGATGACCGGGTGTAACACAGGTCTGAGTGACTTAGGATTGATATGCGTTGACTTCAGTATATATTACACTACAAATGATAAAGTTAGACAGCAATGTATTGGGTTTATCATCTTTATGCTAAAAGCATGAATGAATTTATTAATGTCAAAATTCTTAATTAATAATTGGAATGTTATAACTTTCACCTATTCCCTAATTAAAATATACTAAGACATGATTCCGAGTATTCTGTGATACTTCATAGCAAAATAACAGTATTGTACTGAAATCTTAGACTCTTTGTTATTTCAATGCAACAAAAAGGAAGAAATGGACTGAAAAGGGCCAGCAAGTGGAAAGGGATAAAAATGCCAATAGAACCACAAACTGTGGCTTTAGGGCTAGTGCTGAGGCGGGGCAGGCTGTAGACATGCTTGGGAGCAGCAGCAGCCCTGCCCAGAAAAGACACAGTGTCTGCAGGGAAAGCCACTTGTTTACAGATGGACTCCACATTCTACCAAAGCGTGGGAGGAAGAGACAGAAGAAAGGGTAGATGCAGAAGGACCAAGTTCATCTGTGAGCAGAGGATGTGCTGGGCACCCCCTCGGGTGCTGTTGCTGGGTTGCAGTGCCCACACCCCTGCAGCTCTGCCCCAGGCCCAGTATTCATGGTATTTAGAAGACCATGGAGCATGTGAGTGAGCCCTGACCCAGGGTCACTGCTGTTCTTATAAACTAGGGGCACGCTAGAAGACACAGAGATGAACTCTAAGTGAGGATGAAGCAGCCGTCAGTGATATCCTTTCACAAGCCAAGAGACACCTGAAACTGCCAACCATCAGGGGCTGGGAGCGGGTAGGAGAGAGGCAGATTATGCCACCATCCCTCAAAAATAGCCACCCTGGCGACACCTGATTTCAGGATTCACACCTAAAGAGCCCTAACAGAATAACTTCTGGCTGCTTAAGTCACACAAATTGTGTTACTTTGTTACAGTAAGAACCTAGGAAACTCATATGGATTAAATAGCCATACACTTTAATTGAAAAAATAGAGTTTTTAAAACAATTCTGCTAAAAACAAATATGAAATGTGATATATCCATAATTGTTCATTGATTGTGAAAATCAACTTATTATAGCATTAAGAGTGTTCACAATCATGATAATGGTATCCGATATTTAAATTAGGAAATTAAATAAGAAAAATAATAAATTAGATTTTTTTTTTTTTTAGTTTTACTGTGAATGAACAAACTGTGAGCTAGGGATATAGCTCAGTTGGTAGAGTGCTTACCTTGCAGGCATAAGGGCCTGAGTTCAATCCCCAGAACCACAAAAATAAATAAATAAACATGCCAAAAACCTATAATGAAATAGCAAACTTTTTTTTTTTGTCTAATGGTGAAATACTGGCATTTTTAAACTTTAAAATTCTTGTCAGCAAAATGAATTGTTATATTTTCATTGATAATATTTTCCTAGATTAAGATATCATCCTTTTAAATGTAGCAAAATCTACTCTGTGTAATAGGGTTTGCCAAAGTGCTCTGTCAAAAAGTATTCATTCTTTCTTCAAGTTCTTTGAGCAAGGAATAATTGATCTAAATAATTTTGAAGACCTTTACAACATGCAAATACATAGTATGCATATGAAAAAGTAATGTGTTTCTAGAAGGTAATCTCTAGGAAAGAACTGCAGATACTTTGGAACTGCCTACTAAGTACAACTCAGTGCTTCTCTATTTTGCCTAGAACACATTTATTTATGCTTGAGGTTCATTGGATTTCTGCCATTATCATCTAATCTCTAATTCTATTTATATGGGTCTCCCCCCACCCAGCCCCCATTAGTCTAATTAAAGTTTTGTCAATTTTATTTCCCTTTTTTTAAAAAAGAAATTACTTTGTTATTTTTGAATTTTTTTAAACCTTCAATTTCATTTATTTCTGTTCTGATTTTTATTATTTCTTTCCTACTAATTTGGTGTTTCATTTGTTCTTGCTTTCCTAAATCCTTGAGGTGCCTTATCAGGTTGCTGATGATTAGAACATAATTTAGTTTCTATTTTAGGGTTAATTTAAAAAGTATAAAGTAATTGAATATTATATATAACAATAATTTTAGTATAGGCTATAATTATCTTTAAAATGCAAATATTCATCTAATGCAGTGTTTTTTTTCTTTCAGACAAAATGGTGAATTTTACAATGGTGATTTTTTGGTCTCAACTTGATGAAGGGATGTTCAGATAGCAGGGAAAACATTCCTAGGTTGTTTTCAAGGATGTTTCTGGAAGAGATTAGCATCTGAATTAATAGACTAAAGAAGTCTGCCCTCACCCATGTGGGTCGACTTCTTCCAAGGCTCTGAGGACTAGATTAGAACAAAAAGAGAAAGAAGGGCAAACTCTTTCTCTTCTGGAGCCCAGATGTCTGCCTTGCCTTGACACTGGCTACCCCAGTTCCTGGGCCTTTGGACTAGGAATGGGTCATAGCACTGGTTTTTCTGGTCCTGCAGCTTGCAGAACCCACATCAGTGGGGTTTCTTGGCCCCCTGATCCCATCAACCAATCCCTGAAGTACATTTTCTCATGGAAATTTATATACACCCTATGGGTACTGTTTGTCCAAAGAACTCTCAATAATACACTGGCCTCAACAAATTATTCAAAGAGTCCATGAGGAAAGATTCTGTACTAAAATAAAAGAGGTAAATCTGAATCTTATATCTTCTTTTTAATGAATTTTTGAAATTTGGGATTCCCTAAATGTCTTTGAAAGCAGAATCTCTTTAGTGAGTATGATCTTTTACAATTCTACAAAATCAGCTTTACAATTATCAAAATTACAGAAACCCTGATAAATTCAATTTTATCTGAGATGGAAGAAAAAGGAAACCACGAAACAGGAATATTTACCTGTAGATATTGACATTTGAAAGAATCCTATGGTACACTGGTGTACTTATTATCTATCTAATTTCAAAAAAGTAAGTACATTAAACATTGCCTCTGAGTTTTTGCACTGTGAATATGGAAGAACATTTTCAATATATATTTGCTGTTAAAATACCATTTTCTCCTGGGGGTGGTGGCACATGCCTGTAATCCCAGTAGCTTCGGAGGCTGAGGCAGAAGGGTCATAAATTCAAATCCAGCCTCAGCAACTTAGTGAGGCCCTAAGCAACTCAGAGAGACTTTGTCTCTAAATAAAATATTTAAAAAGGGCTAGGGATGTGGCTCAGTGATAAATCACCCTTGGGTTTCAAACTTGTACCCCCCAAAATATATTTTTTTTAAATACCAGTTTCCATAGCTGGATGATAGTGAGTATAACAAAGTGTCAAGTATAAAACACTGACTAGAAATTATATACATACTAACTTTATTAAGATATAAATTTCTATCAATATATCTGTCTGAATCTTTATACTCAAAGATAGAGTTGGGAGCTCACATACAGAGAAACTGGACTGAAATTATTCCTATACCTTCCATATCAGAGCTACTTCAGTACTAGTCTGATCAGAATTTCCTGTTATATTGTGTTCACTCACTTTTAGTAATCTCAGTAAAAATGTCTAGATCTTTATTATAATGTCTTTGGAGAATTAGATGTTATATTGGAACAAAGTTATGGAAAAATTCCTCATGCAATGAGAGCAGAAGCATGAGAAAATACAAATATATTATTTGGCATAATTATTGAAGTATGATATGGACCTTAAAGCCTAGCATTTAATGCTAACAATCGTATCTATTTAGTGCCTTCAACTTCTCAAATTCTTTCTGTGTTATGCCATGTTTAGAAATGCAGAGATCAGAAACATGGGGATTACTTTGGATTATTAGAAGAGATTGATTTGTGGGACAGCTTCAAGAAATAGAAAAGCTTGGAAATTAAGTTCCATTCTTGATTATGCACTTGGATAATCATTTCATTGTTCATGGTGATTATAGGAATAAGGGACTGTTATATATTTATTTGACTTATTCAGTTCTGAAAATGCTATCTATTTCTAGCAAATTATACTGTTGAGTATGACAATGTAGAGAACAGACACAAACATCAAGCCCATAATTTAAGTTGCTATATTTCTTGCAGTGGGATGGTTTTTAAAAGTAGATAGATAGATGATAGATGAAACATAAAACTTTATAATATTAATCAATCATGGAAACTGTGGAAAAAACAAAGTTGGACTTAGAGCACTTACTCATAGGAAAGTTAATTCCAAATAATTCTCAGGAGGAAATATAAGGGAATATTAGGAGCAAAATAAATGTCTTCAGAATTCTTCACTAATAGCATATACAATTAACTAGAACAAAAAAATAAAATATTCCTTGTATTTTATCAATATAACATTGTGGAGAGTATTTAAAAATAGAATATTGGAATAGAAGATATTCTGCTCTTAAAAAGCCACATTGAAAGACACATGAAATTGAATGAACAATTTCAAAAGATATAAAGTAATGTGGAACAGATTTAAAAGTTAAAATTTAAAAAGAAAGAAATGTAAAAAAATATAATTATATGTTCCACTACAGCATCTCTCAGGGATGCTTCTAGTAGGAGAGTGCTGGGTCGTTGGCCCAGGCTTGCTTGCTCCATGCTCTGCTTCCTCATACTAAGATTCCTCTCTCAGCAGCAGTTGTGGAGCTCTGAGCTTGAACCTCAGTGCTCCAGCCTCTCCACCACCTCTCCGAATGCCATGTAATGCTGGGGAAGTGTGGGCTGCTCAGCTGCTTCCTGTGATTTGACTTCATTTCTGTGGATGATGCTTTGAAATGGGGATGTGCATTCTCACCTCAGATAGTAGATATGGAATAGGAAGGGTGCAGAAGAGGGCTGAGGTGTAGTACTCCCTTAATTCCTTGGGATTCTTAATATCACCCATATTTTGTTTTACATTTCTTTTTATTTGCTAAATTTAGCTTTAGTGCTGAACAACTTAACTTGGGTCTTATGATTTCACAAGATGCATGACCCTCCGAATCTTAGCACTCATGGATTACTGGTCATAGGAATATTTACCCTCCCCAAACAAAACTGTACGTTCTGGAATTAGTACGTTGCTCCTCAAGGAATCAAAAAACTGAAGTTGTTTTGCTTCCCTGTAATAGGAAGGATGACTCAAGACTGAAAAAACAGACTACAACATCTTGCTATTTTTCTACCTCTGTTAAAGCTACTGCCTCCAGGCCTCTCATGAACTGAATTCCAAAATACAGCAGGGGATGGCTCAATCTTCTGTTTTATTGCCCTTAACAAGGATTGACAGCATTCTTGCTGAGAATGAAGGAACTCCACCTTACCTCAGGGAAGTCAATATTTTCCTGCTTATCACTTGCAATACACTATATTCTGGTACCAATTTCCATATCAATATTTTAAGTAATAGATATCCAATTCAAATAACCATAAGCAAAAGGTTTAAATCTACTGACTTACATGTCTGACAAGTTCAGAGATACTGTGTCTTCAATGATTATTCAAATCATACAGTCAGCACTTTCTTGTTTACCTCTTCCCATCTCTCTGCAGGGTAGAGCAGTAGTGACTACATCCATACATTTTCACAGCTACAAACAAGCTTGGCTCTTACACTCAAGTGCCCTCATATCAATTCCATGGAAGAATTCTGATTAGCTATTTGAATGACACCTATTACTTGAGCCATTCACTTAGCCTAAAAGTTGAAGAACAATTTTCCAATGGCGTTTGTGCACATGAGATGGAGGGCATAGTGGATTATAGGACTGTGAGTTGCCAGCTCCAGGAAGAATGTGTGCACTGGGGACAGAGCAACTCTGTCATCTGAAAGACTGCTGAGCAGAATAAAACAGGTATTCTCTGCAGTGTCCTAGGTACTGCCATAAACATATCACACAAACAACAACATGTAAATTAAATGGAAACTCAATCCATCTTTTAAACGTGTAGCATATAGTGCAGTAAAAATGTGATTAAAATAAACCACATGAGAAACAGGAGGAAAGGGCAATGGATTCAGTCTAGAAATAAACATTTTCATGAATGAAATGCTGCGGTTGAACCTTGGAGAAAGGGTGATGCTCAGTAGGCAGAGGGGAGACACGGAATTCATTTCAGACATAAGTAACAACACCAGGAAAGGATGGAGATAACGTCACAGAACACCTCCAAGAAAATGCTTAATGAAAATGACCTTGATTCAAATGAAAAACAAATGAATATAAATAATTCTAAAAAGCATATGTTTGTGTGTGTGTATGTACAAATATATACATACACACATATGTATGTATGTACATGCATGTCTCCATGAAATTATATATAGACTCTTAGTTTTTAAATATATCCAGGCAGACACATAGATAAAAATATAGTGTGTATGTCAGTATACATATTTTTCTAGCTCTATCTAAATATCATTCACAATTAAAAGTTCCTGGGAAAAGTGGTCGATTCTCAGATCAGGGCAGGGGACACAAGACCTTGGAACATCACTGAGTCATGTCAGAAAACAAGGAAAAGCACACACAAAAGACAGGACAGGACTGAGGGTGCATAGGGCTCATTAAAGGAACACTGAAGAGAGTTGCTGGTGGTGATGGAGCAGTTTGACAAACAAAATACAACTGGATCTTAACTTAGGGAATGAGATCAATCATACTGATAGAAACAAATCTTTGATTGAATAAGTAAATAAATAAACAAGGCAGAAGAGACAACTCAATGTCACAGTGGTTTCAAATTAATAGAAAATAAAGAATAAAGAAGCATCATCAGGCAAACACAAGGATAGGGAGTGCTCCAGAAGAGGAGTTCAGCAGATGCTCCAATTAGAGGGCAAGACTGTACACAGAAACAAGGTCTATGGTCTCCTGGTATCTCCTCCAAGTAAATCACCACCTAATTAAATAATCCCCATGAATAAGGCACATGCACATGATTAATTCCTTGATTTGATGCACGAGTAAACAACTTAGTTTCAGTAGTTTATTGACAAATTTGCAGAGAATACTTCATTCATGAGAAGTCACTGGGCAAATCTCAATTGAAGGAGAACCTACAAAATGACTGATCTTCTAGAGTGTCAAGGTCACGAAAGACAAGGGAAGACTGAGCCCCAATCACAGGCTGGAGAAGATTAAGGAAAAATTACAGTTATAGGCAATATGGCATCTTGCATGGAACCTTACACATAAAATAACACTGGAAGACAACATTGATGAAACAGAATGAGGTCTACGATTTAGTTAATGAAATGAACCAATGTTACAGTCTTTCTTTTGTGGTTGTATACAGACTATATAAAATAATCACTTCAGGGGCAATGAGGTGAGGGACTATACAAAGGCATTTAATACTGTTTTTGCAATTTTTCTGCAAGTTTAGAATTAATTTAAAATTAAATTTCTTCAAACTGCACATGCACACACACACACACACACACACACACACGGAGGGGGGGGGGGAATCACCTGTGTTTTACTGAGCAACAGCCTCAGGATGGGGTTTGGATGTTCCTACAGAGGGGAAAGGCCACCAGGCCTCTATTTGCTAATTTACAACTACCACCACTGACAAACTCAGTGTATGCCTAAATGTGTAGAACTGTAGTATCATTCCAGCAGTCTAATAATTAAAAATATATAGCACCTTGTATGTAGGTAGAAGATCTTATGCCCATATAGTGAGAGTTTCTCATTTTATTCATGCTCACAATAGATAATGAAGTCATGGCTGAAGAAAGTCTCCTCCTATGCATATGTTATTCATTGGCACTGCCCGTTTCTAAAACAACTAAATGTTTTAATGTCTAAATGCATGGTGATTTATGTAGACTAGCTTATCAGGAAGGGTGCATACTGGTTTCAATCACATGGTGTTTTAAAATTAACTACGTTGTATTTTGTTATTGAAAAAAACATACATACATACATACACACACACACACACACACACACACACACAACATCCAGAATAAGGGCTGGTAAGAGGCTAAATAGCAGCCAAAGTAACAGGAAAAGAGATGCATTTTTTTTTATTTCATTTGACAAAACTTTGGACAATTCTGCCCAGAAAACTGCCCCTACACACATATCTCAAATTTCTATGACTTAGATTATACTCAGAGAATTTTATGTGTTCATTTTGATTAAAATATAATCAACATAAATGAAATGAGGAGTCAAAGAGTATAGCTAAACCTTTTATTTGGCTGGATTCATAGTTTGATTAAAGTGAAATAAATACCAAAACACTTCTCTAAAAACACATTTTAATTCTTCTACATAGGACCCATGTAATCTTTCCTGCAATGGGATCCCTACTCCTTAAAACTCGGTTCCTGTCAGTTTCCTAGACGCGCTGATTTCTGCAACTACCTCCCCAATGGCACCAGTAGGGGTGCAGTGACACGGCATGCTCTTTTCACTAAGCTCTCCAAGATAAGAATGTGTTGGAGGAGCCCACGCTCAGTAATTGCTGGCTGTTGGTGATGGGTACTAGAAGGTCCTTCTGTGCTTCCAGCACGGCCCTTCTCCCCAGCCCTTTCTCTTGCTAGTCCTTGCCTCTTGCTCCCATCAGGGTTCCCCTCAGAACCACTAGGATGTGTGCAGATTTATCTGGAGACTGTGGGAAATGGCTTCTATGATTCTGGAGATTAGGAGACACACAATCCACTGTCCTTAAGCTGAAGAACAGGAGAACAGGAGGTGTCATTCAGTCTGAGTCGAAGTCTCGAACGTGCAGCTCTGATGTCCAAAGCTGGAGGAGATGGAGCCCCAGCTCCAGAAGAGGCAGAAGATGTCTCCTTCCACTGCCTTTCTATTCTACTGAGGCCCTCAATAGATGGGAAGAAGTCCAGTCCCACTGATTAGGGCAGACTTCTTCAATCAGTGTAGAGACTCAGTTATGAAACTCTCCATAAACACACTCACAAACACACCTAGAGATCATGATTTACCAGTTATCTGAATCCCTTAACCCCATCAAGTTCACACATAACCATCCCACATTCCCTCCCAAGTAATTATTTTTCACGTTTCATTGCATATTCTGGATGTTCTTTGGAAATCCGTCTTCGGTTCCTTCTCAGCACAGTTCAGCTCTTCTCCCTGTGCTGGCTACTTTCAGACCTTTGTAGTCAGCTGTTACAGCTTCTGACCATAGAGAAAATCTTTTCCATAGTGTATGAAAATTGTCTGTTATCTCTTTGAGGACTTGCCCATCTTTGTGTTACTTTTTTCCCCATGAAAAATTAACCCCAAATCTCCGCAGACTGTGTCCTGCTCATCTGCAGTTGGGCTGGGAGTCTCTCTTCAGGCTGTGGGCTTGCAGGAGGGGAACCATTCTGCTCCCTCTATCATATTTTGTGGCCCACACTGGAGGGTCCATAGCTGCCCAGAGAACCCGTTCCTCAGGGTAAAGTTTAGAAGCTTCAAAGGCATGAGTGGAAATACAGACAGATGTCCGGAAGCCATAGAAAAGCTGTAATGTCATTTCTGCCCCGTTTCACTGGACAAAAGAAATCACATGGCCAAGCTAAATTTCAGTGGAGAAGACAAACTCAATCCCTTTGATGGAGCTGAAGAGGTAAGAATGGGGGCGAATGTTGGCTTACAAATGACCATCTATTGCAATCTGGGTGTCAGCAATGTCTAGGACAGGGTCTCTAATACATAGTAGATGTACTCTAGTTCAGTGTATTGAACTTCTCTTAGCAAAAGATTTCAATGTTTTCCTTTTTTTAAAGATCCTGAAAATTAAGCAGGTTAAACACCAGGTCAACGTAGCTGGATCATTAATTCCGAGTCTTGCACTTGGCCTGCGCATTTTTGTTTCTCTGCCTGCCCCTTCGTGCCCCGTGATCTCCTGGATGTCTGGTTTCATTAGTTTCCTCGCCCCTTGGTAGTGGGCTTGACATCTGGGAAGTGAGCACTAAATGCTTACGGAATAAAGATAAAGTAACATCAGTGAGGAAGGAAAAGAAGACAGGAAGATCAAAGCAAAGCCAGGACAAAACAAAGCCAGCTGCTTATATGCCAAGAGCATCTCTCCCCTCGTGGAGCTCATAATTGGTGATTCGGCATTGACTGGAATATCTGTTCCTTCCTTTGAAGTCTGTTGAAAAACCTTTGGTTTAACCACTTATTATAATTCATCCTAAGGTAGGCCTCTAAGTTTCCTTTTGCTTGCTAATTTATAAGTCATATAGGATAAATGATGAAAATGCAAACTGAGCAAGATTAATTTAGGTTTAAAGTCCCTAGAACCAGAGAATAAAGAATAATAAAATATTTATAGCTCAATGAGCTGTTAGACTTAATCTAATCTTGCTAGCTGAATTAGGATTCAAAAAAGCCAATGTAAAATAATAGCTGAGACTCAACAATATAATTGCACCTCTGAAGTTGCAGAGTCGAAAAAAAGTAAAACATGTTTCCTGTTTGGGTTTTGGTATTCTTTACAATTCCCTATGCCTCCCTGATGTTTGTAATTACTCTTGGTATAAAAATATTACCAGCATTAATATCGTCATATAACATAAAAACAATCTTTTATATGAACTTCATGGTTGTAGCATTATATTTATAAAGAGATTTATGCAAAGTCATGGATAAACCTCAAACTTAATACTGAACAAAAGACGACAAACAAAAAGGAAATTTTAGTGTATCATGATTGTATTTATAAAAAGTTTAAAGGCAGGCAAGATATGAGTCCCCCTAAAGCTGATGATGGGGTTATATTCCAAACCCATCAGGAGTTGAAAATTTTTTATAAGTCAAATAACGCATTTTGTGCACCAAATTATCAAATACCACAGCTCAGCACACAGTGGGTGCACTGTGGAGTTACCAGTGGTTTACTCTGCTGGTCACCTGGTTTATTGGCAGCTGCTGCCACTGCCCAGCATTGTCAGAGTGTCCTACACTGTGTATGGGGGGAAAAGATTGAATTTTAAACCAGGCTTTGAATTTCTAAGCACAGTTCCCACTACATATGTACAGCTTTTGTTCCATTATTATATTTAAAATGGTAGAGCCATCCTCACTCAGGGACTCCGTAGAGATGAGTTAAGAAGCCTAGAGTGGCTGCCTTTACTGAAGGGGGAGTGACTCGGAGGGGACAGAGTAGAGAGGGCCTATCGGGGAGACAGGAGATGCTGGAATTTGCTAATTCTTCCCATGAGTGGCATTCACACCAACGTGTCCACTGTGAAGACTGGTCTTTCCTTTTCCTCTGGGGGGAAGCAGACTGCCAACCCTGCTCAGCTGCAAATACTGCTGCCTGTGATGGAAGAGGAGGACTTGGAGGGCGAAGCCAGAATGCAGAGGGCAGAACCAGGACCAGAGATTATTTCCAGGCCTTGAACCTTGTTCAAGCGAAATCCAGAATGTGCTGGATTTACAAATGTTATAGACCAGGGACTCTTCACTGTGGTTTCCACCAATATGAATCCCTAGATCTGTGGGCCCATGCCTATCTCTCCATGGCACCCTGTGAGTGCAGAACATAGACAATTTTTCTACTTAGTTTCAGAGGTCTATAGGTGCATCATACCCAGGAGTTGCATTCACACCTGAATGGATTGACATGACTGAGATGATGAAATTCTAAGTTTTGAGATGGTGTTAGAGCGTTTGGGGTGCATATTACTTTGGGAAGGGATACGAAATGCAGGGACCAGAGAGTTCTATGTTGGACAGAATCCTAAGTGGACCCCAGACTTCTCTTCCACCTAGCAGACATATTGTTTATAATCCACTCCTTGGTGTGGTGACTAAATGACCTCTGAGAATGAAAGGGAATTAGGGACAGATTTGAAATGTGTCTGTCTGAATCAGGCAGGGATTCTCTGCTTGTTCTAGGGCCCAGGAATCTTGAGAATCTCTGTTCCCTGCATGCAGAGTCACAAAAGAGCAGCCCAGCATCAAGTACATTTCAAACCTCTGCTTATGTCTTGTCCACTATTTCCCCTGCCAGAGCAAGTCTCATGGTCAAACCCAACACTGATGAGCAGAATACACTGTCCTTCCCACGAAGGCCAGGCAAGATGAAAACGGGTTGAATAATATTCTAATTTACCAAAAAGGTAAATTTGATTTAGAATGTTTTCAGTAATATTCATGGGCTATGATTTTGGCAGATGCCTACCTTGGAGTGGACTGGATAAAGAAAATGAAAGTAAAAAAAGTAAAGTATATTCAGCCATAAAACAGAAATAGCCATTGCTCCTTTATCTTCAAACTTAGAATTATGATTTGTTACATTTAGAAAAAAATACATAATAGCTTACAAATATTTACAAAGCATGCAGATCCCTGAACTTTGAGGGACAGCCTGAGGAGTATCCGTTAAAAGTTAAGGAGTGAAATGTAAGATACCACCCCAGCTAGATTTTACTCAAAAAAGAAGATGAATATGCAACACATATGGACAGTTTTCAAGAATAAACCAATGTATGTAATTATCTAAGGAGCATAAATGTGATATATATATGTACATATAATTAATTTTGCAAGTTGATAAAATAGTTCCTATGATATAAGTATACACATTTTCTTGGGTATACTTTAGGGAAAACCTTATTGGAGTATGTTTGCAAAAAGGAAGAACTAAAGAATAATTAGCATGGATAAACTATTCTTAATAGGTTAATTTTTTAACTTTAACTTTTACTTGCTGGAAATAGGAGAGTACTTTCAATAAGATATTTTCATTACAAATCTGCTCAGTTATATTGGTATTATTTCTAATGATCCTTTAATGAAAACATCACAAACATTGTCAAACTACGTATATTTTCCTGCATGTAACATGTTTTATGCCCAGAGAATGTTTAATTAATTTCCTGATTAATTTTTTAATGCTATTGCTATTTGGCAGCTGTTTTGACCAAACTGCCTTCCTCATTATAGAACTTCTACTTGTGAAAAGAAGTCAACCACAGCAAATGGACTTACTGAATTATGCAGCTCACCAATTATATAGTATAAAATTATTCATCCTCATATAATTTGATCAGGAAAAAATCATTTATCTTTAGCAACTGTGTAAAATGTGATATTGTACTGCAGGATAGCTGAAATTTTAAAAGTGACTGTAGTT
The DNA here is from genome assembly GCF_001458135.2 of Marmota marmota marmota. NCBI lineage: Eukaryota > Metazoa > Chordata > Mammalia > Rodentia > Sciuridae > Marmota > Marmota marmota. The sequence goes on along the minus strand of NW_025999991.1, from coordinate 4,871,888 downwards.
AAACTTTTAAAATGCATTTGAACACTGAATTATTGCCTATTTTCTCATACCACTTTATTATAAAAAAAGGTTAGTATCTAAGTAATTGCTCCTCTGAGTCTACTTTTCTCACCATTTAAAAAGCATCACTTAAGTTGTTTAAATGCAAAATGTCTATCAGTTATTATTATTGGATGTGCAATTTAGTTGAGATCTCATTCTTATTAGATTTTAATGTTTATAAATTAATGAATTCAGAATCAATTTATTTCCCAATAAAATCAACATAATTTAATTGGAAATTCTGCAGTATTATCATTATTATAGGTATATATTAGAGGCACTGTAGCAAAGCATTTGTAAAGGTTGAGCTGACACTTAACATTTTTTATTCATAGTGCTATGCTCAGCATTAATATTACTTTCCAATCTATTTATAGTTCTTTGTATCTCATCATATTTAAAGACCATGCTTGATGTATTTGAAGATTGCTTTTCTGTTACAGTCAACTGAGTGGATCTAAGTAGGCTTATCAACAAAAATGAATACTCCAATAAACTAAAAATGAGCATTTGGGCTGTCATTCGAAGCTAAACAGATTAATATTGGCTGTTGAGTTAATCTTTCTAGACATATTCCAAATAGTGTTATTTAGCTAATAGTCAGGAAGGGTCTGTGGCACCCCCTAAAACATATCTATGTATATTTTCTTTCTGTTAGTCAATCAATACATTTATATCTAGCTAAACTACATCCACACACAATTTATAGGCAAAAGACTGTTATGTATCCATATACCACCTATGTTTTGGAAAAACACTGCAATATTAGTGACAAATATATAAAAGAAAAAATTTGCTGATAAAGTCCAACTGACTTACTACAGCTTCACAAAGAGAACATACATTCAACATGATGCATTAATTTAATTTTATTCCTTCTGGTAAGTCGGGTCAAGTCTGCTTCTGCTTTCAGGAGAATCACCAGTATAATCAGCCAAGAATGCACAGGTAAACAAAGAGTCATTTAAAAATAAATCATAAAAAATATCTTCTCAGTACAAATGTCTTTCTGTCTACCTTCCTTTTATCCCAAGAATTCCATAAACATCTTCATAAAATACTCACACATTCTCATTTGGCCAGAGATTTGGCTGTGATTTCAGTTATCAATGAATACTAGGCTCCTTAGGACAAGTTTTACATTCTAAAAATGTTCTACGTTTTGCCAATAAAATGTTAGATAAATATTGGTCTACTTGAAAAAAATCAATAACAGTCATGATATTATTATGTAATAATTTACTTTTTATTCTCTTTATCAACTGACATCCTACAATAAATAGCACCTTCCATTTTTCAATTACATAAAATTAATGTTATAATTTTTATATAAACATTAAAGTATATATCAATATTTTAATATTATACCAAACAAATAATGTACCAAAGATGAATACCATGAAAATGTATCTTTAAAATGTGGGTACATTTAGGTTCATTACATATTAGAAATTATTTTTCTAAATATGATATATTCACTCAATATTGAAGTATTCCTGTTCTACAAACACACTGTACAAAACAGTAGTCACCATTGGTTCTGCTTTAGAATAATGGAAAAGAAGCAAGACTATATAGACTATGAAACCTTCTAAAATTTGTATTGAAGGTGAAAACAGAGGCACTTTCCCTTTTTAGGAATAAAGAGTGAGACTTCCATTTCTAGTAATAAGGTAGAACTGGTAACCTCTCAAAAAGCCTTCTATGCTAAAATAGATTGACCAAGTGTAATAAGCTTTACTCACTTGAAAATCTCAAAGGTAAAAAAGAAGAACAAAGATGAAAATGAAACAGCAGTAATAAGTCTCAACTGTCACCGTGGGCAGGGCCGCCAGGAAGCAGTAGCCAGACAGCAAACCTTGGAGTTTAAAGGCCACCCGAGTGAGAGGGGGGAGCTTGAGTCTTCACCAGGGAAGGTGGTGGAACCAAAATTCACAAAGAAACCACAACTTTTAAAATAGCTATGGGTTCTCTTACAACCAACAAAGGAAAATGAACATGAACTCAGTACAAAACCACTTACAATTAACCACCTGGCAATTACACTTCTGCTTATGGCCAAGGCCAAAGCAAAAGTACATTTGGGTTGTAGCCCAAGGCTCTTCTCAGATAAACTCAGGTTAAGATGAGCTTACAAAACAAAGCTTAAAGGAACATGACTAAAAATTATCAACACAGTTTGAAATGTGAAAAAAAAAATCCAATTTCACACATAAAATTGATTACTTAAAGAACCAAAATCACCCTATTCATTTGACTTCACAGGGGAATTGTAAACTTTCAAAGACCAAATAGCTCAATACTCTGTAAATTATTCCTGCATTGAAAAGCATAGGATACTTCCTAATTTCTCTTATGAAGTACAACAGTAATACTAGGATAGTACACAGGATGACTGCATCAAGGAGATTATCCACCAGGATGCTCCTGAATACTGATGTAAATATTGTTTAAAATATGAGCAAGCAAAATCTGCCACTGTATTAGGAAATCATATGCCCTAAGGGACTGCGAGTTATTCTGGAAACTCGAGGCTGACTCACCAATGCTTGATAATCCATCTGTTGACATCACATACCTTGTGATGTAACTTTAAGAGCATATATTAGTATCTTCGTATTCTTGAGAAAAATCTCAATAATTCAATCCTCATTCATAAAAATCAATTAGAAACTGAGAGCTACTTTGAGCTTTAAATTTCCTTTGCAAAATAGAAACAACAAAGTTTTTAAAGCACCAGGCACTCGGCCCTTGCTCTGGAGCAGTTGTATGTGGACAGATTCGTTATAATTTCTAGCTTTTAAATCTTGGATTATTTCTTAGATTACAAAAAAGTTACAAAGACTGTTCCAAGAGTGCTTACATATCCCTCACCTGACTTCCCATGCTGACGTCCTACAGAACCACATCCTAATCATCAAACCTAGAAACTAATATTAATAGAGATCACATTAAATCTCTATTTTCCATTAGTGTGAAGTGGACATTGGTGTTGCAATTCCACCGAGAACAAACTGATGCTGAGAAGGGAAGGGACTTGGCCAAGTTCACCCAGATGTGGTCCCAGAACCAGGTCTGTGGCCACAGAGAGCTGGGCTCAGTTCCTAAAAGGCACCAACTATGTCTGTGCTCAGCCCTTGGCTTGGGCTCTCCCCTCTGCCTAGAACATCAGTGCAGCCTAAATGACCCCTCTGCACAAAGCTGGTGCTGACCAGGCTGAATGGGGCCCCTCTCCCACCTCTCAGTCTTGCTCTGTCACCTCCCTGGTAAGGAAGACAGCAAAAGTACAATCCACTGCACACTGTCAACAAGGGATGTCTGTCAGTCATAAGGCACTCTGACAGCAGAAGGATGGAAAAAGCATTCTACTAAAAAGTAGCTTATTTAGCTTTACCAAAATCAGATAATGTAGGCTTTAAGGGGAGGGGGACCTTTTAGAGATAAGGGGTCACTGTGCAGTGTGGTTTTATTTTTAATCTCACAAAGAAGTTGTGACAATTATAAATGAATAAGACATTATGAAGAAAAACTTGAAGAATGATTAAGAAACTAACAAAAAAGAAACCACTTCAATTATGGAGGACAAAATCTTACCTTTCTAAATACACTAAAAAGATGTGTCATATAGTTTGTATTTATAGAGCCCTCTACCTATGAGAATGATGGAGAATATACACTAATTTTAAGGTTACGTAAGATAATCTAAAGGACCCTAGGGAGACCTTCCTGCAAGTGTGCTTCTTCACTTGAAGCAATGGAGACATGCGCTCCCTGACCTGCAGGAAGTTGGAGCAGATCTAGCAGTTTCCTTTCTCTAGGAGACAACCCAAAATACTTCAGGGAGAAAGCCACCAAAGGCTGGAGACGGGACCAGGGGACAGACAACCTGAGATCTTAGGGAAAAGGAAACCATGAAGGGTGAGCAGATGTTTCTGGTTGACTTTTCCCTGGAATGTATTTGTCAAACATTGAAAGATTTCAAGAAGCTTGACTTTTCTCAGGGAAAGGGCCAGGACGGGGGATAAGAAACAGCAGCCCTGCTGCTCCTGAGGGAGGGGCAAGCTCACAGCCAAGAGGAAAAAGTCCCTTTGAGAAAACTTAAGCCACACTCTTGTGATTTGGACTCTCCATAAATTATCTTCTGAACCAGAACTAAGCAATCAGTAATAGCAATATAATTTCAAAAGATATGCTTATATCAGGCAAACACGTGGTGCTACAGACACAAACCCATATTGTAAGTTCTATTCAATTCTATCTTCTATGAAGGAAGAAAATCTCAAGGAATCATGAAATATTTGGAACTAAAAAAATCATAAAAAATAATATGAACACATACAATGTAGTTAAAGTGAGATATTTATGAAATCTTTGAGCATTAATTACTTATCAATTTATTAGGAAAAATGCTGAAAATAATGACTAAATATTCAACATAAGAAGCCAGAGAAAGAAAACTAAGAGGCAAAAATGGAGGGGAAAATTTGGCAAGTGTGAACAGAAATTTCAAAAGAAGATAAAATATTATAAAAATGTTTATTTTGGTTATTTGGAATAAAGTAACAAATACAAATTTTAAATGAGACACCAAGGGATGATAGATAAAGAAACATGAAGGATAAATATAGCAGATGTTATGAAAATATTCAGAAAATATTATAAATATGTTTTTGAAATGTTAAATAATCAGGGAAATTTCCCAGAATAGTAAACCAAATTGTATTACATATATGCAAGTACCCAATTATTAATAGATAACACGAGTAACAATTGAATTAATGGTTGAAAAAATACAGACAGGGAAAAAGAAGGAGACAGGGACAGAGAAAAAGAGACCTAGATTTATTTGCAGGAATAAAATTAATCTTTCATAAGCTCTACTAAGGAATAGATAAAAGAAAGTTTTCCTACTTTCACATGTAGCAAATAAATTCCAATTCTATAATGAAAAAAAGACATTAGTAGTGAAAAATAAATCAGGGACCAATCTCACTGATTAACTTGGATATGGAGAATTCTAAAGAAATAATCAGCTAAATGCAACAATTCATAAGAATGATATTATAGGGCTGGGTTGTGGCTCAGCAGTGGAGTGCTCTCCTAGCACATTTGGGGAACTGGATTTTATCCTCAGCACCATATATAAATAAAAGTATTGTGTCTACCTACAATTAAAAAATATTTTTAGAAAATGATATATAGTGAATTCAATTTGGCTCATGCTAGCAAGAAAATATTGATTTAATAACAGAAAATCTATTCATATAATTCACCAAAACAAGAGATTAAAGAAGAAAGTCCCTATAATATGCCAATAGATATCTAGCATGTTTGGAATAAAACTGAATATGCATTTGTGATAAAAAATAAATTGTTTTAGAAAAGAAGAAAATTTAAATAACTGGACTATCCTTGATATAATAAGGATCACATAAAATGAACAGCAAAACACTCAAAAAAACTATGTGGAGGATGGTATAAAACACTGTTGAAAGCTATTAACTTAAATAATTAGAAAGTTTCATCAATTACTTGGATGCGAAGACTTGATGTTAACAAGAAATCAGTTTTTCCCTCTTTATGTCATTAGTTCAATGAAAATCAAATAAATATTCTAACAGCGTTTTCATTAGAAGTTGGCAAATACACATGATAGAGCAAGAGGCCAGGAAAAGCCAAGCCGTCTCAGAGGACAGGGTCTAGGAAGCACACCTCCACGCAGATGTAAGGCCCCAGGAGTGAGCTGTGCCTTGGTCTATGTCCTCAGTGACACCAAACAGGATCTGCATTAGTTCAAGTAGAGAACTCTACTAATGGGTTCTTGAGACAGACGGGGGCTTACAGCGAAGGGTTCAGCTCCCCTCCCCAACTATACAATCCATTTCAGATGGAGCCCTGGAAGCCACCGTGAGTTTACCACCTCTGTCCACAAAAGCAAGTGACACAGCTGCTCCCATCATGCTGCTGCTGTCACTAATGTGGGTTTGAGACCACCACCTCCTTGCACCACTTACGCATGCCTATCAGGGAAATTCTGTTTCCTCACCGGACCCTTTTCTGAACCAAAGTCCACTTGAGAGTGCGTGATTGCTTGGCTACCACATGTGCTTGCAGCTACAATGCAGTCAGGAAAATGAGGGTTCTGTTTGTGTTAGGGCCCCGGGCAGATGGGCTGCAGAATCAGGGACAATGAAGGGTGGGGAAGAGATGGCATGCTCTGGAGCGTCCACAAATAGAACATTGACCACTGCTGTGTAATTAGAGGTGAGACGGGTTAGGAGAGGAAAAGCAGCCACAGAAGAGAGAAGCGGCAATTCCAGTGATTCACAGCCCATAATGGGGAAAGAAACTGCTCAATCTTTTCAAGAATCATCAGTGTAGGAAGGAATTCTTTAGCAAAATGCAGGCACAAGAAAACTGTAAAAATGCCCCTTCTGTGCAGCAAAAAAGGACTATAAACATAGAGAAAAGATGAGCCCTAGACTGCAAGAAGACAGAGCATTTAACTGACAAAGAATTCATAGTCAGAACATATTTTATTATTGCCTACAAATCCATAAGAGACCTCAGCACAATTTTTTTAAATGGTCCATTCTATAAGAGTAAAACTTAATGCTCATTAGTAACATGAATGTGTTCTACCTCACTAATAATTAGAGAAAATAATTTTAAACAAGATTCCATTTCCAACTAGTTGATGAGCTCATATTTAAAGATTCAACTACAGCTAGTAATGACAGGATCTAAACAAACAGGAACATTCAAACACTATTAGTGGAAGAATTGATTGCTGCAATCACTCTGAGTCATTTGTCAATGTCTAATAAGTATGGAGATGAATATGTCTCGTGACATAATTTTGCATATATACATATGTATGTACATGGGGAGGGGACACTGCAAGCAAGAAGGCCAACAACAGATGTGGCCTCTCTACCTTGGACTCCCAGAATCATGAACCAAATCATTTTGCATCAAGCTTTTCCACATCTTCCCTTACATAGAGGAAGAGTAGGTGCAACAGCTCTGAGAAAGTAGAAGAGGCGTTCACCCACCAGAGCTCAGGGTGTCCCTGCCACTTCTGAGTCCTGAAGGGCCAACATGTCAGCAGGCTGCAGGGCCCATGAGTCTGGAGCTCTGACCTGGGGCACAGCACCTACAGCATCATGTGGTCACCTCCAGAGGCTGCATGTCTGCCTGGTAGACTCTAATGTGTGACAGTCAGTCCACCCAAGCTTAAGGGTGATCCTGTGGACACAGACGCAAGTGACCAAACTCACTAAGATTGTCATGAAAACGTCACAGTCAGGATGCTATCTTCATTTGTCTCTGCAAGAAACCATTTTTTTTTCTTTTGCTTCCAGTCCTAAGATTATCTTTAGGCTGAATAAACCTATCCAAGAATGAGAACCTGCTTATTCTTCCTTTAGCTCCAAATTATTATTTTTTTTGTGGGGGAGTGCTGGGGATAAAGTCCAGGACCTCACACATGTTAAGCATGTGCTCTATCATTGAACTATAGCCCCAGCCCCTATGTCCAAATTCTCTGGACACATTATTATACATTTAGACAATGAAGAGATTGCAGGAACCTCCAAACTTCTGTTCCTCTTCATAAAGAGTAACAATATTTGCTTCCATTCTAATGGAATGAGGTAGCTACTGTGTTTCTTGTGTTATAGGTATTGCTCTGTTCTAGATTCCTGAAAGTACCAGGTATTATAACATTAGCTAGATTAAGACATAAAATAGTGAGGTCATGACAGCTTTAACTTTCCTTACTCCATGGTAACAGATTTTCCTACCACATTCAACACAGCAGGAGTCTCCTTCATTCAATACCCTTGTTGTGATGTTTTATATCAAATCTTATAATTAAATTATTTGTTGCATACCATTATTCTAAAGATCTGTTTTGTAAAACAACATTCCATTTTAATTTCTTTAATCATTAAAAATCTAAATAAGACATATACTCACCCAGACAGTATTGTACTTAACAGATTCACAATTATGTTTCATGCAATATTCAGCAGTTTCTTAGAAAGTAAAATTACCTCAATTATTATTCAGATGTTATTTTTACCAACAACTAGAGGAATTCATGTATTATTAGTTGCATTCTGTAAACTCTAAGGTAAAATAATTAACTTTTAGTAGCTGATAGTGAACTGCAAAATAAATATTTTGCAGGACTCAATATCATAACAATATGTGACACTGTTTATTTAGATGGCACCCATTTAATTTCACCGTGTAAATGACATTTCCTTTCTAACCTCATTTAGTAAATAGATATCTAGCTAGTGTGGCGTTTGACATTTGACCAGTATTGAATATTAAGAATTTTCCTTCAACACACAGTAATTCAACATACATCAATTATCTGGAGGGCTGAGAACACCACAGAATCCAAGGCTGGGATATCAGGCATTAGTGATGGTGCTGCGTTTTTAGACGTAATTTCCAAAGACAATTGCAATAGAGTCAGTTTTAGCCTCATGCTCCCAGGTCACCGGAGACTCTGCCTGTCTTTACTCCAGTCTCGGTCCCCAGATGTGGAGATGGAGCACTAGGGCTAATGTCCTAGGTCTAACTCTATGTGGAACTGGGATGGTCAAGAAGTGGCTGGGTGGGGTAGGAGGCTCTTGCTTTGGGGATCAGGCTCAGGCTTGAACCCTCCTCTGGGGTCAAGAGGAAATGTAGTAGGCACCACCTGAAGTCCCTGGGTCTTCTGAGACACCAAGTGAAAGTAAGTGGACAGATGCAGGCTTAGAAAAGACGCTCCAGCTGGGATTGAGGAGGCACCTGCAGCTGGTGCTCCCTTGACCCAGGAAGGAAGAACAATCAAAGCAGGGCACATAGTCTGAGGGGAAAGTCTGACTGAGAAGAAGAAAGTTTCGCATCTGAGAACTTCTCAACGCTTGTTAGTAGAGAAACCGCTAAAATAATATAACTTTTAATATACTCACTTATCATTGTACTATTCAAGTGATGTGTTGTTTAAATGCTATATTATATGTTTCATATTAAATTCAGGCAAAATATCCTCACTTTACAAAGCACCATGGTAACCCATACCTGGATTAATATGAGTGAGTGCTGCTTGTCTATCAAAGATTCTTTGTTCATGGTGAGCTTTTCTTCCCTCTCAATAAGATTGAGTAAAGTTTCACAATCATGGGAGTAAACCTACTTCCTGATAGCATCCAATGTCCTTAACCTCTGCCACAGAGTCACACAACCAGGCTCAGTCTCCCAGTTCTTTGCCACACCCTCAGCAGACACCCATGAACTCCAGGACATGCATTCTCCCACATTACCAAATGGAAGAAACTTAACTTGACCAACTACAGGTATGTTCTTGGTGGTCTCAAAGTATAAGAATTCAACAAAAGTAATCACTTGTTCCATATTTACACAAGTTCTTCATCATATTTTCTCCTAATATGTATTTGCCCCAATTTTAAATAATCACATATATCACTGATTTCATTTTATTTGAAGTTTGGTAAAGATTATTTTTCTGACTTATCACTTTTAATGTATTCAATCATATATTCATTTTATTTGTCTTCAATTTTTATCATCTATGGTAAGAATTTTATTCTAGTTGTATTCCTCCTTATAAAGTATTAAAAACACAAAATACACATTTCCATATGTAAATCTAAAATTTTAAATTTTTAATAAGCTTAATATTAAGTAAATGAGTGTTGATCAAGAAGGAATAAATATATTCTGAAGCATTAGGAAAAAAATAACAATGTGTCCTCTTTGATAATGATATGCATTAATGCTTAGTCTAAAAATTCAGGAATTTTGTTTATTTATCGCCTGAGAGTTTCATGTTCTTTTATTCCTCAATGTCTTTTCCTGCTTTTTCTTCTATGCAGAATATGCTTTCCCCTCTTTCATCCACTTAACTGCTAGCAATCATTCTGTCTTCAGTTACTGGCTATGGTATATTCCTTATCTACACACACACTTTATTTACATCATAAAGGACTCTACTTACCCACCAATATCTCACTTGTTTTTTTTTTTCCATCTGACTCCAATAAATCAATAAGCTTATCATAAATCTCATCCATGTCACTTTTCCTAATGTGATGCAGGTGGCAAGGATGTAATGGACACATATTGAATATGGGGATGTGGTTCTCATAACTGAGTTATATTCAAAGGCTTCAGGATAATCCTGGATGAATAAGGGACTAGCATGGCAAAGCCTCTCAGCATAGTCCCTTCACTGTAAGAGACAGACCTGCTCGCATTTGAAGATCTGACACAGGACAAATCAGAGACAAAATATCATCTAGTACTTGATGCTAAAGGTAAGGCTATATTGCTGTCAAATCACAATGTAAGGAGTCCGATTTATGATGCAGTACAAGTCAACCAAAAATTATTTTCTAAACATGGTGTGAGAGGTTATTTTTCTCCACATATTTTTATAGGTGCCTTCTAGTTGTACACAATGGTGGGATCATAATTGTTACATATTAGTACATGCACACAATATGAGAATATATTTTGGCATCTGCAGTTTATATTTATATATATAAACAAGTGCATTCTGGCTGCAGGCAGGAATGGAAAGAGAGGTGAGAGAGGATCTACTGGAGATGTGCTGTGCAGAGGCCCCTCTGAATTTTCAATGCAAGCCTGCCCTTCTCTTCTCAGGTGCAAAACATACAAGCCCCTGCCCTGTGGCTGGAGCCCAAGGGCTGTCTGCTCCTGTCTCCCTGACCTCCATAAATATTTGCTGAACTTGTCAAATAAGTGACCTTTAAGCTCTGACCAGGGTGTTCAGCCTGTAGCCCTTCTCTTGGAAAGTTTTTTCTCAGTCAAAAAGTTTTGTTTCATCTCCTGAATTGCCCTAGGGCACCTGCAAGCAGCTTTTAGTCTGGTAGTTTAGCCAAGAACTCTTCTGTGGCCTCTAGTGAAGCATTTCACTTTTCACTAGTATTGCTTTTTTATGGCTTTATTGAACTGCATCCACATTGCTTCTTTTAAACTTTATTTTATTATACATGAAGAAGGCTGTCATTGGTGCTCCAAAACACAAACAAACATGAATATATTTTTGATATGGTGAGTTCTAAAACTCCCAGTTTATCTTTCTCAATTAGATCTCTCATGTCACCTCCAGGTTCTTCTATACTCTAAGGAAATTTCATTGTCAAACACATTTGCTGCACATTCACATACCTGCAAATGACAATGTCACCCGTGATGCTCTTCCTCAGTACTGATTGTCCCTACAGACTTCCCATCCCAGTATGAAATGCAACCTCCAAAAACAATACCACGCAGTCTCCCAAGGTGCACCTGTGAGCACCACCTTACTGCAAGCCCCTGGGATGCAGAAGGGAGCCCTGATTCATCCACTCCACCTCTCACACACATGTAGAGCACCTTCCAGGAGTTCTGTCTTATTACCACAATCAGGCCAAGCCCCACATCTCCTAGATCCTTTAGATGCCTTTAGACTCTACATGAAGATGGTGCAAACCTTGTAGATGCCCGTATGATCTGTGCCAAGCCCACCTCTCCCACTTCCTGGCCACCATTGTTCCTACACTCTGTGATCTGAGATTTCTCACTATAAGAGGCTTTGTGCTGTGTTAGGATCTTAGGGTCATCACTTCTTCAGTTCGACGTGATCTTGCCTTATGAAGGTCTCAGCTCTAGTATCTCCTTCTTAGGAGATTTTCACTTACAAACAACTATAAGTTAGGATTCTACTCCAGTTGGGTTCCATCCATCCCATTGTTTCTTTTCATTTGTTGCTGTCATCTAAGTTTTCTTGTTTACTGATAATTTCGCCCTAGGAAAGTGAAATCTTCACCCGAGTTCAGACTATTCCTCTAATCCATCCACCCAAGTCCCCAGAAAAATATTCCCTTGCAAATTTGTGACTAAACATTGAATTCACTGGAGTTGCAATAAACTTAAAATACCACTAAGGAATTTGTACACAAATGCAGTTTTATCACCTCATGGGAAATATTGATGCTTGAATGTGGAATTCTAAAGAAAAATGCTCACCTATTCGATATCGTGAATTGAGAAATGCATTATGATAAATGCAATAAATAAACTTGAAGAACTATCCTTCCATAATTGTTTTTATTAAATTAATAATTTAATGTAGCTTTTCCCATGGGTACAGAGATAGGAAAAAGATTAGCACAAACATGAACCTGAAAGCTCTATTTTGAAGACATTCTAAATAAGCACATTGATATTTTGTCTATCTGTATGTTTGGTGTGGGTGCTGCTCCTGGGTTAAATGTACTGTGAGTGGGATGGGCAGTTATGTGATAAATTTACAGAGTGATGAATCCTGCGCCACTTGAACATTTGCATGGTACCTTATGAGCTTTCTGTAGAAGAACTATACCTGAATTAGACTCTTGGATTTGAGTCATGTTACTGCAATTGATCCAGTTAACCAGATGGAAAAACTCAGGTTCCAGTTGACATCCACCTTTATATCTCTGGGAAAATTTTTCCTGTTTTGTATTAAAATCAAATCATCATGTAAATATGTTAGATCTACTAGAGTTTCTTTAATAAAAATGTCATGTGGTATGCTTGCTAAACAACGAGATTTTTATCAGTAATTTTATATCAGAAGTTGAAAACACTGACAATGAAATGCTTATTAAAAGAACAAGTACCTGCAAAGGGAGCATTTGGATTCCACCGTGTTGCAGGGTTTTACTTCCAATTCCATTTAAAAGCCTCCCTAGTGAAAGATAGAGGCATCCTGAGAAAAGGCTCCCTGAGCTGTGCAAGCCAGGAGTAACTGCTGTGGGCTGTGACTCTGGAAGGAGAAACAAGACTATGGACAAGAGACTGTTCTGGAAAAGCCATCCATTCCTCCATGAGTCTCAAATATGCATCTACGTGTTTATGTCCAATTTTCTGGGCAAGGATCAGGGACAGAAACCCAGCAGGAAACAGAAGAGGGGTGGGAGGACTTCCCAGTCGGTAAGTACATTCAGGAAGTGGGCTGCTTGGAAGAGACTGAAGGAAGATCTCTTAACATGACTTATTTACATGGTGGATCTGCTCTTCTCGGCTTTACTTTTGTTTTGTTTTTGTTGTTGTTTGATTCACCTGGTACCTTTCTCTTCTTGTCCCTCCAATGCACACTTTAATGCTGCAGGTGACTAATGACAATCAGTGTGCATCACCTATAATTTTTTCCATCTCCTAAAATTGTGTATTCATTTATATATACACACACAGGTGCTCACACTTTGTCACGTTCTATGAACAAGAAAATGTATGTATGTTCACAGTTGTGAATCCTGTTCCCCTCAACTATTGCTACACAGCAGAAATCCCTCCAAACCCACCATTATAGCTGTAATTTCTTCATTTACATGTCTTTAGCATTCCATTGTGTGTGTGTGCACACACGCGTGCACACATTATCCCCCCGTCCCCAATCTGTGGTTTCCCTTTCTCTAGTTTCTTTTTTTTTTTTTAATTTTTTATTGTTGGTTGTTCAAAACATTACAAATTTCTTGATATATCATATTTCACACTTTGATTCAAGTGGGTTATGAACTCCCATTTTTACCCCATATACAGATTGCAGAATCACATCAGTTACACATCCATTGATTTACATATTGCCATACTAGTGTCTGTTGTGTTCTGCTGCCTTTCCTATCCTCTACTATCCCCCCTCCCCTCC
>NW_025999991.1:4822165-4854979 GCF_001458135.2 Marmota marmota marmota | reverse complement strand
GTGTATGCTCTGATAAGAGCAGGCTCCAAGCAGCAGTTTCCGCGGGCTCCTACGCCCTGGGCCAGGGCCGCTCCGGGAGCCGGAACTCGGCCGCTCCGTGCTCGGTGTATGCTCTGATAAGAGCAGGCTCCAAGAAGCACTCAGGCACTGAGCCTGAGTAATCTGTCTGCAAGCCGCAGGCAAATGGCAGCCTGAAATTACCTGTTCTATGGCTGAATGAGCTGCGGTCAGTCGAAAACAGGGATGGTGACGTCAGCTCTCCAATATGGTGGCCGCTGGCCTCCTCTGTGGTCTGACTGGTGTGGATGGACCGCTTCCTTCCCCCGTCTCGAACCCAGAATTCAGCACTGAGTACGGCGCTTGCACGGCTGGCAGAAACTGCAGCGCTGTATCCCTGCGCCGCTGTCTCCTCGTTTCCCAGCTTGAGCTGCAGCCCTTTCTCTAGTTTCATTTACCCACAGTCAAATGTAGTTCCCAAATGTTACATGGAAAATTTCAGAAATAAGCAATTCATGAGTTTTATAACTGTTTCATAACTGTTTTTTAGTATATTGCTAGAACTGTCATTAGTTACAGTAGCTGATCTCTTACTGTACCAACTGACAAATTCAATTGTATTACAGGGATGGCTCTGTAGAAAAAGACATGGTGACTCTAGACTTCAGAGTGACCCAAATCTTTGGGCAGGCTCAGGTGGTCTGGGAACATCATTTCCCTTGGAGTACTGATATGGTGTGGGTACTGCACCACAGCATACCCATGTGCAGGAGACACGAGTGCCTTCTCTAGCAAGTACTGCTCTCTGGGATCCTATATGTGGGAGGAGTAGGAGAATAAGGATGGAGCCCAAGCTTTATGAATCTTACCTTGGTCATAGCACCTAACTAAACAGGCCACTTACTTTCTAAAATGTACTATAGAAAGAGTGTTCAACTTGGTCCAAATAAACTGGCAAACGAAGAAAAAATTAAAATCGGCTACCTGTGCATATTATAGTCTCTCCCAGAAGTTATTCCACAAAGATAACTTGTGATGAACTGGGTGACAAGTGCCAACCTCTCTTCATTGAGCAACTGGATGCAAGCTCTTCAGAAACTCATTAGCCAATGAAACTTAAGTCCTTACAATCTGTGCTTAAACCTATTGACACCAAAGTCTTGAAATAGTCGATGCTACGGAAAGCTGCCTATGGGGTTGTCATACTGCTGGTGCCATGAGTCCACTCCTCTGGGAGCTAAGTTTTCTCACTTTTTAAAATTAAGCATTAAGGAAAATCTGAATGAACATTCACAAACAAATCTGTGTGTGTGTGTGTGTGTGTGTGTGTGTGTGTGTGTGTGTGTGTGTGTAAACAGAGGACTTTGAAGAATGTTTTTGAATCATCTAAAATCCACAACTAAACATATTTTCCTTTGGATTACCTAGTACCCATTGTGTAAGCACCCATGTGAATGATTTCAAGGGAGTTCACATCAAATGGGCTGGTCTGAGGACACTTGTGTCCTGTAGCTGTCTCATCTGTCTTGTTTTATTGGTGGAATCTATGATTTCACCATCTGCTTTTCAGTCAGACACACATAATACAAGTTATTTTTCTTCTTGATTTAACTACTAGAACAATGAAATCAATTTTATAGCTCTACTAAAGAACTCACTTTACCAAAGAATGGATTTACTTATTCATTTTTTCATGTAAAAAATTCTTACTTTATTTATTTATTTGTGGTGCTAAGTATTGAACCTAGGGACACTGTACTATCGAGTTTCATCCCATCCCTTTTTATATTTTTTATCTTGAGACAGGGTCTCACCAAGTTGCTGAGGCTGGCTTCAAACTTGCCACCCTCTTGCCTTAGCATCTCAATTCTCTGGGATTGTAGGCATGTGCCACCATGCCTGGTTAAAAATTATATACATATGTATACATGTGTATATCTGTATTATATATTTATGTACTTTTTACTTTTTCATATACTCTCATATAGAGACTTAGAGACATAAATTCATAAATATTATTATTTGTTGCCGTAAAGATTCATCAATTCTATTTCAATCTAGTGGCACACATTGGAAATAAGTGAAGGGAAACAGGTGTCGCTGTTACTTCACAACACAAGGACTCTGTGCTCAGTCTCCAGCTGCAGAGGTTCCAAACCCGGGATATGCATCATGGGGACATCTGCGGATGCAGTGACCCTCAGTGCCAGAGTGACCAGCACAATAAGGCTTTCATACACGGCCAGCTTCTGTGGACAACTGATTCTGGGGCTTTGCCATCTGCTCAAATGCACTGATCCCCACTTCCTCCCTAAGTTGCAGGTTTCCTCCGGCCCCCTCAGGTGACTCCATGAACTGCTCTGGAGCTGCTGACCAAGCCAACCTTCATTTCCCGATGCCTGAGGTGGAGTTCTACCTTCTCCCTCTCGGGCTGGTGTCTCCGCATTCTGAGCTCTCCTGAGGACCTGCCGTAACATTTTCCCAGTTAGTGAAGGTGGCTCACTCCACCACACTGTCCATGGTAGGTAACATCAGGGTCCTCTGTTTCCAAATACTACTTCAAATCACTACGTTCCTACTTGACACAAAACATTGACACTTTGAAGATTATACAAAAGAAGATCCTTTATCACTAGAAACCACATGTATTGGCTATATCCTAATGATTTCCTTCTATCTTTCTAAATTTTAGCCTATAATTTATTATCTCTGTCACATGCTGACTGACCTCTATCCAGAATTCAGTATTTTAATACCTACCTAACATACTGTTGTATACCTCAACTGCATCAAGCCTCCTATCAGAGAATGCTAGACTTTGCCAGAACACAACCAACCCGTGATTAAACTGTAGTTTCTATGTACTACAGCATTCAAATTTCTAGTTTTCATTCCAAGTAAGTTACCACTTCTTTCTCTTATATATTTTTGTTCTTTGATTCCTCCCCGCCCGTTCTCCTCATAAGGGTATCCTGAATTCTTGTTCCTCAAATAATTTAGAGTACATTATTTACTACTCCAAGCACACCTTCCTCAAAACTAAAATATTATCCCACTTGTTACCTTTCATTCAATCCCGACTACACGTACAAAATTGCAGCACTAGACCAATTGCAAGCAGCAGCCTCCAAGTACACACCAGTCTCCGGAGCACTGTCAAATGAAAGCACATGACCTATCTGAATGTGGACACCAAGACTTAGAAACTCGAGTCTTGACTATGTCTTCAGAGAGACCCTGTGACTTTTCATTTTCACCAATTATTTCCATTCCATTACAGTCTCTTAGCTTGGAGTTTAAGAATATGGACCCTGAAATGTGACAAGCATAAATGCTTACAAGACTGCTTAACGGAATGACAGAGGGTAAGGTGTTTGTCCTAGGTTGCACGTGGAAATGGAATAATAAGATCTACACCAGGTTCTCACAGGAGTTACTTGTCATCTCTGCACAATTAGTGCAAAAAATGGCACTGACTCTATATGCAGACATGTTCCATGGAGTGTAACTACCTTCTCCTCCTGTCCACTTAAACTTTGACTGCTTTCTCAAACCTCTAGTCCAGCCCCTTCCCGCTCACACTGAAAATCCTGACTTGCTTCACCCAGTATGGAGAAAAGAGGAGCCATCTTAGGCACCTTCCCTCCACGTCCTCCACCCCTGCTCCTGGGCAGTGCTGCTCCCTCCTAGCTAGGAGCAAAGAGGCGTTTGTTTCTCTGCTTGCCACTGTGCTCCCCGTCTCCCTGACAAGGACCTCAGAAACGCATCTTTTATTTTAATCCATGAGCTTTCCCTCTCCCTCTCACTTTTTATTCCCTCCTTTCTCCCTCTTTTCTTTTTCTCTCCTTATCTTTTCTATTGGTGCTTAAAGGTACTCCAATGTCCCATAAATTAGAATTTAAAAACCACCTACCAATGCTCACCATTTAACTTGAGTTCCCCAAACCCTCCTGGCACATTTCTTATTAACATTGTCGTTGTTGATAATCTGAAACTGAGACATTTATGGACTTAACTGACCTACAAAGCTGTCTCTGTGCCTTTGAGGTCTTCTCCTAGTCTTTTCTGTGGGCTTCGTGGTCACCATTTCCTTGATGGGTCACTCACATGTGGTGCCCCCTCACCAATCCTGCTCACCCTGGCTCTCCTAAGAGTGGCACATGTGAGTGAACAAAACATAGCTTCCTGTCCTCATGTAAATACACAGAATAAGCATAATACAGGTGAATATCAGATGAGAAGTTGGAAGTGATATGTTCAGCCTAAAAGTACAGCAAAACAAGGGCTTTGAGAATGTTGAGAGACTCAGGGGCCAGATCTCCTTGACAGTAACATTTCCACAAAGTCTGTGGATGGGAGAGGGAGTGAGTGAGCTACGTGGCCACCGGGGAGAGCCCTGCAGCAAGAGGACCAGGCTGACTTGGTGTCCAAGCGGAGGGTGTCTAGAAAGACTTATGAGGAAATCAAACAGATGGTGAAGACTAAGGAAGCCAGCAGAGCTGAAGGAGAAGTCCAGCACTAAGCTTGGACAGTAGGAAGATGTGGCCACTTCATAGTAAGAGATGGCATTAAGCCAGATGGGGCAGGATGAGCTTCTGCATTCATCTGAGAGATGCAGGAGGCTCTGCAAGGTTCCCGCCAGGTGTGCATGACGCTGAAGATGATTTGGAATGGAGCACAGGTAACAAGGTCAGGAGCAAGGATAAACTGAGAAGCTATTTCAGTAATCAGAGTGGTGTTGGTATTGACCTGAAGCAGGGCTTCTGAGCAATAAGAAGGAAACCCCCCACAAATGGAAGGCAGGTGTGGGAGGAGGAAGGGAAGCCAGGAAGGGCTCCTCCAGCCTCTCTGCAGCACCGTAGATGCCCTAGCATGAGGCTGCCGTGGCAGTCTTCCAGTGCCTTTACTGTTCTATGTAGTTCTCTGTGGCCGAGTTGGTCTGGAAAACTCCCTGCCACCGATAGAAACAGACTAGGACTACTCTTCTGCAAGTCCCACCTAGACATTCCAGCATCTCAGTTTACACCTGTGAGAACGTCAATCATTTAATTGTCAGATAGTTAATTGTCAAAATGCCAATTCTCTATTACTCGTCAGCTCAGCCCTAGCTCCCTTTATTAATAATTTTGTATCTATCTGTATCTACATATACATGGGTGTATATATTATGTGTATGCGCATGCACTCATGTATATGGGCCTACAAATGTGTACTGGCATGTATACATGCGCATACTGACATGTATAAGTATATACACACGTATGCATGTTTTAACTAGTTACTTAAAAAAGAAGCTGCATACAGAATTTTATTGTATTAATATTTTTGTTGTTTTTTAAATATTTTTAGTTGTTGATGGACCTTTATTTATTTTATGTGGTGCTGAGAATTGAACCCAGTGCCTCACACATGCTAGGCAAATGCTCTTCCACTGAGCAACACCCAGCCCTTTTGTTGTTGTTTAAAGTAAATTTGCTATGATATTCCTGAAAACACTGACGATGTAAGTGAAACTATACACAGATAGACTCTTCCACATAAACTCAGAGAATTTTAAGTCCTCCTTTAGCTACTGCAAGAATAAAAATGAAAAATAGGCCAGGCATGGGCATGGTGGTGCTCACCTGTAATCTCAGTGGCTCAGGAGGATCAAAAGTTCAAAGCCAGCCTCAGCAATGGGGAGGTGCTTAGAAACTCAGTGAGACCCTGTCTCTAAATAAAATATAAAATAGAGCTGAGGATTGGTTCAGTGGTTGAGTGCCCTGAGTTCATTCCCCAGTACAAAAAAAAATTAAAAATACAATTAGTCCCAGAATTTATAGTCATAATTGAACCATATGTTCTATGAAGACAAGAATGTTCTTCAAGAGAACACAGTTTACTTTTTACCTCTTCAAGTTTTAATAGACAGGGATGAGACCCATTCAAGCTGGACTATTCCACCGTTTCTCAGATGGAAGACTCATTTATCTATTTTGGCAATGGGACATATAATGAGGTAGGGAAAGATACAAAACTCAGAGCTTTGAAGCCTGTGCAGCTGCATATTAATGATTGCATCTGTTATGTTTTGCCTAGAGTTCTTTCTATCTGTAGAAA
Organism: Marmota marmota marmota; assembly: GCF_001458135.2. Classification (NCBI taxonomy): domain Eukaryota; kingdom Metazoa; phylum Chordata; class Mammalia; order Rodentia; family Sciuridae; genus Marmota; species Marmota marmota. The sequence goes on along the minus strand of NW_025999991.1, from coordinate 4,848,883 downwards.
GTTGCATAACCACTGTCAAGAGATTTAAAAGGCTTCCATTAATTTGCGATGGCAGCAATTAGCAAGAATGGTGCTAAGCCTGGCTAGATCTCAAGCTGTCAGTGTCTGGCCATTTTTATTTAGAATTTTTGTAGATTTGCACTATCATTTTCTTAAAAGCATTAATTAAAATTTTTATGTACATATGCATATATTTGTCTATATATTTTTAAATGTCATTTTGAAGCCCAGAATTGAACCTATGTGGTAGATAAATGACCTGGTAAGGACAGGAATGACAAATTACATATCAGAAATATTTCAGAAAGGAAGTATGTTGGAGATAAAGATCAGCAAATTCATACAACCTGTAAACCACTGTGTTAGGAAAATCTTGCAGTAAATCATGGTGTGAAAGGGAAGCATCAGATTGCCTGTAAGGAGAGCAGGCCCAAACGCTGCCCTCTTAGTAAATGTGTTCACAAGCATACCCCACTCCTGTGGTCACCAGGTTTCACTAGACGACTATGAGGTTGAGTCAGACAATACCTCCACATAGGCTATCCATTTTTTTTCTCAGTAATAATGAGCCAGGCAACCAAACAAAAGAAATGACTGCATTTCCTAGTTACTTGCAGCCCACTGAATGATCTTTAAGGAACTTATTCACTCTTTGAAAACTGATAACTGTGTCAAAATGATTCTACAAAAATATCACAAAAAGTTTTGACCATTCTTTTCCCTCCCTGTCACTCTTTACGATTGAGAAATGGCTTTCTTAATCTTAGTAGAGAACCCAGGGTGTCAGAGTTGGCAGGTAGCTTAAGGAGCCCAGAAACAATGATAGAAACCCTAACTTTAAATGCACAAAGCAAAACAAGGTCTGTCGTCCTCATGTAGCCAGGAGCCTGCAGTACGTTGTTCCTGGCATGGGAGCAGATGCTGAAGAAGAGCCGAGTCCAAGTCAGTCATGGCTTGTCATCGTCCCCAGTGGCCCCAAACAAGAAGCAAGAAGCGAGCAGAGAGGAGGCCTAGTGCAGGGTAACATAGGTTTTTTCAATCCTCTCCAGACCCATGTCACGAGGTCCTTTATCCTTAGAAGGAAGATGTTTTGCTCTTCTAATTGTCTATCATAGAATCTTGGAAATGAGGAGTTGGAACTGTTTAAATCAACAGTTTGCAGCTGCCAAAACGGAGGGTCAACGCATGCCCGGGTAGAGGAGAAAATGAGTTAATTAGACCAAAGTGATGTTCCATCTCTGAAGTTGGCATTGTGTGTTGTGTCTCTCATTCCTGTGTGTGTCTTTCTCATAAACCCACACTAATTGAGAAGAGTCAATAAAGAATCTTACCAGAGACCATAACATCTTTATATTTATAAATGGACAGTAGGAAGCTTGCAGTTCAGCTCTTTTGTTCAGGATGTAAAAAAAAAATGGAATCAAAATTTAAATCCAGACTCCACGGACTCCAATAACAACTTCATTTCCTCAGTCTTCTAGCTTATATTTATTGTCCACCACTTCCCAATGGATTGAAACTTCATTAAGAAACAGATTTCATCTACCTTTAATCCTGAATATGCATTGCCCAGAATGTATTTGTCAAGTATTTCATCTTCAGTAATAACTGTTAAATGAAGAGTAAACCTCAATAATTATCTGATCACATTATCTTCTACTTGGAGAAAAGAAGACTTGGTTGTTCTTCTGCCTTCTAGAATTGCAAGATTCTTTTCCTGCCTGGAGATCATAGTCCTGCCACCTCGGCTCAGTGCTGCCCTGCCCAGCCTGCTCACAGTTGTGAAGCCAGTTTCACTGGGCAGCTTGATCCTTTCACCAAGTGTGTGCACTTTTCTCTGGAGAAGACAAATTGCTCCCTGTGTTTCTCTGCGTCGGCTGTGTCTGAACCAGGCCCGCACATCGGGTGTGTGTGGTACTGTGTCTGCAGAAAGGAGTGACGAGCATGATCATGTGGAGAGGGCTGCCTCAGGCCTTGAGGCACATCTTTCTGGGTCCTCTTGCTCAAAGGGCAAACAGTCTATTCAGCTCTCCAACCTGAAGGGGTTCACGCAGTAGAAGGACTGATGCTTCTGGTGATGTGTCCAAGTCAGTATTAATTTTAAAATTATGTATAACTGGTCTCTTTGAGAGACCCTGGGAAACTGTTATTTAACTCTTTAAAAAGTTTTCAACAAGCAAAACTAGTGTAAAATACCTTTTGAAGCAATGTGTCCATCAGTGGGAATATTGCTTATTGCTGTTTAACATTGCGATCCATGCACGGCATTTATGCAAACTTCAGTTCCATAATACTCAGCTGAGGAAAGCCTCTGCCCACATGCACAGTTCTTGGATAGCAAGCTTATTGTTTCAAAATAAATTCTGTTGATACCTTAACAGAAAATTGATTATGGCACAAAAGTATTTGTTCATTTGGTCTCACATATGGGTAATCATAACTGTGGAGCTCTTGGACAGAGATGTCTTCACTGCTACAGTAATAACGGGTTGATTTTATCTACTAAGATTGCAGATAGCATCTGTTATTCAGTAGTCAAAGGAGTGCTTCCAGCATTCACCGATGGGAAAACACAGCCTTTTTAAAAAGCTGCATCATTTTAATGAAGTATATTTAATACAGTAAGGCACTTTCCAAAAATTATAAATTATACTGGAGCTAAATGTTCCATTCAGTACTCTAGACTTGTAAAAGAATAAGAAAACTATTAATTTTGGGAAATTATAATTTATATCCAAAATTACCAACAAAGTTATCCAAATCCTGATAGCAATGAGGTTCTAGGAAAGTTTGTACTATTTTCTCTTCCAAGAAGCTATATTTGGAAGTCAACATGCACCTGCATTCAGGAGGTATGTTTGAGTTTTATGCAGAGGGATGACTAAATGCAGCTGTTTATTCATGAGAAGCCATTGTGGACTCTTCTATGTTAATGTTCTAGTCTTCACAATCATGCCTTCTATCTTTTCTACCTGTTCATGTAGTTCTGAGTGGATATTAACTATCAAGAAACCTAACTAACAATAGAAAGCTAGCTAGTGCTGATGCCTGTGATGTTGATTGTGTGCATTTATTTTATGTCCAAAGGTTATAAATTTGATTACTTTTCATTAAATTGCCATTTTGCTACTTATGCTGCAAAGTGAAAATATACATGTTTTTTTGTAATACAGAAAATGAAAAAGAAAAAAAAATTCTAAAATATATCACCTGTGTTTCAACTATCACAATTTAGAAAAGACAAACTATCATATCAGGTTTATGTGTCCTCTATATGGATAGATAGAGGATAGGTAAATGATAGGCAGATAACTGATAAAAAGGAAGGAAGGAAGGAATAGGAAGGAAGGAATAGGAAGGAAGGAAGGAAGGAAGGAAGGAAGGAAGGAATAGGAAGGAAGGAAGGAAGTTTAAATGAAGAAAAGTCACAATCAATAGTTAGTTTTGAGCATGTTGTAGATTTGAATGAGTATGACAAGTGAAGAAAACTCTCCTGTGCACTCATTGGGGGACTATCACCTGTTGGACTGATTAGATTCTCCCGTGTGACAGTACTAATAGGGTCTAGGCAGAGTGAGCGAGAGAAGGAGAGATGCGAGATGATCTATTACAGAAACTGTTCCACATCATTATGGAGATGGATGAGCCTCGCGACAGGCCACCTATAAACGGAAGACCAAAGGTAGCTGGTAGCGTGGCTCACTTCAAGCCCAAAGGCCTGAGAACCAGAGAAGCCGTTGGCTTGAATCTCAGCTCAAGGTCAAAGGCCTGAGAAACTGAGGCTGCTGGTACAAGTTCTGAAGGCCTGAGAGCCTGTAGTTCTGACGTCCAAGAGCAACAGAAGAACATCACCCCAACCCTAGAAGAGGAGAAGGGGAGGAATAATTCACTTCCACTGCCTCTTTTTTCCCTCTCTTTGCTCCATCAGCCTGTGGAGTGGGGCCAGCCCACATTGAATGGGGGTGGATCATCTTACTCAGTCACTGATTCAAATGCCAATTTCCTCCAGAATTATCGTCACAGACATACCCCAAAATAATGTCTTATCTGTGTTAGTCAGCTTTTACTTGCTATGACAAATACCCAAAAGGAAAAATAATTTAAGGAGGAAATATTTATTATGACTTATCATTATAGTTATTTTAGTCCGTGGCTGACTAGGTCATTGCTCTGGGCTGAGGTGAGGCAGAACATCATGATGAAGGGCATGGATGGAGGGCGTGGTGGAGGAGAGCTCAGCTCACGGCAGCAGGGAAGCAGGGAGAGAGAAATCCCTCCGGCACACCCCAGGTAACTTGCTTCCTCCAGCCATGCCCCACAGCCTGCAGGTTCTCCCACCTCTCAGTAGCCCATCTGGCTCCCAATGAGATCAGAATCCTCATGATCCAATCGTTTTCCAGAATCTCCATGTCTGAACATTGCTGCATTGCAGACTAAATCTTCAACACTAACAAAGAGAGCTTGGGGGGTGGGATGCCACATCTAAACCATAACACCAGCTATCTGGGTATCCCTTAATCCAGTCAAGTTGACAGGTGAAATTGACCATTGCAACTTTCTATGACTTTTTGTTTTCTGACTTTATGAAACAAATTGTATACTTTGTATATTCCCTTATGTAAGAGCAGATAAGGACATTTTCAATACGTAACTAAATATGAACTTGTATATTTTCCAAATTAAGTAGTCAATCTTTTGTTGAAGTTGCTTTGTTCTGTTTTGTTTCTGAGTCTATTAAATACCTGTTGGGCAAATTAAGTAGAGAAATCATAGAATAGAACGGTCACGGGTTTTCAATATTTAAAATATTTTCCTTCTCTTTTAACATAAAAAATATAAATAAATGACTTTTTGAATTAACTGAAAAATATTTACTTGGAATCTTCATGTGATAAATCATTTGCTGGCTTCTGACAACACAAGGAATAAACAGTACCCTTCCCTAATACAGTGGGGAGAACAGCCCCACTGAGTAATTCACTTGGGATGTGTGTAGAAATATTACGATATGTTTCTTTTGCCACTGTTATATACCTTATCACCTAGAGAAGTACCAAAGAAATTTGCTAATTCATTTAACTTACCAAGTCATCGAGCTTTGTTATGTGCCCGACATGTGAGAAAACAAAATTGGATGCTGGCTTAATGTTGACCTCATGAAGTACATAATCCATCATGAAAATAACTAGATTTCTATTATTAAAACCATAATAATTCCTTTGTTGAAAACATAAATCAATTTAGGGATTTAGGTCATGCATATTTTTCAAATGTAATACATATCTATGTAAATAATACTATGTAAAAGTTGTGCGTCTTTCTGATAAATGTTTAATATGCCAGAAGAGTCCAGAAATAATGAGCTCCCTTTTCACTCATCCTGTGTCCTTGCACAAAGCCTGTTTTTCAAGGACCCAACCATCACTCCTGGCTGGGGATGAGTACCAGTCCCCATGACAGCTCCCAACTCAGAACTGTCCCTATTTCTTCCTTACCTGCCCCTGTTTCCTTCTCTAATCAGCAAAGTGTATCTGCCTGAGGTTCCATGCACAGAACTGTATGAGATGACAACTTAATCAGAATAAATGAGGGAACACACATGCTCCATGCCATGATGGCAAGAACAGAACCATCTGAATCATAAAGAGCTTTCCTAAAAATTCCCTACCTCCCACTTATTAAGTACCAAGAATGTATTCATCTTCACTGAGTCTAAATGTATAGATTTATTTAACAGAAATGACAGCCCCATAATCAGAGTTGAGGACAAAATTTAGTTAACATCCTACAAAAAGGATCTAACATACAATGGATCCATGTGCTACTTTCTTTAGGTACCAGATTTTACTTCAGCCAGTAACTTCACTTCCTAAAGCTTTAGAAATGGTGCATGCCCTTGGGACCTTTGGTAATTAAAATGTAATTATCAGGTAGACTTAGCAATGAACCACCAAAATAACTGTCATAACATATTTTGCTGATATTTACCTATTTTTAAGTCTCTAGGGAAAAAGGCAGCTCATCAGATGGCACAATAGAGGCAAAGCTCCAAACTGAGATGTCACAGAGAAAAAAGTCAGTGCTCTGATTTGTCATATAAATAAGCTATAAGACATGAAGCATTAAACAGGTTATGCTTTATATTTTATTGCTTTTAATTTTAGTTGAAAAATGCAACTAATCATGTGTGTATTCTTACCACAAACTTGGAAGATTAAAAAAATAAATGTGGTGTCAGCATGGTTTATTCCCCAATAGACTACTTTTCCTAAAAATCTCAATTAAGTTTCCTGTAGGGTTAGCAGCTTTGAAACAAAATATTATAGTTCTCCCTTGCTGCTGCTACTGCAAAAGTATTTCTAAAGTTAACTAACACTTTTTCTTTGTAGCACCATATAGGAATACAGAAGGGCCAAAATCTTGAAATGTGTCAAATTACTTTTGGAAATAATGACTTGTTGCCATGGTAACCTTGAACCTAACGAATCTATCACAAGATCTCAGTCCAGGTATGAAATGAACTGCACCAGAAATTTTAAAATAGTGACTCAGTTGCCTGAATCAGAAATGAGGTCCATATCTTTTCTCCTTTAAATATCAGGTGATAGAATATCATTGAACAAATGAGCCCTTAAGGCACGCTGATTATTTTTCCTCCAAACTGCAGAGAACTGCTATGCGTAGCAGAGATTTTAAAACAGGACGTTGGCATTATCTTCTAGGTTAATTTTAAACGTGTCTTTTTATTGTGTTCATCCAGTCACATGACAGATACTGATGATCTATTGTTGATGCACACACAAACTGCACCCATGGCAGAGACATAGCAATGATTCATATTTTTCCTAGATCAAGTTATGAACTCTAATTAAGAGGCAAACAATGCAGAGGAGAGGTGGCACTGTCGTATTTCCTTACATTTAGAGGTCGGCACTGTGAAAAAGATCGACTACAACAACGTCGGTGTGGGATGCATTTACTGGGGCATTGGCAGTTCATGCCCAGGATGGACAGAGGTCGGGGAACAAAGCACACTGACACAGCAGCTCCCGAGCAGGCTGCCTGCACAGGACCTGATGATACTGGGATGCTTCCTCCACTGTTTAAATTGATACTTAATGACGTAATTTGAAAAGCATCGTGCCATGTCAGGGAATTACTTAATAATCCAAAATCATTGCTGAAATACAATTCTAAATAAGTTGTTTAAGTTTCCTTAATGAAAATGTATAAGGCTAGAGGGAAATTAAAGAAATGTGAAATCTTTGAAGAATAAGTAATATAGATGCTCGTCTGTCCTCGAAATCTGGAAAATGTCTCTTGTGGATCCATGGATGCATCAACCCTGACCCTGCAGTCCCCTGGAGACCGCTGTCAGGACACACTAGCCACCACCCAGTCCAGGATAATTAGTCTGCAGAGCTTGGCAGCGTCTCGCAGGTCAGGCTGTGCCAGCCGGGAGCTGGGCTCTGACACTCACTTGTCTCAGTAAGAGCTTCAGCCTCCCATTGCGTTTCAGAGATGTGGAAGCAAGAAAATTAACTTTCTCTCCCTAGATGTAACATTCTCCCCATGTTGGAAAATGCAAGCATTTAAAAAGTTCAATATAAAAAAAGCCCCAGACTGAATCATTAAATCCAGTGACCACACTAACATGAACTGCAGCAAGAAATCCCTTCCTATTTTATGTAAAAATGGCCAGAACTCAGTAGTTACAGCCATCTCTAACTCTTTATTATTGTTATTTATTTTTAGAGTTTCTCAAATCCATGGGCTAACAGGTTATGTTTTGATGCATGTGTACATTGTATGTTTAAATCATATTAAACACATATCTATCATCTCAAACATTTATTATTTCTTTATGATGATACTTTCCAAAGCCTTTCTCGTAGCTTTTTGAAACACACTTCATGTTATTTCTATCTATAGTCACCCTGCCCAGCAACAGCGCCCCAGAACGTGTTTCTAAGTGTAACTCCTTCCCCACAGACCAGCCTTCCCCCCGCCCTCCTTCCCTCATCCTAGCCTCTGGCAACCACAACTCCACTCTTAACTTCTAGGAGGTCAATTTTTTTTAGATCCCACATATGAGCAAGTCCACCAAATACTTGTTTCTATTTGTTTGGCTTATTTCACTTAACATAATGACACCTACACCCATCCATGTTGCCACAGATGACAGAATTTCACTTTTTATGCCTGAAGATTATTTCACTGGGTATATGTGATGAATACTTTAAAAGATCCCTTCCACAGCTAATGGATACTTTGGGTATTTTCATTTCTTGGCTATTGCAAACAGCAATGCAATTAGCGTGGGAGTGCAGATGTCTTTGTCAGAGGGATTTCATTTCCTTTGGATGAATACCCACTAGTGGGATTGCTGGATCACATGGTGGTTCTATCCTTCACCTTCTGAGGAACTCCTATACTGTTTTCCACGATGACTATACTAATTTACTTTCCCACCAACAGTATTTTTATTTACTCCAGTCTCAAGTTGAAAGAAAAATATCTGCTCAAATTCTGGAAATAAAAGACAGATATAAGAGACTATTTAACATAATGGAAATCACTGTCAGGAAAACGGCTCACACAGAGATATTTTTACAATACTGCAGGAGCACTGTGGGAGGAGCCGGATCTGGTGCTCTGACAATGGCCAAGGAGCACTGGCCTCCACCCTGGAGCTTTGTGATATATTCCTGGGAAGAAATGAGTAGCACAATTTTGTCTGTCAGTTATGGACTTTTTAAATGAAGTTTTCATTTCAAGAAGGGATAGTGGTAGGTTGTTTGGGGGAAAGGAAAGCAAAATTTGGATAACCTCAGAGATTTAGGTAGGTGGCATGAGAAGATTCATCTTTCTAGAGAAAAAAAGTGCTTTGGATTGTTAAGAAGAGAGGATGGGGGATTTTAAACTATAGTCGAGTGGGGAAATGCTGGCATGGGTTTTGAAGGCAGACAGTCACTAATTCGGAATACTTGATCAGGGATTACACATGGAGCGATGGAAACAGCAAGTCTAGGGATATTCAGCTTGAGGCTCTGGAAAGACCACTGGCATGAAATGTGCAAGATGATAAGAAGGTACATGGGATATCCAACAGGAGGGAAGAGCAGATGGTCCACACTTCATCACAGTCACCAAGATCTGAGAGACCCATGGACCAGTGGTGATCAAACACACGTGTAGAGTAGGATAACAGCTTACAGCTGATGTTCAAGGTCTAACTTCCAGTTTCAGTGTTAAGATAATAGAGCACTGCAAACATGTCCCTCTAGTCCACAAGAAAAAAAAATATCTGGAAAAACAAAATTAACTAATTTTCTCAAATATTCTTTAGAACTAATGGGATAGGAAGACAGTTCTCCAAAAATATACAGGCATGGAAACACCACCAGTCATCATAAACTGAACATATAAAAAACTACAAACATATAAAACTGAACTATATTATAGAAATAACAGAACAGTGGAAACAGCTAGCACTGCACCATGTCATCACAAGTGAGGCACAATTATACAAAGGGACTCACCGAAAAAATGTATTTGGAATACCATGTTATAATCATTTAAATAATCATTTAAAAAATTTTCCAAAGAGTTATAAGTAATAAATTAATAAAGTAAATAGAATTATTAAAAAATTCACTTAAATTTAGACACTACAAAAAAGAGGGAAAGGATGCGAAGAATAGGAAGATCTAGGAGAATTTTCAATTTTAAGGCAGATTTACCAACAGTTACTTAAATATGAGTCATTATAAAAACTCAGTTAAAAGAATTCATCATATTTTATACAAAGCAAGATCATAGGCAAGAAATCCATATTACTTAAAGATTTAGAAAGTACCAATAAAAGGATGTAAAAAAATATATAAAATTCAAAACTAAGCAAAAGAAGTCTAGAACAAAGACCTTAATCAGATTGATTATTTTCTGGTCCATAACACAAAGTTCTAAACCTTAATAACTACCAACTATATTCTTAGATCATATCTGAATTAAGCTAGAGATCAATAATAGGGAGATATATGGAAAATCTTTGAGCATTAAGGAAGTAAACAATGTACTTTTAGATAAACAATGTACTTTTAGTCCATTGATAAAAGAAGGATTCTTGGAAGAAATTACCAAAAAAATTTTTTAATTAAGTAAATATGAAAATATGATGAATCAAGTTTATGGAGTGTAGTTAAATCAGTATTTAGAGGAAGATTTATAGCACTAAGTAAATATAATTAGGGAAAAAAGAAGATTAAGAACGTAAACTTTCACCTTATATATTACAGAAGAGCAATTAATTTCACCTTAAGCAAATTGAATGAAGAAAATTATATATTGTAGCACATGTCAACAATATTGAGAAAATAAAAATAGAGGAAAAAAAAAAAATCAATAAAACCAAATGATGGTTCTATGAAAAGATTAATGACTCTCTTGTAAATCTGAAAATAAGAAAGGCGGAAATAACCCATATAAAATGTGCAATTGTTGCATATTGATAAAAATTTTTAAAAATTGTATTTAAGGAATGGAAATTTTAACTAAACTGGTTTAAATGTTGTTCATTTTGTACATGTTTCAAGTTGTTGTGCCCCATAAATATGCATAATTAAAATAACAATAAATACAAAATTAAAAAAAGAAAAACAAAAACATCCCTACAATCACTGCAAATATCAAGACAATAGTAAGAAGCTACTGCAAACATTTCCACACAGGTAAATTTGACGAATTATGAAACAGACCAACTCCTGAATAAACACAAACTATCATAATTCATCCAATATGTAAAAGATAATTTGAATCCACCTTTATTTATTAAGGAAATTGAGTGAATAATAATTTAAGTGTATCCAGAGAAATAGGGTACAAATGGTACTGGGAAATGACCTCAGGAAGCGGTACATGCTTGGCCAGCTCTCCACCACTGAGCTCACTCCCAGCCCTTTTCATTTTATTTTGAGACAAGGGCTCTCACTATATTGTCCAGACTGGCCTAGACTTTGCAATTTTTTGGCTTCAGCCTCCCGAGCAGCTGGGATTGTAGGCATGTACCACCCTGCCTGGCACAAATACCTTTAATGTATCATTGTATGTAATCAAGAATCTAGCATAGGCTGAGGAAGTAGCTCAGTGAGTATACAGCACATGCCTAGCATGCATGAGACACTGAATTTGATCCCAGCACTGAATATATATATACACATACATATACATGCGTGTACATATATACATGCATGTGTGTACATATATACATGCACGTGTGTGCATGTATATATGTACACACATATGTGTGTAAGTATACATGTACATATACATATACACGTGCATATATACATACACACATGTGCATACGTGTACGTGCGCATATGTGTATATATATATACACGTGTACACATGTATGCATGTGTGGGAGTGTACACACGTATGCATGTGTGGGTGTGTACACACGTATGCATGTGTGGGTGTGTATGTACATGTATATGTGTGTGTACACATGCATACGTGTGTACACATATGTGTACACATATGTGTGTATATATGTAAGTGTATGTGTACATACGTATATGTGTATGTATATGTGTACATACGTATATGTATATGTGTGTAAATGTATATGTGTATATATGCATGTATATGTGTATGTGTATATATGTGTGTATGTATATATATGTGTGTATGTATATATATATGTGTGTGTATGTATATATGTATATACATACATATGAATCTAGACTGCTTACATAGCTTGCAGTTAATCCTATCTGGACAAATACTTCAAAATTCAGTAAGTATGCCAGAGATAAAGAGAGACTCAATATGAACTCCATATCAGTATAGGAGAAACAACAACTTTCACCCAGAATGAAGGAAAGGGACCAGATCTCGACTCCATGTGAAATTTAAAAAAAATAACAACAACATATGAAAAAATAGTTTTTTTTGACAGTGGAAATAAGCCAATGAATGATCCACTCATATGTTCTTTTGGAAAAGGCAAAACTAAAGGGCCAGAAACCAGATGGGTCGGCTGGCAGGAGTGTGGGGAGTGGACACTTGACAGGAAGTGAAAGCGTTTGTTAGAGTGATGGGAAAGTCTGAGATGATGTAGGGTGGACACAGGACACATTACGTCAGGGCTGTGTAGCACAGAGTAAATGTTATCATATGAAAATTATTCTAGAAAATCAACCCTAACTGTATGGGATCCCAAGATAGAAGTCAACGGGGCAAGGGATGGATCGAGTAACGGTGGCAGGGCATTTTGGCTGGCAACTGTAAAAGCCGCAGTAAGGAAGCGTGCAGAAATACCCACATGCTGCCCGTGGTAATTGCCTCTCTCTTGAAGCACGGGTTGAACATTCTGAAATTGTTTCACACGTGTACTGGGTGGAGCCCACAAGCACCTGGACGGTGAGGCTGGCCGCCTGCTTCCCTCTGTTGGCTGATCACAAGAAACAAGACAGGAGGTTGCAAGCAGGTGTCCTGGAGCTAGAGGTCTGGGCAGCCAAGGCTGAGGGTCCATGGTTCTCAGTCCTGCCTGGCTTTTCCAGCATCCTACCTCAGAGGGAGCTGTGTGGTGGGGGACATCTGGTCAAAAGCCAATGATTCCCTCTGTTCTATGCACTTAGGTCAGTTTTCAGAGTCTTTAAACGATTGTTTTTACAATTTTGTCCAATTCCATTGCTTCTTCATGGGGAGAGGACTTATTGGGCTCTTCACTGTAGGAATTGACTGGGACTCCTTCTAGGGTATGCTGTTTGTCTTTATTTGCCCCATGTTGTGATCACCTGGCTATGTTTGGCAGTGGAAATCTTCTAAAAGATATGTTTTGTTCACTTGTCGTTAGTGTGTACTTCTATAAATTATTTTTAAAAAATAGTCAAGTTCCATTAATAATTTAAACCTATGCAATAACATCTGACTTTAACATGTCCATTCTTGACCTCTTGGTGATGCCTTCTGCAGGATGGAGACAGCCAGTGAAGCTCAACTTATCCTACACTCTTACTTAAGCGATTGGACTCAGTTCATTCTATTAATGATTAGGGTTTTCAGTGTTTTCCAGAAAATATTTTGAAAGAGAAAAAGAATTTTATATTATTGAAGCAATTCTGATGTCACACTAAGGCTCCCACTTTCCAGAATGTGCTTTTGGATGCCTTATCATCAAGTGAAGTTCAGCCTAGGGAGGGATTCTCTAGGTTCTCATCTGGGCAGTAAACACTGTGGAAAGCAAGGTTTACTCGTATTCTCTGGAAGGTGTCTGCTCCCCAACTTAAGGACTCCTCTGCTCAGGGAGTGAAAAGGAAAGAAAAAAAAAAGAAAAAAAGAATGTTTTGGCTTTCATATCCACACAGAGCCCTTGAGGACAACACATTGTATTTATCTCTCTCCAGCAGCTAGCAATGAGTGCAGAAACTATTAGTCAGGCAATAAGTACTTGGGGAATAAATATGTCAATTTCTATCCTGCTTTCCCATTTAGACCATTAAAAGTAGGTCTATGACACTAGTGACATTTTGGAAAACATTCTCCCCAGAGTAGCAGTGGTCTTGCAGATGCATAAGAAGGTGCTTTAACTTTATGGGAAAAATCATGATGACTGCAAAACATACCTAATTGAGTTAAGTCCAATGTGCTTTCTTAACTATTGATCCCAACATTAATATCCGTAGCATGTCACACAGTTCATACCTTTGTCCGATTCTCTAGCACTCTAGAGTTTTAATCACATTCAAACAAAGCAGATAACCTTTACCAATTCTTTTATTAATCAATAAAACTCCTCACATTTGGAAAGAACCATTGAATCATTTTAAATTAACTGGTTCACTCAGCAACTTCATACAGTAAGATCCCTACTAGTAGCAAAGGAGCAGGAGAGAAAGACCAGACCTGCTTCTAAGCTAGCTCACCTGCAGGATAAAGCAATTTGGGCCCTTATACTGATATTTTGCTGATCCAAACACATTGCATCTGGATGTATGGCAGGGAGGATGGCTTTATAAATGGGAACAGCATTTTGTAAATTGCATAGCTCCATTAGAATGGGACCGTAACAGATACATAATATATACCACACATGTTAATGTTGTGATCACAGCGTTTACTCTTACCATACATTGTCCCTAAAGCTCTCCAAGTAATCATCACACCCGAGGAGTCTGGTGGAGATGGTGGCAATCAGTCCGGGAGGATCATTTTAATATTCTTGTTAACACATGAGCCATCTGGCACAGTGCAATTTCAGTGAAATGTAAGGCTCTTATTTCCTGTTTTCTGTTTATTTTAGCTAGAGTACATTTGTTCTGTTTTCTTTGACAGTAAAATAGTTATATTTAGTAAGAAAACATTAAGTTAGGTTTTTATGAAAAAGGAGAAAAACAATGCTAAGTGAGGTGAAAAATATTTTCATTAATTTTAATGGTTTCTCTGAATATCTAAAACCTTGAATTTTACACTTTTTGCTTATCATTCTCACTTTCAAATTTATTTTATTTGACTGAAGAGAAAATTCTTGGCCACAGTTACTCATTTTTTTTTAATATCCAGGTTTTGTTTTGCTGTGTATTTTCCTACCCTTATTTTCTTCTCTCTGTTTATATTTCAACATACTTTCTTCCTCTCCTTCTTATATTTCTCTAATTATATGTTTCCTACTAGATTTTCAGGTGGACTACTATGATTTGGGGTCATTTTTAAAAAAAAACTCTGGCGATAATTTTAACTGGGCTAGCGTGTCCCCTGCTAGGCATAAGGCACCTTGCCCCTATGGGAGGGATAACAACTGCCCTGGGCCCTGGTCACAGCACTCTCAGTCCACCTTCCTATGGTGCCACAGTCTGGCTGGGCACACAATCATGAGCCACCACACAGCTTGTAGATTCAAACAGCAACTCTTTATTCCCGAACTCACACCAGCCGTCTACAATCACGTTCTGGGGAAATCCACGTTCTCTGCCCAAATCCACCTCCACTGGGCTTCTGTCTCCCAAAGAATACTGTCTGAATCCCGTGAGAACTCAAGAGGAACTCAGGCAGCAGGATACGCCCTATTCCCAGCAGGAATAATCTTAAACCTGGAACACCCTAAACCCGATTATCCTAAACCGGGAACACCCTAATCCGCCCTGCTCCTTGAGCAAGGTCACCTACATTCAATGTCACTGCAACATGGGGTACGCTGGCAAGGAAATTGTCATACCTACTTGGCTAATGGCTCCCAGCACTATGGAGTTTTAAAAGACCTCCATTTTGTTTTCTCTCTTGGAAGGCCATCACAATACCCTGGTTTTGTGGGAACAAGGACTGCCATATGTTCTGGAAAGTGATGGATGTACAGATGTTCAGGTGATGGACATGCTCCCCATGTGAAAGTGTCATGGGGAGGATATGCTCTTCTGTCTTCCACCTGCCACTCTGTGACTCCATTTTCTAACTGCTTTCATTCAATCACTGTTTTTTGCATTAAAAAAAGGAAAATGGTTTTCTGTGCTGCAAGCTTTTCTTCTATGGGGCTTCTTTTTTCATGGGAATCTTGTGTCCAGATTGCGGAAATCACTCTGTGCTAGTTTTGCGTTTGCTTCTACAGGAAACGAGGGGACAAACAGGATTGGTTTTCATCTTACTTGCTTGGTGTTGGCTGTAGTCCAGCCTCGAGGAGCTCAAGTGTAAAATGAGACTCATCCTGGCAGGGAGTGGGAACTGGTTCAGGTTTCTCTGGGCAGCGTGATCTGTGAGCCGCTCCCTCGCCACCACTTTCCAAGCCCAGTGGGAAGCATTTTTCTAGTCCCAGTTTAGGGGTAGTCCAGCACCTCTGAGTGAGCAGATTTTGGGTTTTCTGGATGATATTGGGAAGAGACAGGAGGGTGCATCCAACCTCACCTCTGCCTTACACCTGACTATTTTTTTTCCCTTTCTGTCCTATATTTTTATATGGGAATTGAAAAGCAAGTCCCTTTATAAAGGCATGCATGTGTCCAGCTCTCCCAGATGCCTACAGAACCCTTCTGTCTGCTCTAGTCTTCCTGGACCTAGCAATTTCCTGCTGTTGTTTATGATTTCATTGATAGAAAAAAGATAACATTGTTTAACTCTATCATTTCTTCATGCCCATTAGTTCTAAGAATCCTTCAGGACATGAACTATTGTAATTCATGTGCTCTAGTGCCGGTTTTAAATACCTAACAGTTGCATCCAGTTTTCTTCTGTATTGTCAGCAAGCTACTATTTTTCGTCATGTATTTTACAGCAACAAGATATAAAAATAGCATTTATAGTTAAGGAATTATAAAATGATAGTTTTTAGTTTTTAGCACTTAATATAGAACTTACTATTGAGTAGGGGTTTTTAATCTTCACCAAAAAAATGAATAAGACAAAATTATGATTTTTTAAATTATAAATTATTTGAAAATATATTTTTCCTAGTGTAAAAAAAACTGTACAGAATCATAAGAAAATATCCACTAGTGGGCAAGATTTTAAGTTGTTTTTTTTTTTAAACACTGTACTCCAATAACCTCAGAATTTAGTAAAGATTCTTCAGAAGATTGGAAGTTTCAAAGTTTACATTTAGGCTAGCCTTTTCCAAGTTCACTTGAACTGCTCTGCTTTTCTTTAACATAAAAAGGTATGCCCCTTCTAAATATATGTAGAAGTATATAATTGTTTATTTAAAACAATTAAGAATTGTACAAAAAATGTTTACCAACCATTGTGTACTCTATGTATATAAAAACATACTGGGAAAAAAAAGAAAACACGGAAACAACTATATAATGTCTGATGGTGTGTCATGATGATGTGAGGTATGGTTGCTCATCTTAGAAAAGGAGAGGTGTGCTTTGTGGAAGAATCCAGAAGGTTCTCTTTGAATAGAAAGTGCTGCATATTTACATAACTCAATTAACATCATCACAGGTGACACATGATACAGTTGATAAAATGTATCAACTGGGAGTTGTTGCTGTTGGTATGATTGACTTTTCCTCAAACAGACCTGTCCTCTCAGGTAAAATGATGATTACTCCAAACACAGATACACTAAGAGGTAGACACCATGGGCCAAACCAAGACTTGAGAATCTCAACTGAACCAAATATTTGGTTTCTCAAAACATTTAAGAATTCAAAAATAACACCTCACATATCCATTTCAGAAAGCAAGTACTCTACTATATATCATTTTGCCATCATTTTTAGGAGTTGCCAAAGATCCCACTGAATTAAACCCCAGCCTTTACTATGTTAGGTATTCTGGACTTTAATATTTTCATTACTATTACCTACCAGGAAGACAGAAATTGTACTGAATGCTTTGGATTTGAGATAAAACAAAAAATTTCTTCCTTTTCTTTAGCAATAGTCAAAATTTTCATTGTGTAGCAATTTAAGATAAAGGACAAAGAGATTTAAGTTTGAAGCTGGGCATGGTGGTGCATGTCTGTAATCCCAGCAGTTCAGGAGACTGAGGCAGGAGGATCACAAATTCAAAGCCAGCCTCAGTGAATTAGTGAGGCCCTAAGCAACTTAGCAAGACCCTGACACAAACAAATTATAAAAAAGGGCTGGGGCTCAGGGGTTAAGTGTCCCTGGGTTCAATCCCTAGAACCAATTAAAAAAAAATGTTTGCTTTCAGTGCTAGCACTTGAGAGTTGGATATTATAAAGGCTGACTGAGAGAATACAGGTAACGAATACAGGGCACATGCTGTTAGGTGCCATCCCCTCATTCCCATTTCCTGTCTCCCAGAGTCACTGCATGCCTCAGTTTTACTAATACTAGTGTGTATTCAGAAATAAACTACCACAATAGTTTCAGTGCAATTGGATGATCTCTCCCTTTGGAGATCACAGAGTCAGTATTAATTGATCATAATGTATCCTAGCTAGAAATAAGGGGAGTAACATGTTTCCATTCCTAAGGGAGTGCATCAGTTCCATACTGGCATGAAGCTAAACAAAATAATATCTAAAGCATTTATTTTATATGCAAATCCATTTCCAATAGATAAATGTGATACTAGTGGTAAGAGGTAAATGCTATACTGTATTGCTGCTTTCTATAAATAGGAAATTCAAGCCATGCTAAAAATGAGTTTTATCATTTTATCTTATGTATTTTATCATGTAAATTTTATAATATAGAATTATACTTGTAAAAATAACAAAAACTAAAAGTTTTGTTATTTTGACAAATCTTTCAGTGTTGCAATAATATCAACAATACATGAAAGTATGAGTATCCGCATGGAAGGGCACATGATGAAATGAGCTGTTCAGTTCATCTGTCTGTGCAGTTCTTGAATATGCACATTTCCAATTAAAACAGATTGAACAGAAGATGAAAATGAATCTTGGACTCTCCACGTTTTGCCCAGCAGCATACCACTGTGCTCTTCAAGGACTCAACTTCTGAATAAATGGAGGCACCAGTGGCACCGCAGCTGTGAGGCTCCCTGAACGCCCACACCGGCCCTTCTCAGCCCACAGTGGACTCCCAGGCACAGCAGCAATGAGGCCATTTTTGTAATTTCTTCCTGTATTTTCTGCCTTATTTGCTCTTTTGTTTCGTGCTTTTATTTTCATTCGTATTTTTCTCTGGTGATCTGAAATATATCCATTGAAATGCCCCCAGTGACCAATTTCATAGCTTTCAACAATGTATTTAAACATAAGTTACTCCAAAAGTATAAACAGCAAGAATGAAATGGTGTTTGCTTATTTCCTACCCAGACAGAAGGAATATTTCAGCTCCATTTTCTTTATCTCATCCTCTGGGGCTTCGTATTTAGAAAGAGTAATTTTTTATAATAAAAGTAAATTTTTTTATCCCAATTGCAAGATCAAATTATTTCTTTTTTCCAAAATTTATTTCAACATTTTCTGGTGATATTTTCCTTTATAGCAATTAAATTATTTTTTCTGATGACATTTTTACAAAATAGTTTCTCTTTGATTTGAATCATCTTTCAATTTACTATAATTATTTCAGTTAATATGTATAATGATATTTATTAAATATTTAAAGGTGGCGTAAGTTCTGAATTCTATAACTGAGGATTTTCCCCCTTTTCTCTTACCTGGGAATACCAATTTAAGGGTATATATTGATTCTTAAACCGAAAATTTCAATCCTAATTTTTCTATTAGCAATATTTTATTTGAGAAATATAAGACCTATGGCATTTTAATTCAAAATCTAATTCTTAAAAACTATTCTCAGTTTTTGCAGAATTTATATTATATTGGAAAAAATGAATACTCATGTTAATTGTCAGAAGTTCAAGTAAGCACAGATTGATGAGCGTTCAGAGTATGTGGTAGAAGTCCTACCGAGGTCCTGTCAAGTCTGGCTAACCTAAAGAAGAATGCATTTATAGTACAGCAGTTTTCATATTCAAGCCATCCCTTAAAATAAAAACAGAACATCGACATGTACTTGGTGTGGATGTCATTTTGCAACAACTCGAGCATAAAATTCTAAACATAAATCTGAAAGACTAACACATTTGCTACAAGCTTATCTCAGGGACACCTCAAGACCTAAATGAAAAGGCATCAATAATTAAGATGTGTGCAATTTAACTAATTGTGACATTATAGAATGATTTCTGAATGTCAAGTCGAGCTGGTTCAGAAAGTTTATCATCATGGACTCCATCACCTACACTTAGAAAGCTTTTTAATATGCACTCACAGTAGCATGATTCTGAGAAGCCGTAAAACAAGACACACATGGAACGTCAGCTAATATATGGATCCAAGTGCATAATTTCACCCATGAATGACCAACACATGTCATAAAGGAATTTATTCCAAATATACTTACTGAGCTTCTTCTAATGTGCCAGAATCTTTGACTATGTATGGGAATACAATGAGACCCATGACGAACACTCCTTTCAAGGGGCTCAATCTAAAGGAACATACAAAAACTAAACTCTGGCAACAATATAGTGGAATGCATATCATAAAAAAAAATAATTGAATAATGGAGATGTCACCTTTGTAATAGTGATAATGTATAGCTCACTTTTTAAGATTGAAGAAAAGCAGCACAAAGAAACTGCTAGGTTGCCTATGGCCACCCTGAAGCACCAGGGTGGGACCGACACGGAGACACACAATTCTGGCACATAAGGTCCTGAACAGCATAGGACTGTCTCCTGAAACGTCACCATGTTGTAAGCACACAAAGGGGAGGCCCATCCAACTACCTCCTAGGAGATATGATCTAGGCACTCCCCAGAGCAAGGGGACATTAACCAATCTGCCACTTGTTGAGTATGGGAACCATCAGGCATGGCCAGGTGCTGGAGGTAGGGATCTCATAGCTTAAGACGCTGGAGATGGTGCAGCTGAAAACACATCAGAAAGTCAGGGCAAAATATCACCCAAACTAAAACAAGGAGAGCGGAACTGGGAACAATTATCCTAGGGATCATTTCATTATTTTAAAAACCTGGAGCACTTGGAAAGTCTCCCGTCTGGGCTGCAGGCGTTACCCTTGCACTGACACCATTTTAAGGCCCTTTGTCCCTGTTCTCTTACTCAGGATTCCACCATGGAGTGTCGGATGTCCCTGGTGTCCTTTCTCTGCCTATGGGCAGCTCTAAGGAACCACAGCAGCCTCCTGTGTCCTGCCCTCTGACATTTCTCCAGTGAGTGATTTCTTGGTCACACTGTGGAGCGGGCATGCCAGTCTCCCCCTTGGACCCTGTTCTACTTCAGTTTAGGCATTTGGGGGATAAAACGTCTGCCACCTGTCCTGTGGCAGAAAGACTCCCAATCACTGCTTGGCTCCCTTAAAGCTCATCCTAAAGAAGATCCCATCAAAGCACCCGTGGGAGAGAATGCTCTGAGTCCCTACAGGTTTTCACCTTTTTGCCCCTTGGAGCAGTGTGGCAGTTCTTCCCGGATTGTCTCTTAGTCCTGCTTTGGTGGCAGAGAAGGGGCTGGGGTGCTTGCAGCCGTTCACGGCCACTTACCCCTTCCTTGTCTCTCCCTCCACTTCCTAGGTGGGGAAGGGAGACTGCTTCCCTTGTGCTTCTCTTTCTTCTCTCAGAAGCTTCACAGTTCAAGCACCTGTCCCTGCAGTTGGCCCAGCCCTCAGTGTGGACCACGCCATCGTGCTCCTGGCCGAGGACCTGCCACTTATAGATGGTCTGGTCTTTCTGCTGGTGACAGACAACCCTCAGTGCCCGGCCCACTCCTGCCTCCCTTCTCCTTAGGTTTCTGGGGGTGGGGTGAGAGGGCACAAGAGTTTGCTTGTTAGAGTTTGGTGAGCTTTTTGTCCTTGTTTGCTTCGTGGCACAGGGTTATCTTGAGACGTGGACGTGTCCTGACCTATGCTTTGCTGAGGTGAGAGCACTTGTGCAGTTTTGTCGTTTTTCCTGGTAGCTGCTCTGTGTTTTTCCAGGACGATCTTGATCTGGGTGTGTATTTGGAGTCAGCTTCCAGAAGTCTTCTCTGTTTTATCCAACACAGTAGCACAGTGGTTTTGAAATCCTCTCGCTCTCATGTCCTATAGATTTGAGTTCATTATCTGACATTTTCTCTTGGATTTTGGCCTTATGATCTGATTTCATATCCCTAGAAGCTTTTTTTATTTTTTTAAGATGATAGCTTCCTTTTTAAGCAGACAGAGGAAACAGGGAATACCTTGATCCTGTCACAGATAGAGGAGGGCTGAAGTTGGTCTGCAGTGCTAAGGCCCCGCAGTGCACCTTTTCCCCACCCTCTTCTAATTGACTCTTTAGAGGCCCTGATGGAGACCCCCAGGGCACAAGTCTCTTGGCCCCTCGAGACGGCAGGAAATCTATTCCAATATGCAGATCTCTTGGGCTCTGTTCTCTCAGCTCCCACTCTAAGAGCCTTTATGATTTAACAAAGTGCCATGGAAACACAGGCCACCTTTTGATGCTGCTGGACCCTCCGGGTTTTTCACTCCTTTCTGAGAGCTCAGAGACCCCTGTGGGGAGCATGTCTGGATTCTCAGCCTCTCCCAGGGTCCAAGGACACAGACTCAGGGAGAACCCGACAGCCTCACTGCTGTCCACAAACCAGGAAGAACGCCGACTCTGGGTCTCGGACTTTCCCCACTAGGTCTTTGACTTGCAAAGACCACGGGACAGCAGGAAATTTCAATTTGATTTTGCAGAGGTTTTGTTTAATTTTTTATCCTTCCACTCGGGAGGTGTCTGCAATGATGAAGTGTCTTACAGGTGTCACTAACTCATGTCTGAAAACACTCAAGTCTCTGATTTTACCCAAAAGCCTTAAAGAGTTTTGAACTAAAGTCACAGACATCTCCTCTGGTCAAGGTTCTGTGGCTCTGTCCTGTGCCAGAGTCAGAAAATGACATCAGCATAGCTGTCAGCTCCCTAAACCCTTTAAATATATGGTTGTAAGTGTCTTCTCCAAATTTTTGAAGTATAAATACTGTCTTATTGCCAACTAGTTTATTCTGCTCAGAAGCAAATAGAACATTTATATGTTTCTAAGTCACCATTTAAAGTCACAAGTTTCAACCACTAAAACAACAAACTATAAAACACCTTGGAATAAATCTAACCAGAGTTACAGAAGACCTATAGATGGAAAAGAATAAATGTTTACTCAAGAACTTTAAAGTGAGTGAACAAGTGGGACAGTTGTTCCCTGTCCTTGAATAGGAAAACTCTATATGAAAAAGACATCAATTCTTGCAAAATGCCTAAGTATATTAAGTGAAACTTTAATCAAAATCTTGTGAAGGATATTCTGGAACTATGGGGGCCCTTGCCGAGGCCTCAGCTCCTGCGCTGAGCCTCAACTGACCAAATCAAAACACTCTGGCTGAAGGTCCACATCACCCAGTGGAATCTAAGATTTTTATCCAGCCAGAAATCAGGAGAGGGCTGGAAGCATCCTCTCCAGCCAGGCCAGGGTTAGCCTGGGCAGTAAGGAGACCCCTCTGCTTTATCCTTCCTGAGCAAAGTGGTCCCCAGAAATCAGAAGCTAACCAACTCACTTTTGTATTATGTTCCTTGTTCTGGATCAAATCACCTTACAAAAACCCACTGTCCCAACCAACAGAACACCTCTTTTTAAGCATTCAGATGAGATGCTGCTGATTCATGAATTGTTAATTAGGAGAAAATTAGATCTTTAAACTAAATTTTGTTACAATTAGTTTCCAACAATATAAAACTTGAAAGAAAAAAAAAAAAAGGCAAGAATAGAAGGATCTGAGGTGGGAGGAGGAGGAAGACTGTGATTCATAATATGGTAACAATTAAAATGCAGTGGTGCTGCTGGTCCAGGCGGCCGCAGAGGGGGAAATGGAGAGAGCAGAGGCCAAGGAGGTACCTGCACACGCCTTTCCTAGTTGGAAACTGGTACCAGAGAGCAGCAGGGAGGGCAGGTACCTGTCAGTGAAGCAAGCTAAATATGACCATTACTTTAGCCAATGCAAATGCTGCCTCCTGATGAGGGGAGGCTCCTTTGAACAAGACACACAATCATGAATACTGGATTCTCTAAAGCTAACCTGACAGAAGAGCCCTGGGACTGAAGAAATGTGTAAGGTTTTATGGACATATAGAAAACTAAATAAGACATGCAATATTCATGGAAGCATTTGCTTATAAAAATACTTATTTGGGGGAGACCTAAATTAATCTACAAATCATGTGCAATTTCAATGAAAATACTGAGCCTTTTCATACGTGGACTTTTAAAAATTGATTTTAAACTTCACATAAGTAGAAAAGCAATCAAAATCATCAAGAAATTCCTGAATGTGATGGGAGAATATACACAGTGCACCAACTGAATTTGTAAACTTCCATTAATTTACCTGAATGGTAGACACATATGTACTTTTCTTTTTGTTTCTCTGACTTTATGTAATCACAGACATTACATAATACAAATAAAATTAATAGTCCATGAAAATTCAGAAACAAATGAAAAGCTTGGAAAATTTCAGCTTACAATTACCTTTTTTTTTTTTAATGAAAAGCTCTCTTAGAATAAGGTCATCCACTTTGTTGGTGTTAAACGTTCACACTACTCTCTCATCATCTTTGGTATTTCTGTAGATTTGATAATGTCATTTTCTTTCTGATTTTAGTAATTTGATACTTCCCTCTTTTTTTTCAGTCCAGATAGCTAAAAACTTGTACATTTTGTTGATCTCATTAAAGAAGCACTCTTTGGTCTTATTGCTTTTTTCCTAGCTCTATTGTTCTCCACTCTAATCTTTATTATTTCCCTGTGTTTTCTAGTTTGAGTTGAGCTTTTTCTTTTTCTAGTTACTGAAGTTTTACAGTTAGGATGATGGTTGAGATCTTCCTTGTTTTTCACTGTAAGCATTAGGAACAACCTCCCCTAAATTTGCTGTTACTGACTCCTGTGAATTTTAATATGCCATTTTACTTTAATTTCTCTTTTTAAGTATTTTCTAATTGACATTATTATTTCTCCTTTTATCCATTTTGTCTATGAGTGTGTTAGGTAATTTTCACATGTTTGTGAATTTTCCAGTTTTATTTCTATTACCGATTCTTAATTTCATCCCACTGAGGTAAGAAATGATACTTTGAGTGATAACTATTATATTAATCAGTTGAGTTTTAACTTATGGCCTAAAATACAGTATATCTGGGGGGCAAAAAAAAAAAAAAAAAAAACAGAGAAAAAGTCCCATGTGCACTTGGGTAGAGTGTCCATGCTGTTGCTGTTGGGCAGGTTCTATGCAAACACTCTAGTCAGAATAATGGCAAGCTGAGTTCAGCAGCATGCTAGATGGGTTATAAATCAAGACCCAATGCAAGGATGCTTTAACATAAAACAATCAGACCATGCAATATATCACATTAACAGAATGAAGGAAAAACTGATTTTATCAATTGATACAGAATAAGCATTTGACAAAGATCAAGATTCTTTCATGAAAAATGTATACAGTGTGCCAGGATTAAAGGAAATACTCTGAACACAGTTCAAGCCATGAATGGAAAGTTCAGAGTGGGCATCACACTCAATGGTGAGAGCTTTTCCTCTACGATCAGTGCACATGGTGCTCAGGTAGGAAGACATCACATTGAACCCTGTTGATGTGTGCCATTAATATTTGTTAATAAAATAGGTAAAGATGACTACTTTCAATATTTCTGCTCAAAATGGTAATAGAGGTTCTAGCCAGGGAAATTAGGCAAGAAAAAGAAAGAAAAGGTATTCAAATTAGAAAAGTAGTAAAATTACTTCCCTTCACAGATGATACATATGATTTCATATAGAAGACTCTACAGATTGCAGATACCCCCCCCACACACATCTATAAGAAGTAAAATAAGTTTGGAAAAGTAGCAGAAGACAAATTCAACAAGCAGAATTCAGTTGTATTTCTATATGCTGACAATGAACAATCTAAGAAGAAAATTACAAAAATAGTTCCATTTATAATAGTATCAAAAAATACTTAGAAAGTAAGTAAGGTGCTTTTTCTAGTTCCTAGGAAGGTGCTTCCTAGTTCCTAGGAAGGAAGGAAGGAAGTTTTCATCTGTACAATGAAAACTACCAAACCATGCCAAAAGAAATTAAAGCAGGCATAAATAAAGGGAAATACATTCCATGTTGATGGATTGGAACATACTAATGTTGCAAGTACGTGAAATTAAGTCATCTATAGATTCAATGCCATTCCTATCGAAATCCCAAAGACTATTTTTGCATAAATAGAAAAATGTATTCTAAAATTCATAGGAAATCTCAAGAGACCACCAAATACTCAGACTGCTCTTGATGAAGAATATCAAAGCTAGAGGACTTGTGGTTCTTTATTTTAAAAGTTACCGCAAAACTAGAGTAACCAAAATAATGAGATACTGACATAAAGACAGACAGACAGGTAGACTGGAATGGAGATCCCAGAAGTCGAATGTTCATATTTGGTCAAAGGTATTTGAAAGGTGTGCTGAGACCTTTCAATGGGGAGAGGACAGGTTTTTTGACTAATGGTGCTGGGAGAACAGGAACTCTACTACATGCAGAGAAATGAAACTGGATGCTTAGTTAATAGCAAACATAAAAATTAGCACAACATAGATCAAAAAGCAATTCCTAAGAACTAAAATTACAAAACTACTAGAGGAAAACAGGGTGAACACTTCACAACTCTAGGTTGGGTGATGATGTCTTGTATATGACATAAAAGGTAAAGGCAAGAGAAGAAAAATATAGACAAATTGGAAAAAATAGACAATTTGAAACTATTTAGATTTTTTTTAGCAAAAATATTTGCCCAGAAATAATATCAACAGGGTAAAAAGACAACCCACAGAATGAGGGAAAATATTTGCAGAACACATACATATCTGATCAGGGAAACACCAAAATATAGACAGAACCACTATTCATAGTGAGTGACTGTTACTCAAACAGCAGCAAAGGACTTGTCAGGAGAAGACACACAGATGGTCAGTACAACTGATGTCCGTGAAATGCAGATCCAAACTACAACGAGACACCACCTCATGCCCATCAGGAGGACTAGCCCAAGGAAGGAAGGAAGGAAGGAGAGAAGGAAGGAAGGAGAGAAGGAAGGAAGGAAGAAGGAAGGAAGGAAGGAAGGTGAGAAGGAAGGTGAGAAGGAAGGAGAGAAGGAAGGAAGGAAGGAAGGAAGGAAGGAAGGAAGAAGGAAGGAAGGAAGGAAG
>NW_025999991.1:4817146-4820131 GCF_001458135.2 Marmota marmota marmota | reverse complement strand
GAAGGAAGGAAGGAGAGAAGGAAGGAAGGAGGAAGGAAGGAAGGAAGGAAGGAGAGAAGGAAGGAAGGAAGGAAGGAGAGAAGGAAGGAAGGAAGGAGAGAAGGAAGGAAGGAAGGAGAGAAGGAAGGAGGGAGGGAGGGAGGGAACAGAAGATAAAAAAGGGCAGGCAAAAAGGAAATGATATAAATGAAGAGGAAAGAAAAGAAAGCTGGTTCATGAAAATAATGAAGGGCTGATGAAGGTATAGGTAAACTGGAGCCCTGTGCATGGTTGTAGTTACATAAAATGGCACAGCCTGTGTAGAAAACATGATTATAAATTAGATAATAAAATATGGTAAAATTATAATACAATTACCATACAATGCATCGATTCTGTTTTTATGTAAACCTAAAATAACTGAAGACAGGACATGGATGAACATTCATACACCCACATATCCTCAGAGCAGCATTATGTATGACAGCTAAAATGTGGAGGCAATCCACCAATATCTGTAACAGATGAGTGAATAAACAAACTGTGGTCCACAACAGAATATTACTCAGCCTTGAAAAGGAAGGACATTCTGATATATGCTAAAACACAGATAAACCTGGACGCCAGTATTCTAAGAGAAACATGTCAGTCTCAATAAAGACAAATACTGCATGATTCTGCTTACGTTAGGCACGTCAAACAGTCTAAGTCACAGAGTAGAAGGTGAAACAGTGGGCATAAGGGAAGGGGTTACTGTTTAATGGGTGTAGTGCGTCACTCTTACAAGATGAAAAGACTACGAAGTCAGGTGGTCGGGAGAGTAGCACACAACAAGAATGTATTTAATCTCGAAGGACTGTACACTTAAACATGGTAGAGAGTACATTGTATGTCATGTGTATCTTATCAAGAAAGAAAAACTGACAATGAAGAGCTTCCAAATCAATAGCAGGACTATCAAAGCAATTCAAAATTTGGCGACACTGATGAATAAATAGCTGTAAAACAAGGACCTTGAATACCTCTGAAACCGAAGAAAAGTGACTGCTGCTACCACATTCACTCACACGTGTTTGAAATATGGTGTCTATGCTGCCCTGATGAAAAAGGTTTCAACTATCAGCTCCTTCAGCATCCCGTGTTGGTGGGGAGGTAGGAAAACGGGCCTTCACATGTTAATCATAGTTGTGTAAATGGGTATCCGGTCACTTATGGTGGAAAGCAATAATTAAACAGCATACTTTCATTTTATCAGCAATTGTGTACCTAGAGATCCATCTTAGAGCAATAATAACACAAGTTAAAGATAAGAAATATTTCTATTATATTCCATTTTACATGATTTGTTATGGTACAAGATTTGCAAAAGCATAAATGTCCACCAGTAAAGGACTACTGATATAATTACATAAATCTTGGTGTGTGTTTGTATAATGAATAATTTCCAGCCACGAATATGAGGGAAGCTTTTCTATTTCAACCAGTAGCTAAAAAGGTGAAGTACATAAGTGAATATATATGCTTATCATGCACATTTGCATACTATTTAAATATACATAGGGTACCTAAGATAGTGCATGTAAAAAACTGATAATGCAGATTAACTGTAGACTGTGAACTGGATACACGTGGGAAAAGGTGCAAGACCATTTACTTTTCACTATTTTATTGATTTTAGAGAATTTGTAAAAAATGGTTTATACATTAAAAGGTTTATAAATTCTCGGCACATTTAATTGCTTATTATATGCTTGATTTATGAGTAATTTAAAATTTTACATTTTCTCCATATATTCTTTTTTGTTTTTGGTGTTTTTTATTTAAAATTCTCCCACTTTTTTTGGTCAAAATTCTAGCATTCTGGGTTTTTACTTTTCTTATTTTGCTCCTATATATTTTTATTTTCATTAAAAAAAAATCTATGAATTTTTAATTATTTTTTCAGTTTTAAGTCATATTTATAATTTCATTAGTGTTTCATAATTAGCTCTTTCCTTGTTTATAAATATTTTAAGTTGAAGGGCTCATTTATTTCTACTCTTTCTGCATGCTTTTGTTGTGTTCTATAATTACCTCTAAGAATAATAAGTTAGTATATTGAAGCCACTTCAGTAATGCTATGGTTTGGATGTGAGGTGTCCCCCAAAAGCTCATTTGTGAGAAAATGAAAGAAAATTTAGAGGAGAAATGATTGGGTTATGAGAGCCTAACCCAATTCAGTGAATCAATCCCTGATGGGATTAACTGGGTGGTGACTGCAGGGGGATGGAATGTGCTGGAGGAGCTGGGTCACTGGGTCGTGCCTTTAGGGTATATATGCGTATCTGGCAGAGGAGTCTCTCTGCTTTCTGATCTTCATGAGCTGTTCCCCTCCACCACTCTTCTGCTGTGATGTTCTGCCTCACCTTGAGCCCAGAGGAATGAAGCCAAGCTGCCTATTTATGGACCAAAACCTGAGACTGTGAGCCCCCAAATGAACTTTTCCTCCTCTAAGATTGTTTATGCTAATTCTTTTAGTCACAGCAGTGGAAAAACCTGACACAAGTAGTTTAATTGTTTTGTTTGTTTACATATTTAGAGAATTGCCCTTTCTTGTTTGAATGTTCCCATTAATGAAATGGTTTGGCCCTGATTCTAGAATGGAGACAAACAGAAGCTAGAAGGAGCTGGTAACTTGCATGTAATGCATTGGAGCCTCTCCAAGCAATGGTTTCTACTATTGCACTCTCTTTAGAAATAGTCCACTGCTGCTGCAGACAGTGGCCACACCTGTGATCCCAGCAACCTGGGAAACTGAGCAGGAGATGGCAAGTTTGAAGCCATTCTCAGCAAATTAACAAGACTATGTCTCAAACTAAAAAAGGGCTGGGGAAGAAACTCTGTAGTAGAGGACTCCTGACTTCAATTCCTAGTGCCACAAAATAAAAGGGAAGGAAGGAGGGAGGGAAGGAAGGAGGGAGGGAAGGAGGAGGGAAGGAAGGAAGAGAGAGAGAGGAGAAGGAGGAG
>NW_025999991.1:4786040-4817128 GCF_001458135.2 Marmota marmota marmota | reverse complement strand
GAGGGGGGGGGGGTAGACAGAGAAACCAGTGTACTGTGGGAATCTGTGGCACCTTCTATGAGTTGCATGAGCTTGTAATTTTATTACTTTTTTCTCTATCTCCAAAATTGAAAGTTCATTGCAAATAATTTACACTGATGATTTGTCCTGGATTATAGTCTACAAAATAAATTTTAAGTTTCGGTAAAGTGATTACTCTAAGCCCAATATGAATGTTGATAAACTAGAACATTATGTAGGATTATAAAACATTTAAATCAGTCTATTAATTTAGAAAAGGGAAGATTAAAGAAAAAATTTGAAAATAATTTATCAATGAATCTTTTTTATGCATTTTCAAATATTCATTAAAGTCATCCATATCAATTGACATTTAATTTTCTTCTCTTTAAATCAATTTATTTATTGATCTTTCTAATTCATTAACATTTAAATTATAAAAGAAAGTACAAATTAAAAATAAATGGCAACATTCTACCAGTTGAAAATTAGGGAAGAGCCTCCCAACCCTGTTTTTTATCTTAGCATTTAATTTATAAAACTTGTTAATTTAAAGTTCTTAATGTGTCTCTTTGAAATGTATGTAAGCCTTTATAAAAGTTAAATAAGCTTTCACTAGCTTTAAGATATAGAAGTGTCTTTCTCAAGTACCTAAGAACCATCTCTTTGAAATGTGATCATCATCCTCCTCATCATTCTGAGAGAGAGAGCCCCTGTGTCTCCTATAGGAAAGCAGGAACCCAACTTCTGGTGACTTTCCCTCCAACTAGTGAAATTACCTCCTGCCACAAAGACGTGAGCTTGTTTTTTCCTTTGGGTCAAGCAACCTGCTAACACAGATGCTCACCCAAACTTTCAGGGAAGGTTAGGAAGAACTCTGTGGCAAACAGTGCCACCAGGTCCTCCTTCCTAAGGATGAGTTACTATTTATTCTGACAACCTGTAAGGAATGCGTTGTACCTGCTTGGCTATATAAAACGGTGAAATTTTTGGCTGTCTTTGCAATCTTGTTTTGTTTATGGCATATTCTAAAATTATTTTCTTTCCAGAACTTTCAAGATTGGGAAGAGATTTTTGTCTTGAATTACACTTCCTTAACATAGGAATAATCATGAGCTTGCTGAAAATCATACACTGTGTAGTTTTAATTGTATCTCACCCAAAAATGTTGAAGTTCTAACACCCTGTGCCTATAAAGGCGAACTTATTTGGAAATAGGGACTTTGCAGATAGGATTGTTAAAGTTAAAAATAGATCATACTGCCTGAGGATGTCCAAGACTGGCTTCCTTATAGGAAGACCCAGTGAAGACCCAGGAGGAAGTTCTTCTTCTGAGGGAGTGCTGCCTGGAATTCCGTGTCACTAAAATTAGAAATAATGTGTAAATGTCCAAAAGAAGACATTTTTATTAAGATGAGGAGCCAGTTTAATCTTAACTTAAATCTCACGTACAAATAACTGGATAATCAACCAAAAGGAAGAATACACTCTGCATTCCATGTGGATAAGATGCAAGTCATGTGAGTGTAGTGCTGAAACACAACAGCATTACTCAGATGAAAGGGCTACTCTGGAGGCTTCACCACTGAAGGACTAAAAGACAGCAAGGATGGAGGAAAACAAGCTGGACAGAGGCTACTGCAGTAGCCCAGATAAGAGGTGATGGCAGCCGGTGGCACAGGGGAGTGGGAAGAGGAGGATGGTCTGGTGCTATGTCTTGACAGCTCATTGGATAAGGGATATGAAATAAAGAATCAAGGAGGAAACCAAAATTCAGAGGTCTGAAAGCTTAAAACAAATTTAAAACATGCACTCTCCGTGAGATGCAGAAGCTAGCAGGGGTACACTGGGTCGAGGGAATATCCAGATTTCATTTTTGGACACTCTCAATATGAGCCACCATCCACCCATTCCAGGATCTGAACTAGTCTAGCCCACTGGCTCAGAAGTCATCAGCCTCTGGATAACGCCCAGAGGCATGGCGCTGGAAGAGTTTCCCTAGGGAATGGTGTAGACTAGCAAGGGAGGAGAAGTGACTTCAGGAGAAGCTGTGTGGCAGGGATGGCCAGTGCTCTAGGGAGAATTCAGAGGGCTGTGTTCATGCAGGCAGCAAAATGATCAGATTGTGGAAACTGTAGCCTAATCAATGCACCAATCCTTTTGATGGATTAATAACTTTAGTGGAGCACTGGGTGGCGGTTACAGGTTGGTCGGGCCTGGCTGAAGGCAGTAGGTCACAGGGCCCGTGCCTTGGGAATTATACAATCCGCCCCTGGTTCCTCCTGCCATCTCCCTGCTTCCTGACTGTCATGAGCCCAGTAGTTTTCCTCCGCCATCCCCTTCTGCCATTTGTCCTGCCTTGCCTTGGGCCTAGAGCAGCAGACTCGTCCAGTTATTAACTGAACCTCACAATCTATGAACCAAATGAATTTTTCTTCCTTTAATTTGTTCTTGTCAGATACTTTGGTCAGAGTGATGAGAAGCTGACTGACACAAGGTCTAATGATCTGTATCGGTATCACCATCTCCCAAGCCATGAAGTTAACATGCTATCACCAAGCCAACTGGAAGGAACTGTAGTGCCTCCAGTTCTCCACTGGCCAGGACTGGGAGCTCAGGAAGCTGACGCACCTCAGGAGCTCTCTGCTTCCTTCATGGCGGAACTTTTTTTTAGGTGTTGTGTAGACTCCCATGGCTTATTGGGAACCTGTTCTGCGAGTCCCTTTCCAGGTACAACTCCAATACTAGTTTGTACTAGCTTTATGTAGGATTGTATCTTGACCTCTGAAAACAATTTCTGAACAATTAATGAAACATACAGGCAACTTCATATAAGCCATGAAAATATGGAAATGTGTTCTTACTTTGATAATTGATGTTAAAATGCCAAACCTCATTAAACTTGCATAGTGATTGTTGATCAACCACTTTTAATATATGGTTATCCAATATCATACAGAACATTATTTTCAGTTTAATTTGAACACAAATAAAAATAATTGGCTGTTCAACAACGATTACAGACCAAATCATTGTGCTTATGGAATTCAGCAGCTCTGAGATGTTAATAAACATCTGATAAAGAATAAAATGCTATAAAATTATACATGAGTAACAAAGTTCAAAACATCATTAGAGATAGAGAAGCACATCTATAAAAACAATAATCGACGAGGATGGGATTTGTGTAGCTACTGATATGTAAAAGGAAAAAAACATTTTAGAACCCTAGTGTTATACTTTGACCATTCAACATGCCCTATATATGTTTTGGTGCAAACATAGAAATGTAACCAAATAAAAATCATCACAGGTATGAAGTCACAGTTACGTCAGAGCTTTTAGAATTTCTCTGAAATGACCAAAATTTAGAGAAATAAATGTGAGGTCTTACCACACAGTATAGAGTTCATCTAGTCTGTGAACTGAAGAACTTATCTGAAGATTCCATCAGATTAATGGGATAAATATTATAGCTGAAGAAATAAAAATCATATCTAAATATATAGAAGGAGGATCAGCATGCAATAGTCTTTTTTTATCATATCTGCCAAGGTGAAAACACAAAATGACTAAATACATGAGTATATGATGGTACTCCTGTCAGAATGGGGTGCAGAAAGGAAAAGTTGAACTCACTCTGTTCCCTCTAAACCTCACAGGTAGAACACAATTAATCCTAGTCTCTGGTAGCAGATGGACGACCAAGACTGACCAGTTGCTGAATAACACATGCTATCTATATGAGGACAATTTAAAAGTGCATCAGACACTGTCCCTCTCAAATGATCAGTCTCATCACCTTCCATCTAAACTTGCACACTAAGTTCTCTTTATCTTTAATGCCTGCCATATTGAGGATAGAGATTAGCTTTCTCATACAAAATTCATATTTATGTTGGGAAAACATGTCTTTATTCTATAAATTCTATTGATTATTTATTATTCTGAGTATAAATTGAAGAGTTAAAATTATGTAAGAAATCAGAAGGTATTAGGCACCTTTCCATCACCATAATACAATGCCAGAGGAGACTGACTCAGGGTCTACTATGACTCTCAGTTCTGGAGGTGCCAGTCCGTAAGTGCACACGGCTTTGGGCCTCTGGCCAAGGCAGCATAGCAGGGCTGATGTATGTGGCAGAGAAACTGCTCACATCCTGAGCCACAAAGCAAGAGAAAAGAGAGGACCAGGGCTGTCCCACAGTCCCTTTGGGTACTATGACCTTAGTGATTTAAGGACCTCCCACTGGGTCACACCTTGAAAGGTTCTACCCCTTTTTAATAGAGCCACTGTGGGGATCAGCCTTTCAGCACCCTCTGGGGGACTGCAATATCCAAAGTTTAGCAGAGTCCTTCCCTTAGAAGCTTAGCGTTGTCTTCTGCATTGCACATTCTATGTTCCATGGAGTTTTAAATTCATTACAATTTAAAAACTAATATACATTTGTATGTATATAATTTTGTTTTTAAATGCTGACTGTACCTTCTTATTATTTATTTATTTATTTTGCAGAGACATGGCCTGGCAATTCAAAAATATAAATTTTTCTTTTTTTTGTTTTAACTAGTTTACATGACACTAGAACGCATTTCTGTACTTTGATATACATACATGGGATATAATTTCTCATTTTTTTTGAGTATACATGTTGCAGGATCATATTGGTGATGTAGTTACGTATATACACACAATAATGTTTGTTTCATTCTACTATCTTTGCTATCCCCACATTCCCTCCTCTCCCCTCCTGTCACTTCCCTCTACCTAATCTAAGGTAAAGCTATTCTTCCCTAGTTCCCCCTGCCTTATTGTGAGTTAGCATCTGCGTATTAGAGAAAACATTAAAAATATGTATTTTGATATTGGGAACATTCATGAATGTCAGAAGAGATAGGCATACCTCTTTGTTTATTGTTTTAAACTGGAATTACAGATGTCAATATGAATTAATAATTTTCAACATGTATATATCAATATCATGTGTGTTTATTATAAGTATATGAATACACACATGCCTGTATTTTTCTGTGTATGAAAAGAAGAATCTGCTGTATCAGTCTACTTGAAGGCCAGGAAACAATACTCACAATTGAAATAAGCTTGGTTTTTAAATTACACTACCCACCAAAACACCCTTGGGGAAGTGACTGATTTCAGGCTGGGATCCGGAAAACACAAGATGATTTTAGAATATATTGTGCCAAACAGGAAAGAAGTAACAACACAAAGGGACACACACCCACAGGGTGTGTGTATAGCCGTGTAGGAGGACGTGCCAGTGAGAGCAGAGATTGGGAGCACATGGAGATGAGAGAAGGGGGTCAGAACCCAGAAAGGAACAGAAGCACATCACCTGACTAGTTAATTAGTGAGACATGGCATTGCAGTGTGGGAATGGACGCCTGTTGTAACACCAGAAATCAATGTAGAAGGAAGACTATCATTATAAAATCACTCTTTGATAATCATCCTAATAATGATAAAAGAAAAAAATCACCAATAGATGGAAATGACAGAGATGAAATTTTGAGGAGTCACAGGATATTTTCATTAGCTCAAAGTATCGCCTCACCATTTACTTACTATTTACAAAGAAAAAAGTTTAAGCTTTCAATGGACCAAGCTGACATCTACCACCTTGATCAAATCTGAGCTCACTAGGAGCAGAACGCATTGATCTCACACCTCAGGAAACAATGCCTCAGAAGAACACATCATCTCGGTTATTCTCACCATAAATGCAACAGCCCTGAAAGATTTTTCTACAAATGGCTGGTCATTATTTGCACACTTAAGATGACTGTTGAGAAGATAAGAGGGACATGCAAGTCAAAAGCAAGGAAGGATATGGAATTTTCCTACCGAGGACGGCACGCAGATGACTGATGAAACCTGTGGGAGTTCTGTGTTAACATGATGTCTGTGTGCATGATGTTCTCCTGATTGTATGAATATGTAATAGTTATGTAAGAGAATATGCTTGCTCTTAGGAACATCCAAGACAACAACTCTGAAACAGATGCCATAATGGGCCTCACAAAAAAGAAAATAATATGATACTATTATTTCATACCTGGTATGTGTGTAAATAACAGGGAGGGAGGGAGGGAGAGAGAGAGAGAGAATGAATGAGTGAATGGACAGATGGATGAATGCTACCACCAGAGAATCTGTTTGAAAGGATATGGGAATTCTTTGAACATTTCTTTGAGCCTAAAATAAAGTGTCTAAATAAACCTTTAAATTTTAAAAGAAAATAACGCCAACTATTCTATGGAGCCTCTGAGAAATCACAGATGAACATTAAAGTATTGAAGAACCTACAATTAGGTTTTTAAAGATCTGCTTATCTTTTACTTCTAAACCATCTAACATCTAAACATTATAAATGCTAAACACGAAAACATAAATGTCTATCTGTGCACACCTGATTGTTGCCAAAAATCTGCACTTTGTGGGTTAATGTTTGCATGGTTTTAAAAATTATCATTTCTTTATTGAAGAGTACATGTATGTACTCTTTAAGAATACACCAGAAAAGTGAGATGATCTATAACATAAGATCCATTCCACCCTATGCTGCTCCTATACAGGTTGTGATCCCAGAACCACCACACCCTGCTTGGAAAGAGCACAATGTCTCCCAGGAAGCTGAGGATGCAGAGAGCTGGCATGCTGTACACACTGGTAGGCATGGAGAAATCAGTGTGACCTACCCAGGGGGAAATACTGCGATATACATCAAACTTAGGAATTGACCCTAAGAAACCCACTTGTTACTGCTTAAAAATGTGTATGAAGACAGTATAGTGATTTTATAAATGCGTACTATTTACATAGCAAGTCTTGAGAGCAATGCCACTCTCACTGGAGGATGGATTTAAGCTCCGAAAGTGTAAACTCCATAGGAGAACTGTGTAGTGTTCCAATCAAGAGTCTGAGTGGCCAAGTCAGAGCCCACACCACATCTTAGCTTTGCTTCTAAGTAGCTGGGTCATGTTGGCCAGATCAAGGCTTCAGCTTCCCACTGCAGCCTGGCTGTGAGTGCTGATAGAGTGGGCGCAGCCTAGGGTTCTTGAGAGGCAGCGTGAGTGGGGAGGGGGCAGCCCAGGGCCTTGCAGGAGCTACATGCAAAGTACAATATAGGCATTGTTGGGTTGTTAACTTACTCCTGAGAAATGGAACACTGTGAGGTCATTATATGCCATGACTTCTGCCTATATACTACCTGTTATTTTTATACCATATTTCAATATGATACTGTTAAAATGAAAACATCAATTTCAAGTAGCATTCTAGTATGATCTTGTGTATCTCCATAGAAATTATCAACTAAGCTACAGAAAAAATACTAATGCATTTATTTTTTTGAATATGGATAAATTTCATAATCACAAGAAGCGTGCTGCTTTCACTTTTTAAAAAAGTGTCATGCCCAAAGCTTAGTAGAATCCCACTTATCCTAATCCAACTTTTATAGCTCAGATAAGCAGAAGAGTTTGCAAAAGGACCCTGAGAGAGGGTTTTGCACTTGAAGAGAGCATTCTCCAGTCACCCCCCCCCTGCCCCCGAGAGCTTCTCTCATTCTGATCAAGTAACCAATTTGTTTTATGTAGGTGTTGAACTCAAAATTAATCTTTTAAAATATATACTCAATTATTGCAAATTTGCATAAGAGAATTTGAGTTTGTTGATAATCCTCGAACCTAAGGACTTTTTAAAGATTAAATGTGTACTGTGTTTATAGAATCTAGGTGAAAAACAACTTTGACTCAAAGTTAAGCATAATGAACTGATAAAGCAAACAAGTAACAGTTTTTAATATAAGGTGTTTAATGGAAAGACAAATATAATAAGACAACTCCATGAGATGCCACTTATAATAGTGTCTACCATTGTATCCTCTAAAAAAAATTATTTTATCATAATTGTAATATGCATTTTAACATATGAAACGTTAGATGTGAAAAAAATAAGTCATCAAGTTTTAGAAGAATGAATCACCATATTTTCAGGGGGCTATGCATATTTCCTAACATTGTATTATGAAAGTTACTGCATCCAATCCTATGAGATGCATTAAAATGAGATTTCTTCTTGTTTTAATTATTGTCTAGCTACATAATTTGCATAAAATTGAATCAATCAGTGCATATAATGAAAAGGGTTAAACCTCTAAGCAAAGAATATTCCAATGAGGCCCATCCATAATTAACACACAAAGGGCTAATAAAAAGTTGAAGCACCAGTTTTTGTTTTTCTGTTTTTCCTGGTCCAAGGCTAATAAAATAATAATCTGTGCACAATTTCTTTTTCTTTACCATCCAACATAAACCAGTGCTCAATAAAGAGTCAAGATCCTTATTATGAAAATTGATCTGAATCAATAGTATACAGACAGTGGTTAATGATGCTAGGCACCATTTTCAGATGCACTTCCTGACAGCATCGCATCCCTCTGGTCAGGAGTTATTGGGAACACATCTTGAAAAGCACACTGTGACACAAAGAATGCATGCAGATGCCTGGTGCTTGAGACTCAATCTAATCACCTCCTGCTTGTGACCATTTGGCAGCTTTGGGAAAGTTCTCTCCTGAACCAGCTCTCTGAAGCCAAGCTATTAAAGTGCTAATTAAAGAAAGTACATGGAAGACATGAACACTAGGAGTCTGGGGTAATTGGCGACAAAAAAGACAAGGCTGGAACACGTCACTCTGTCTGCTCCTCCTGATTAGCCTCTAATTCGAATACCAATATTTCACTGCACGCCATGGCGCTCTGGGACAGGTATCTGCCTCTCCCCCTTCAATGGATGGCCCTCATGTGAAAAGGGAAAAACAGCAATTTTGTTTTCTAGTTAATCTTCTGACACCTTCAGGATCCACAAGGAAGTCTGCAAACCTTTCCTGCACATCCTGGTATGACTTATTAAAGATGAGGGGAAAAGAGAAAGGAGAAAACAACCTCTAATGAAACAAGTAATGGTGTGCCATGAAGGCTCCCCGAGAAGCCCACCGGGAAGCAAAAGTGATTGCATTTGAAGTGCTCATGTGCTGCCTGATAAACCCGTTCTCCTCATAATAATAATGCATTTCTTTCTCATCTTCTGCTAGCCTTCTTCATAAATGAGACACTTACACAAGAGGAGGACTAGAGGGAGAGGGGGACAAAGACGGGCTGGCACA
Source organism: Marmota marmota marmota (assembly GCF_001458135.2). Taxonomy (NCBI): domain Eukaryota; kingdom Metazoa; phylum Chordata; class Mammalia; order Rodentia; family Sciuridae; genus Marmota; species Marmota marmota. The sequence continues at coordinate 4,807,938 of NW_025999991.1, read as the reverse complement.
AGTTTTGAAGCACTTCCCAGACCCCAGGCATTCGGCTCTGTGCTCTACATGCACCATTTTTTAATCTGATCAATAACCCAGTGAAGTTGGTCATTTCCTTTTTCAATGATGAATGACTTTAGATAATTTGGTGTATGAATCTACATAGGCTCTACAGTAAAATATTCAGAGATTTTCTATTTTTAACTCCAGGGAATCTGAGGAGAAAAGTGGACGTGTTTTTATGAAGAGGACATAGTTAGATCTCGACCTAGAATCTGAGTCTAAATTTTCTGACAACAGAGTGTATATGGATTGGCATACACTGAACATGATGTGTAGGTACTTTTAAGATTCATGAGTATTGGTCTTTAACACATACAGTTTAAGTGAATATAATGCCATTAAATAGCAATGCAATCCTTTGTGATTCTTACTCCATTTCCCTATCATAAGATAGTGCACAAGAAACCACCCAAAGCTTACTTTCACATGTGTTAAAAAAAAAACATGATATCCTCTTTGTATGTGAATTGTAGTCCCAGGCTGGCTGAGCAAAGTCAATTCCAAGTTTTTTACAGTCAAGTACACTCAGATGTTCTACTCAGGAGAATACAAGTCAACATTCAGTGCTGAAATCTGCTTAATTTGGTTTATATGCAAGAATTCATTTTAAATAGTCCATTGTCTTTGAGATTCTTAATTTGATCTTGAAATGAAAGATATTCTTGAAAACATAGGTCTCAAGCTGAAGCACAAGCTTCAGACAAAGCAGGGAATGCTATTCTGAAAGTAGATATGAAAAATCACACAACAGTCTAATGAAAGTCCTGGGCAAGTGGGCATTGAATGCGACTCTGCAGGGAAATGGGGATGGGAACAGACTTTTGGCAACATGGCGGCTAGAAGAGAAATTTGGAAGAAGTGATTGACTTGATGTGGTTTCTCTCTCCTTTCTCTACTCCTGTGTATCTCCTCGCCGAAGTATTCAGAGAGTCTGCGCTTTCATTGTGGCCAGTAACTCATTTCTGAGACATCAAAGAGAAGCACATGTGAAGCCAGTAGCCAGAGGGAGGAGTTACCATGGTGGTGTCCTTTCTGGAACTTCACAAAGGTGTGCTGGGGAGACAGATGAACCTGTAGCTGAGAACAAAGAACTGGAGGGTGACGGTGTTAGCTTCCGATGGTAAGGATGAGAGCTAACTCCTGGATTGCACAATTAGGAGCCAGGACAGCTGCAAATACTCCTAACATAAGAACTAAAGAGGGACAGCAATGCACAGCCTTACAGGAGGAGGCCTTCCGCCATCCTCTCATGCGCAGCATAATACCAGGTCCCTGCTGCTTGTTTGCTCGCTGGGTTTTAAAGTGTTGGCTGCGACTATTACTGTAAATTTCTGTTTGGGAGTGAACACTTCCCCATTGGGCAAGGCTAATCCTGCCACCATATCCTGCTGCAGATCTTAGTCCAATTCTGCCATGGGCATGTCTTCATGACAGTCACTCAGCCAGAGGCAGGTTCCCTCTTCAAGACCCCACTGAGCCTATGTGCGTCTCCTCATCTCACTTCTGTGATGACCATACTGGGTGTAAACTGTGGTTGAATGGAGTTGCTTTCTCGAAAGCTGCGGCGGTCCCTCAATCTAAGCAAAGAAGATTAAATTCTTCTCATGGTTTTATCCCTGAAGAATGGTGGCAGAAAAATGGATTGCAACACACATTGGCCAGTGAGCACGACCCACAGGAGTTGAGGAACATCCCCAAGCCCTACCCCATCCCCAGGGACATATGCTTTGTACTTTATATGCAAAGCCCTTGGTCCAGGACCTACCTGGTATCATGCTTTTGATGATAATTGATAATTTATCAATGAATGAACAAAATGAACCTCAACCACTTTTATGAACACACTAGGGACCTGACGTTTTCTCGATTTCTTAGGTAACACATTGATGCACAGGGCGGACAGATCTACTGAAAAAAAGCAGAGGGAGAACGACCTGAAGGTGCAGGAGGCGGGCTGAGGCTGCTGGTCGATGTGCACCTCAGGGGCTTCTCCTAAAAAAAAAAAATGGCTCCAGAGCAGCGGAATCACAGTGAGTCATGGGTCAGAGGAGGCGAAATACAAACCGGAACATGTAAGGATATAGGGGAAACCAGACGATCCAGATGGCACTAGACATAAATGTGCAGCAATGTGTCAGAGAAAGAGCACACAGAGTAAGTTTCATCTGACAAGAAGAGAGCAGCAGCAGATGGATTCTGATGCCCTCCACTGGGGCTCTAAATTACCTGTTTTATGGTCTTGGAAGGATTAATGGCATGCCAGCCAGGTCCCAAGACTGACATCATTACACTTAGTTTCTTTAACGTATTATTTGCAGCACCTAAATAGTTCAAATACATTATTAAATAGTGTTGCAGGTCTGTAGCACTTCATATTTATTTAGAATGCTCTGTCGTGCAAATACTGCCATATGTATTACTAAGAACAGTACCTAGACGAGGAAAGAGTACCTGTGACAGGTAGGAGAACTGAGCTCTAGTGCATCAGACACCCCGGACGTCCAAGGGAATATGTCGTCCAGAACATCAACTAGAATGTGGGTCCTTCTCCAGCACTGTTCCACCATGTCTGTGGGTCTTTCCAAGATGGCAGAAGACAGCCAAGACGTGTGAAGACACCTGAACCCCAGCACCCCACCCTGGGAGTCAGAACATGCAGTGGCTTAACCAAAAGTCATTACAGGTGAGTAACGCATAAAATTCTTCACCAACAAGCATGAAAGTACATTGACTCTAAATAAACATATTAAACATGTTCAAAATCTTTTATATACATGAAGACACATTTCAGAAGAGACTGTGCCAAAGGAAAGGTATGAAAATGAGAGGTGAGGGTAATGAACAGTTGCTCTGATATCAGCCACTTCAGTGTGGACTTGAATTACCTGTGGATAATGGCAGTATCCTTCAGGCCAATACTTCTGTCTTCTCCTACTCTACACTTGTGCTGGTGTTTGGCAGAATTCATTTCCTGGCACCTATGGGACTCCTCTTGTGGACTGTGAGCTGGAAGCTTTCTCAGCTACTACAGGTACTCAGAGCTCCTCAACACAAGGACATGAGGTCATTGGGACAAAAAGCAAGGTTCCCTGCTGCCTGGAGTCTTTGCACTCAGAGAGGCCCAGCGAGTCAATATGGTTTTTCATCTGATTGTGTCAGGCCCACCCAGTATACTCCTTTTTCATCAACTCGGAATTTCCCATGCTGCTATACGAATTGCCTCTATGAAATCCTTTACCTTCGCCATGGGGGGACAGTCCACAGCTTTTTCTGTATTGTATTGGCTAGAAGCAGTCAGAGTTGCCACACACACACTGAAGAGGATAGGGTTCCATGAAGTATGAACATTGGTTGAGCCTTATGGAAATCCGCCCTAGGGTATGGACCATGCCACAGGCTTGGGCACCATTGACCAGGGAGGAAGAACCCAGCCCATGGTGGTGAGTACGGATAAGTGACACCTCCCTTTTAGACAGCAGATGCTCCACGCTGTACTGATACTGTTGCTTTTCACACATCTGTGCAAAATGTTCAGCAGATAAGCTGCACTATTACCCCACTGAGGCCCCACTGAGGCTGCTGATACTTACTCTGGACATTCTTAGATTTGTAAATAGACAAATATGAAATGGTTTCTACTTTGTAAAGGGAGAATTAAAAATGCTGCTGTTGAAGTGAAGTGATTCAAACTGTTGTGAAGAATTATAACTAAGGTCAGAAGCCACAATTGTTAGCATAAGGAAACCAGTTGGTATAGGAGCAATCATCAACTATTGGTACAAGAAAAACTCAGAGTTACTCTAAAGAAGAATTTATTATTTGCACCTGCATGTGTCTGTTTGTCTTAAAACTATGATCTAAAATATCAAAAATAATTGGGAAAGTTTGTCATCATAAATTTTGGCTTCATCTCTAATTTTTAAAGCTGAAAAACTTAATTAAAATTAGTAAAAAGAAAAGTTACATTTGCCTTCAATGGTGCTTTCTTATTCCCAAATTATTCCCAGATGACGGACTATATTGTTTTGCAAATGCCAAATCCGGTTATTTAAAGCTCCTGAGGAGTATGTAGCAGGAAGGAGTGTGTACACACAATGGAGGATCTGTTCTCCAATTACAGTGGAGAAGCATTTGTGCATGTATATTTTTCAGATTTCAGTAAAGTTAGTATGTTTCATGTATGGGTGAAAAGAAAAACTTTCATCTTTTTTTTCATCTTCTCAACACTACAAGGAGCAGTCCAGCATCACTTATTATTTCATTGGTGGAAAAACCGAAGGAGGTGAAGGCCATCATGGCCTTGGCCAGGACTGGGAGAAGGGTGGTGGCCTCTGTGTTTTGAAAATGTATTGCACTTTGTTGCCCTGAGATAAAATGTAGATATTAATAATAAGTCCTTAAGCTTTGGGGATGATTAAACCAGTTTTGACTTTAATTTCATCACCACTTTTGAGGGCCCAGGACTCAGGCTTCCCATTCAGTTACTCACCTCTGCCTGGATAGTAGATCCCCAGACTAGGGACTGTGCTTCCTGAAGGAAGCAGATCTATGGGGAAGGAAGGGCAGAAAATCAACTGAACAGGAGGAGGAGGAGGGAGACACAGCCCCAGAGAACCAGGGCCATTTTCATGTACTCTCACTTTGCTGTGGACGGACCCTAGAATCACTAACATGCTAGATCTGCTGGAGGAACCTGGGTAATGTTTTGAAATCTCATTTATATCTTAAGGCTTGTTAAAATATCCCTTGTTAGTGAGTGATAATTATAATCTTATTAGTTTAAAATCCCTCCTATCATGTGTTTTGATTCATAATTATTCACATAATAACTATAGTTGTTAAATGCTTCTGCTAATGATGTGGCTGGAGCTGTTTGTAATTACTTCATGCATCCAGGGCTCAAGATGATGTTTTTGGCACTGGGAGTTCTGCAACAATTCCAGGTCATTACTTTGTTTGTTTTTATGGAAGAAAAACTGAGGAAGCTTCCTCACTAATTGTGTCCATGAGAAGGGAGTGTCCTCCTCATGGAGTTCAGACCTCTAAAGCACACTCCTGTCACTACCGAATCCTCGCCCAGTGCTTCGTCATCACACTGGCCAGCTGCATGCTCCATCGGCCTCTTGATTTGGTTGAGTGCAAACTGGAAAGCTATGGGGTCACTGGGTCACTAGAACCGCCATCTATTGAACATGCAGTCCTCTGGTCTGTGTGTGTACTTGTCATTTCTGTGAGTTTCTGGTATGTGGGTCTAGTGGTTCCGAAGTAAACCCAGGAAGCTCCTGGGGTTGACTTCTTTCTAGAGGAGGAAGGAGATGATGTGAAAGGGGAGATGGGCGTGGATGTGAGAGGAAGACGGCGGAGCACGGGAACCCAGAGAGGCTACCAGGGTTTGAAGGCCACTTCTCCAGAGGAGTCTATGGTTGAGAACTAGGCACTAGAACTAGAAGATCCCAGGTGAGAAAACTTTCTTGTAGACAACCATGCACATGCCGTTTCCTCAACAGCTGAGCTACCTAGGACCAGGTGGAAAGTGAATATTCATCACTTCCCATCATCAATAGGAAAAGAAACTGCTAGTCCAGTGTCTAGTACGGAGTGACAAAAATAAGGACAAAAATACTGAAAAAATTTCAGAGAATTCATTAGGTGCATAACCCTAGTTAATATTGATCCATTTATTATTATTATTCCTGGGTAAGATCATTTGTTCTCCTGAGAACACACCTAGCTATACACTCCTTAAATTTCCCGTTGAACAAAGAAATGTGCTGCCTGCTGCAAATCAAGATAAGAAGATCTAATGCACATGTTCATCTTCCTGTGAGGTCCATGGACTATCCTGCCCGTTGTGAAAAGACGCTGGCCCAGGGAGTGTTGCCAAAGGTCTCACCAGTGCATAATAGTAATTGAGAATGTTGCTAAACAACATCAAGATGACCAGTGTTTAAATGCCACTTTTTCCGCCTTTGTATGACCTTGAATCATTTTCTGTTTGCAGGATTTTTCATAGATTTGCATGTTTTGCTTAAATAAGAATATTTGTCCTGACCCACTTCACCCTATCAGATGCAACACCATAATGGGCATAACCAGACAGCCTTTCAATGGGACAGTGAGCACATCACTGATGGTTTCTGTTGTCTTTTGATTTAGTCCTCAGAGTCATTCATACCAGACATGCAGTCTATCTTAACACAAAAGAAGGAACTCATGTGTAATATTGTTATACTATATACTGGACATCAAATAAAAGGAAGTTAATAGCTTACTAAGCTAATTTAAAGTAGAAATTGAGTATGTAGGTGTTTTCTTTATAATCTATTAAAATTATTGAGTGTTCACAAATATTGATTTAAGTCTTTCACAGAATACTTTTATGAGCTGAACATAAAAGTACTAAATATTTTTAAGTTAAGTTTTAAAGTCATTTCCAAATGATCAAGGTTTGATAAATTTAGTGATCACACATTGACTTTTAAACATGGTGTTTGTATTTGTTTTTCCTATTGACCTGCTTTTAAAAATAGTATTTTTCCGGAAAACTCGGCCTGCAGCTCGGTTGTGTGTATGTTGCTTCTGTTTTCAGCGCTTGGAAGTTCTACTTTCAAGTTCCTGTCCTACCGTGTTTCAGGGGTGCTTCCCCCTGTAAACGCCATCTCCTCTCCTGCTCATGGAAGGCCCCCTTCTGTGATGCTGCTTCCTCCTGGCTTTTCCCCCACTTCTCTGATGCACTCCTTCTGCAGGCTGCCCCCTCTGGGTTCTCATCACTGGCATTCCCTTTCACTTGATGGCTTCTCTTTTTTTTTTTTTTTTTTTTAATCATAACCACTTCATTCAGCTCTGTCTCCAAATCCTGTCTATGTCTGAGTCACTCCCGAGGCCCTGAATCTCAGTTGCTAATTAACTGCTGGCACCTTACAGGAAGGCATTTCTAATGCAGTAAAACTTGGTGGAGCAGAGAGATTGGCAGTGTGGTCAGGGGCCTCCCTCCCCTGAGCCAGCATGTCCTCCCCCCCCCCCGTCTGCAATGGAGAACTGCCCAGTGTTGGGCCGAGTCTGACAGGACATTCATGCATATGCTTTACTGAGGATCTCGCTACACATATGTGGAGACTTTTAGTACACTAACTAATCTTATATTACATATCTTCCTTTGAATAGGTTTTACCTGCATTTAACATAAAGGTAGCAATAATTGTATACAATTGTTAGGTCAGATTTATTCTGTGGGTGTTAGTTTGTACAGATCTCAGCACGTTAAGAATGATTCTTATCTTTCCCATTATGGTCTTCAAGAACTTCTAGTCCTATGAGCTCTTCTTATGCCTCAGTCCTTGACACTCAGTGTTTTATATAATGTCACTGGATATTTTCATCTCTCACTGTTTAAAACAATGCAAAATTGCTCCAGAAAACCCAATTCTATTATGGATACTCCTTACAAAATTAGGCCTTCAGTTCCTTTTTGTTCTCTTCCCTGTCCCAGTATTTAAGATAAGAAAGGGCTACGGACATCTAAGTCTTCTGTTGCCGACTCAAACTTCAGCAGCATGAGAAATGCTGTCTGTTCTGCCCCATCGTGCTTCTCCTCTTTTGGTATCATCTATGATCATTAAGAAAAAATGTAGAGAAGTGAGAACGGGTGATCTTCGGGGTTTACAGGCAAAGGGCCTGCATTACAGGACTGCATGGAAGACGTCTTGGATAAGATACATGACTGTCTGATTTGCTCCAAGCTTGATACAAAGCAAGTGCAGATAATACGGTGGGTGGGTGCATGTTCTACAATCTAGCCTATAATCAGGAGTCATCAAAAATGTTGATGTGCCTTCTACTCCTGGAGACAACACCAGGGTTACCTTCACCCATCAGATACAAGTATCCTTTCTGGATTACAACCTCATCAGCTTCCATGACAACTTTCTAGGTGAGAATTCAGATCATGCCTCTGATCACCTCTGAACAGTAACAGAGAAGTATTGGGATATATGCACAAGCCCTCTTCATCCAGTATGATATATGCTAAACTCACTATTCTTTAAGCACCAGGCATATAAATCCCACTATATGGCACTTTGGGTTAATAATAACTTTTTTTTCAGTGTTGATAGAAGTTTAATTTTATTCCAGATTCATGACATTAAATTTCAGTAATATCTTGTTTTCTATCAATGATAAGTTTTGGTGCAGACTTTAAGAAACCATTGAACTTTTATAAATTTCTCGTACTCTTGACATCCCTTCTGGTACCCTTCCCACAAGAGGAAGGGAGGCGCATATGAATGAGATAGCAATGAAGTTATGACTATGGAAGAATATTATGTCTGAACATTATATTATTTGGTACTATATTAAGAGTCAAAGCTGGAGCTTTCTGAGATTTGTGTTAAATATGAGAAAATTGGATAATACACAAAAATTCTTTAAGGTGTCTATAGGTCATCACCTAAAATATCTTAATACTAAAGATCTTATGAAATGCTCAGTGACAATAAAAATAATGGGTAAACTCATTCATCCATCTAAAATTAATTTTATTTTTCTCAAAAAACTCCTCTTAGAGCTTTTGATTCAAGTGACTGTCGAAGTCATTGCTGGTGGTACATCTAGTAAATATGATCACTTTGCTTAGCCACATGGACTTTGGAAAACTATCATTTCTCTTCTTTCTTTTGCTTTTTTTTTTTTTTTTGGTCGTCTTTAGGGTAGAACCCAGGGCCTGCACACACACACACACTAAGCATATGCTCCATCTACCACTGAGCTATATTCCCAGTCTGAGGAACTTTCATTTTCAATATTCACACTAAATTTAAAATTTTTTCAATGCTATTATAAATTCAAATATTGGTCAATATGGCCACGTTTTTGTTGTTGATTTTGTTTTTCCTAAATAACGGATCTTAACAGTTAAATTGATGTGTTATACTTTGTTAATATCAGAAAGTGAAAAAAACAGGACTTGTGAATATTTATTTGTAAGTTTCCATATATTTAAAGGCTGAGTAGCAATGCATATACACAAGTAATTGCATATAGTCATTATTTGAATTTGCATTTAAAGTGATTTCATATATCAAAACTATAAGGCAATCCAATCAAATGACAATTTATATTGAAAATAACAAAAGAATTTATACTTGTAATCTTTAGTGTGTGGTTGTTTAAATGACTTTAAGGTCTTAATTAAAAACTTCCGTTGTATAGATCTATGATAGTTCCATAATTTAGTTCACTGCAGTAATTTAGAGAGAGGAGAAAAACTATTGCTAATTAATTTTCAAACTATTCCTGTTGGTGTCTTTATTTACAACCCCTTTGGCTCAGAATTCAGAAATTATTTTTCTAAAGTAGAGTAGAATTAGACAGACAAGTAACTGTAACTACTTTTACATTTTTTAGTAAGATTTACCTTCCATGATTGAAAAGAACTATTTTATTTTAAAAAAGGCAAATGCAATCCTGACTACTGCATGTCTAAATTCTTATTGTTACACTATTTATTTAATCTTTGAAATTTAGTTCATCATTACCATGGTGAATTCCCCCAGAAAAACCTGTAAATGATTAATCATCGCCAGCAATCCCAATGACCTCTTCTGAGCATACATACGTAGGTGTGGATGAATGCACTGAACCTATCTTTTCAAGTCAACCTGAAACACAGGAGACTAAAATTTGGATCTGATAGTCAAATGAAATATAAAATAAAGTAGCTTTTTAAAATTGCCTGCATTTATATTTAAGTTATATATGCCCATACCCACTCAAGTGAGGAGATTAAATGAAGTTATAAGTGAAGAAAAAACAGTAAGAAGTGATTAGACTACACTTATCACCATGGTTTAAAAACATTATTTCTGATAAATAATGCTGAGCTTGGTTGACCACACATCGTTAGTGTCGGAAGTGTCTGAGCTCATCCACTTAGATGCTTCGGAAGGAATGATGCTGGCGTCCATTCAATTTTCACTGGAGAGAGCAATTTCCTCTTTAACAACAAAGTTCTATTCATAATTTTTAGTATTCTCTGTTAGCCACATGAAAAAGATCTAGTAAAATGGAGTAATAACATATATTGTACTTAGGTAGAAAGACTAAAAGAACTGATGAGAAAGATTGACTGTGTCCCACTGGAAACTGCTGGAACAGCCCCACGTCCACCTGGGAAGAGCTCACTGGCCGCACTGCTGCCTGGCTTGCTTGCTTTCAACATCAGGCCAAAATGTTCCCCCAGTAAGAAAGCCTAACCTGATGGTGACATGAAGAAGGTGAGCTGTCTTCCCAGTTACTCTTCCTGCTTCTGGATCCCAGACGGGCCCTCCTGCCTGGGCCATGTGACTCACCATTCAGGTTCTTAGCTCTCCTTCACTGCTGGCCCCGAGAGGTTTCTCTTCCAGTCTTGCCAACCTACATGTATCCTTGAGTAGTGCTTGTTTCTATCATCCAGAACATTGACACATTAATAGGGTATGTTTCCCATGATGGCATCATTAGGCTTTTCCACAGTGAAATGTAATTGCACATGAGGATGAAAGAAGTAGTCATTAAGACTATCAGAGGGTTGAGGCTGTAGCTCAGTGACAGAACACCAGGCTAGCAGTTGAGGCACTCACTGGGCTCAATCCTCAGCACCACATAAAAATAAATAAATAAAATAAAGATATCGTGTCCATCTACAACTAAAAAACAACAACAACAACAACAAAAACACCCTACGAGGACTATTTTTCCAGCATAATGTACTAGTTTTGTTTTATAAACTGCTTTTAAACAGAGATGACATGCCCTAGTCTTTTCAAACCATGTGAATTGCAACAATTGAAATATTCACATGGAAGTTTTAAAAGAAAAATTAAATATTTATATGCAAAAATATTAGTGGCATTGTTGGCAACAAATGAAAACATGAAGAAAAGAATCTTGTATGAATGTCCATGTGGAAGTAGGGTGATAAAATTCTATGCAAATAAGCAATCCTCTCAAGAAGTTTATGAATAATATATCAAGAACAAATCATCACCCAAAGTAGTTGAATGCTGCCCAGTTCAGGCACCATTCCCACCCAAAGTTACCAGCAGGGCTGAGAAGAAGTGGCAGAGTGATGCAGAGTGTGGACAATTATGCGATACAACTAAGACTATCAGAGGGTTGAGGCTTGATTGCAATGACCGAGCTCTAAACAAGTTCTGAGACAGTTGCTCGATCTTTCTGATAATCAGATCATTGTTATAATTCCATCTTCCAACCCATATTGTGGTGACAATATGCTGCATTATTTTACTATGATATAAAAGAACGATAAAATGTCATAACTATACTTAATAAGTAAAGAATAGAGCCATTCCATTAGAGTTCATGACATTATCATCCCAAAGAAACATCAAATGTCTTTTGTGTAAATACTTCCATTTAACATTTATTTCATTGCACTTGTTTCTGGATTAATTCATAACTGATCGCTTTTAGTAACTTAGCTTATTTATTTTGACATAAAAATTAATATATTTTAAATGATAAAGGACTTTCATTTATTCCCATAATTTTTACGCCTAAAATTTTATCTCAAATATCAGTATTATTTCAAATTTGCAAAAGGTGTAATGGAAGTTGAATTCAACTCTATGAGTTAGTTTGACAACAATTTACTTCAATGAAATACTAGTTTTAGAAACAAATACCATATTTATCCATAAAATGGATAGCTATAAATGCTACAAAGTAACTAAATAAAATAAACAAAAATCATAATACTATAGCCACATGGTATATAGTAGTAACTGTTCATTTCTTCCTGGTCTAGCCTAAACTTATAGATAACAGTCCTACTCATTGGCTGGACTTCAACAGGACAACTCGGCTCTGTCCCAGATGTCTCTCAGCACCTGGTATGCTTTATAGCAAGGGAAAAGGAACCAAAATGAGCAAACCCCGTTATAAAGGTGCTTTTGAAGAATTTTCCAAAATGAAGAGACAGAGCTAAGGGTCCGGGACTGAGATGACCAGGGATGGCAGAAAAGTCCACCAGAGAGCTTCACCAAGGGAAAGTTCTCAGTCTCTCTCCAGAATCCCCTCAGGCATTTAGCAACTACTCCTTATGCATACATGGGAGGAAAACACGTGAGGTCAAAGAAAGAACAGTCTAAGGGGATTGGCAGATACATGCTCAGTGCCCAGGGAAGCTGGAACGAGTCCTTCCCACTAACATTGTTGGTCACTTTCAGAATTCCCACGACAATTGCTAGAATTCCCCACACACACTAAATCCAGCCTCAAGATTGGGGAATAATTTGTCCTAGATTTAATATAACTCCCATATGACCCTTAAAACATCAAACCTCCAATAAATCTGATTATTCCTAAGTGAATTACTGTCCCAGGGCAAATATTACAATAGTTATATGAATACAAAGAGTCTAGAATTTGCAGAGTAAAATTCAAAATATGTGGATTATAGTTAAATATTACCAGATGTGCACAGAAAGAACGAATTGCAATTTAAATGAGGAGGAACGTCAATCAATCCAAACAGACTAAAAATGACAGATGTTAGAATTTGCAATCAGAGTCAATAAATAACTGTATTCTGGATGGTTAAAAGTTAAATAGACAAAAGAAAGGTATCAAAACACCCTAAATGAATGTCTGGAGATGAAAAACAGAATGTGTGAGATGAACACAAGGATGGGATTGATGGGAATTAAACTTGTAAAAGAGAAGGTGATCAAAAGTGGAGGTACAGCATACAGAAACGAAAACACACACAGAAGATGACAGAAATGGGTGGAGCCACAGTGAGCCTCAGTACAACTGAGTGGCCTCATGTGTGTCACTGAAGTACCCAAAGAAGGGAATGACACAGCGGGGTCAAAAACACCATAAAAGAATTAATGCCTGAAAACTCTCCAGATACAATTTCTAAAAAGCTAGGAGCTCACAGTGAAGCTACGAAAACTCATATGACAATCCAATTGCTCAGTCATTGATAAATAAGAGCCTCCAAATAGTCAGACATGAAGTGCCCTCTGGTAGGTGGCATTGAAGCAGGATTCCAGGGCAGCCAACTGACCTGGGTGCAGGGCCTTGTCGGAAGTCCCTGCATAATGACCTGATTCTGGGGGAACTGGAGAAACATTTTTTGAAACCAGAGAAAAGGGTGCCCTTACTATATAGTGCCAGAAAACTTGACGACAGTTTGTCTGCAGTTACATGGTAAGCACAAGATGTCCCTAGTGAACTTAACAGTGTACTTTAAGTAGATTTCTAAGCAAAATGCTGAAGGTAGAACATCATCTCATTGCTTATAGCAAAATGGAAGAGTAAACTATTGAACTATTAAAAAAAAATGAATTAGTTTTCAATGTTTGTGAAAAGTCCCAGGGTGAGTAAATAAAGATATGCTAAATTAAGACTTCTAAGCACTCTCAGGAAAGAGGTTTAGAGATAAAACTGAGAAATGTGGCTAAGGCAGAGAAGGGATTATTTCAATTATACCTTTAGTTGTGACTTTTGTCTATTTTGGTGAACCAAAGATACAGGAAAAACACACATAGTTTTTGAGAAAACTACATTGACAGAAAATATATCAGCTATACTGAAAGGGAAAGAGAAGAGACAATAACAAACTTTAAAATACTGCTGTATCCCAGAATTCAAAGATAAATAGCCTTTTCAATATGCTTGCTATCTTCCAGGGGCAGTGGCACGCACCTGTAATCCCAGGAACCCAGGAAACTAAAGCAGGAGTATCACAAGTTTGAGGCCAGCTTCGGCAACTTAGCAAGTTCTTGTTTCAAAATGAAACAGAAACTGCTGGAGATGAGCTCAGTGTTAGAGCATCCCTGGGTTCCATCCCCAGTACTGGGAGAAAATGCAATAGTCATCTGCACACACCATCTTCCTCTCAAGGAAGGTGTATGCAAGAGCTGAGAGGCAGAGGAGAGCCACAGGAAAGCAGCCTCAGTCTGTGACATATTCAAAGAATGCCCAGCATTTACTCATCTAGATTTCCTACTATGTATGGATAGGTGGTCCTGTATGACTTCTGATCTCCTGTTTTGCATAGGAATAGCTGCACTAGTCACCTCTGCCTGCCCACTTTTACATGCAGATGGTGAAGAGAGAGACTGTGTAGCACTTTATTCTCCCAGATCTATAGATCTAGGTAAGCAGTGTGCAAGGCACTTCCTTAAGCATTTATACCCAGCCAACCTAGGACAATCTGAGACGCACGGAAGCCATCTCCCAAGAGAAATTACACCAGTGCTTGTGTGCTAAATAAGAAAAATACAAAATCAATAACCTACCTTTGCACCTTATGTAACTACAGAAAGAAAAGCCAGCAAATCATAAAAGTTGAAGTGGAAGTAAAAGATTAGAAAATGAAAACAGAATCAACAACTAAAATTGTTATTTGAAAAGATGAGCAGATTTGCAAACTTTAGCTAAGGTGACAAAAGAAAAAATAAAGCACAAAAGATTCAAATCACTGAAATAAGAAATGAAAGTAGGAACATTACTAATGACCTTAGGAGGGGAAAAAATAAGACTATAAATGATTACTATGGGCTGTCTCTCCCCTGGAGGTGGCCCACATTCTCCCTAGAATGTGTATCTGCTTTCCCAAATAAATCTCTGAAAAATAAATAAATACTATGAATACTCAACGCCAAAAAACTTAGGAAGTCTAGATGAAATGGACAAGTACCCGGAAATAAACACAGTGAATGAAGGAACTCAAACAAGAGTGGACTGTACAACATAGTCCCATTCCTAGAGTGTTCTTAGTCCATTTGTGCTGCTCTAACAGAACACCAGAACCCCCAGGCAACTGAAAACAACATACATCTACTGCCTTGGGTTCTGTGGGCTGGGAAGTCCACCATCACGTTGCTGGCATCTGGCATGTGCCTAGTTGCTGCTTCACAGGATAGAAGGCAAGAGGGTGACAGGGAGACGGGGCTGGAGGGAGGAGAGGGCAGAGTGAGGGGCTGTCCCCTAGGGGCACTGGCCCCAGGAGCGGGGAGCCCTCCAAGCTTAAACACTCATAGTACCTGCACCTCCTAACATTGTCAGCTAGCACTGATTTCCAGGATGAATTCTGGGAAGGACAAACACCTGGATGCTAGCAAATCTGGGAAATGCAAAGCAGGCCACAGTGACAGAGGTAGATCAGTGGTTGCCTGGAGAGAGGGTAGGCAAGAAGGATAGAAGGGAGGGACCCTAAGGAGCTGGGGCTTGCAGTTATGGGCGGTGTGCATTCCACCGTCATGGTGGTAATGGTTTTATGGCTCTATATGAATACCTAAACACACATGTCAAAATTTCTCTACTAGTACTCTTAAGGTATGTGTACTTTTTAAGAATGCTATTTACATAGCTATGAATCTGTAAAATAATAAAATATTGAAATTGCATCTAGAGTTCTTCCACACCAATGGGTTCCACATCCAAGAATTCAACCAAGTGTATGTTTAAAAATATGAAACAAATTGCATCTGTACTGAACATGTGCAAACTATTGTTCTCCAAATGAGACATTACAAACTATTTACATAGCATTTACACTGCAGAAGGGTATTATAAGTAATCTAAATATAACCTAAAGTATATGGGACTATATGCACTATTACACTATTTCACACAAGGAATTTGATCACCTATGGATTGTGGTGTCTTTTGAGGGTCCTAGAACCAA
The DNA here is from genome assembly GCF_001458135.2 of Marmota marmota marmota. Lineage (NCBI taxonomy): Eukaryota > Metazoa > Chordata > Mammalia > Rodentia > Sciuridae > Marmota > Marmota marmota. Next base: position 4,792,193 of record NW_025999991.1, on the reverse strand, counting down.
TCTCCCAAGCATATGAAAAGAGGACTAAACAGAATTTCCACATATATTTTGTTACTACATGTATATGTGACCTTTAACCAAATAGAATCTCCTTTAAAATGCACAACAGAGAATATAGTTGAAGGTTACATGTATCTGTAATAACAGTGCATATATTGTACTGATATGTACTAAATTTAGCATAGTATTCTCAATGGAGACAGAACAGGAAAAAATGAAACTTAAGTTACTATTTAGTACATACAATTACATCTATTAGATATATAAACAACATGGTAATAAATTATATCAAATAAGAATTGTAAAGCAAGTGTGGCTAAATGTTATAACTTTAGCTTAATGGTTAGACACATTTTACCTAAAGTGCATTTTTATGTTTAATATTTTTCATAATGTGAAAAGGATGATAATTTGATTTATGTGTACAAATTGTTTTGAGAGTTAATATGTACTTTTTTGTTTTAAAAATTGCATGAAACATTTAACATCAATTTTCTTCCTTTTTGACCACAATATCCTTTTGAAATATGTTCCATTGTCTCATTTTCAGACTCAGAAACCTCAGAAATCATTTGACTTTCTATGAAATATTTCAGTGTTAGAACTGGAATTAAAACTCAAGTCTGAGGTTTGCATCCCAGGTGCTCAGCCTCTCCAACCAGGTGTCCTCATGATCACAGTAGCTTTTACATAACATGGCCAAGAACATGTTACACTATTGCAATAGGGACAAAAACAGATTTTCTTGGTGCACCCGCAGGGCATTGCTGCACAGGTACCATTGGCCACAAGCAAACCATGCTTTCAAAAAAAAAATCAGAAGATCGTAAGGAACATTAAAACAGAACGACCTTACAAGTTTAGTGTGTGTATACACACAAACACACACACACACACACACTCATGTATACTCAGTATGCATTAAAATTGGAATGGAAAACCACATAAGGATATAACACTGGGAGGCCAGTTTTTTAAAAAATATATTAGGAGTGGATATATAAAATCTAATGACATATATATGGTCTCTGGTTTTACAATTTATTAATCTAATAGGTCACTTTTTATTTTTGAAGTGTAATTTTTATTGATATTTCTGATAATAGATCAATAATTTTATTTTTCAGTCTGAATAGATTTTTATTTTATTTGACCCCTAATCTTACATATTTATGGATACAGTGTGATATTTTGATGCATGCATACAATGAGTGACCATCAAATCATAGTAGCAGGCATACCTACCACCTCAAATATTTATGCTTTCTTTAAGTTCAAAGTCCTTTCTTCCAGCTATTTTGAAATACACAATAAATTATTGCTAATTATAGTTCCCCCACTGTGCTACAAGGTACTAGAAATGAATCCTCCTATCTAACCGTATTTTTGTACTTGTTAACCAACCCTTCTGTCCCCTTGAGATCAATTGTCTATTTATAATGGGAAAATAGCAACAGTCTCTCAGGACTGCCTTAAAGTTTATGAGCAATGTAAAAAAACTTGTTCACAGTTCTACAATAAACACCTAGCACTACTTGCATAATAAGTGAAAATATATGTTTATAGTAAGTACAAATACCTTAAACTTCCTTTCCGGAGTTCAATTTCTATCCATTCACAAAGAATTTTCTAGTCATGAAGAATCTCAATGTCCTTCCAAAACCCTTGTTTTCCTAAAGTAAAAACTTTAGGAAGTTATTGGCATTTAACTATATTAATAATTGTAGAATTACATTTACTTTTTCATTTGTGTACTGAATTTTCTTTCTGTTTTCCTTCTCATTTAAATAATATATTTGTGGTTGGATGTGAAAATATGATTTTTCATTTTCTAACACTTTCATGTGCATCTCATTATTATTTGCTAAATTAAGTGATATGTAATCCTTTTATTTCTTTCTAAAGAAGGCCTACAATTGTCTTGGGCTTTTGCTTATTTTACACTTGAAATGTTTTAGGAGATAATATTTTCAAATTAAACTCACAAAAACAGAGATTTTAAATAGTTGAGTTTACCAATAATTTAAAATATGAAATTATTCTGTGACATTATTATAATGGAGTAATCCAGGATTTCAATATTCTCTCAAAGAAATATTTACCTGCATTAAGATGTTTTCTGGCCCAGATTTAATTTACGTGTTTTCTATCGTGCTGTGGGCAGTGACCACTCAGAGAGAAAAGTCCCATTTCGGTTATAAAATATCCATTTTTACTCTGATGATTATCTAAATTATGTGACATGTTCTATGGAATTGTATACCATAAATCTTTTCAGTTCTGTTGACTATAGGATTCTTACACCATACACAACTACTAAATTTTCTGTAATATGATATTATCACAAAAATTTACATTCTGGAATCTTATGGCTGGTGAAGAGATCATCCATTACTAGTTCCATAACAATGGCATTCAGCAGTCTTGCAAAACTAACTTATATATTATAATTTGTCTGTGAATTTAAATTTTTCATAAACCCAGACATGTTCTGCAAATTAATGTCATTTATATATCTCCATTTTCAAAACCTAATTTTTAAATTCATTTTCTGGCTTTATACATTGGCTAGGATCTCCAGGTCCTTATTCTAACTCTCATTATTAAATTGAAGTATTTAAGTATTTCATCAACTATTATTATAGTTTTTCTCAAATAATGACATTTCTATTAAGAAAACTATTTTATATAGCTATTTGATATTATCAAGTGTTTTGTTCTCTACACATTTGATCACATGATTTTTTTATTCTATTAATATGATGGATTTAATTGATTAGTTTCTGAGTATTAAGCAAGCTTGTTCCTGGATTTAATCAAATAATCATATAATAATCACAAATACATAATTACAAATAAACATAATGAGTCATATCTCCTCATATTTTAGATTTAGTTTGCTTGTATGTTGTTAGAAATTTGTAACTTTTTCATGAGTAAGACTGGCCTATAGTAATTTTTCTGTCACAAAAATGTCCCTATATTTCCATAAAAGGTATGCTAGCATCATGCAACAAGTTAGGAACTAAGTTTCTTTCCATTTTCTGGAGTGTTTTCAGAAATACATTCATTTATTTTTAAAAATTCCTTTAGATAGGAATTTCCTATTTAATTTTATTTTCAATGGAGGAACTTCTTTTATATTTAGTTTCTTCTGTTTTATTTAATTTTCTGTATATTTAAACTTCCTGATATAGAGGCTTCACTTTCTTTTTATCCCAATATGTGCATTTAAGTCTCCAAGATTTCCCTCAACACTGCTTTTATTAAGACCCACAACTGTCATGTGTGGTTTTTTCTTAGAGATAAAATATGATCTAATTATCATTGAAATCTCTTCTTTTCCATCATTCTTGGATTTATCTTGATTTTTGAATAATGTTTTATAGTAGTCTTTCTAAATTTTAGTCTTTTACAATATTATAGAACTTGAATAAATGTTCAATTTCCAGAAATGTTTTATTCAAGAGTAAAAAATAGTCACCAATCCAAATTTTTGTTAGAATCTAATTAATATATATGCTCTATTTATTTTATTGTGTGAAGATATGTTTAAACTCGTGTGGATCATTCTAACATGTATAAATAGTCCATTCACATTTTAAGTTTTCAGTTTGTCAATTTGTGCATCGTAGATTATTAGGTGTATACAAGTTGGAATGGCTGTATCTTCCTGGTATGTAGATTCTCTTCTCTTTACATGGGGTTACTCTCTATATCCTCCACGTTTTTGCCTAAAGTCCACTTGGTTTCATACTGTGGTAGCTCAAGGAGCTTTTGTCTACTTAGGGTTTGCATGACATATGTCTTCCATATTTTTTTTCAACCTCTTTCATATCTCAGACTTGTCTCTTGCAATGAATAGAGATTGATCATTTTAATCCAGTCTCCTTAAAACTTTGTCTTTCAAATGGAGATTACTTAGGATATAACTCTCAATATCCTTTACTGCCAATGCCTGGATCTATTTTTTTTTTCTGTTTATCTTTATTATGGTCCATTTATTCTTCATCACATTCTTGGCTATTTAAGGCCTATCATACACTGAACTTTTTAAAAAGGTAAAGAATTTAAAGAACAGAAGATAATAATAAATTCTTAGAGAATATTTTGCTCCCAAATGGTTGATCAGGTTTTCTTTACCTCTACAAGCACAACCTTTGTCAGGTATTCCATACCTACCCTTTCCAAAATTTAGCTACATTTGTTTCTCCAATCCCTCTTGGAAGTAAGGACAGAGGATAGATAGTGGGGAGCAGGGTCATTGAGGGAAAACTATCAATTAGGACTGTTTCAGGCAGTTTCTTCTCTATTCCTTCTACCCATCCTGTCCAGAGGGCTCACTAGCAACCTCTGTTCCATGAAGCCTGCTCATAAATAAAAATAAATTCATCATTTTGATCACTTACACAAACATTTGAAATAATTTCAGTGAGAATGAATTCCAGGTAACCAATTAGTCCACTTTAAATACTGCCAAAAATAAATATCACTGAATATTCACAGAATATACCACCATGAGTCCTAAATATTTCAATTTTCTCTAATTAAGACCTGAACTTTCCTGTGTCCCTAAGGTGCATCATACTTGACAAGTCAGACCTATATAATATAAAGAAGCAAACAAATGTATTTCTGGACATCTGCCCCAGGGCGGAGGTCACAATTGTGCAGGTCACCTCTTGCCTGACATAGCCAGGCTGTAGGTGTGGGGGTACTTGATTAGAATGCCCCCCCCACCATGGTCCTGCAAAGAGCTTTCCAAGCTCCTGCCTTCCACAGATTTTCCTTTCATTTGGAGTTGGCTTCTTATATTGAAGTCTAGGCTCCCAAAACTAGCGAGATCACATACCTTGCTTCTATGAGCAGGTCCCACAGTCCTCCTTTGAACATGCTCTATAATACACTCTTCTGGATTCCTAAACCAATATGGTTTCTCTGCCACCTATTCAGATCCATGGGACTTATCTGCCAGGCCACCCTTATCAAGAAAGGTACTGTATAATGGTCTCTCTTAAGAGTATTTCTGCAGTGAATCAGCATACAGAGGTAACACAACTTCTGTCAAGCGTATGTCATTTATTCAACACAACAGCCATAGGAAGAAGTGACGCTGAAGGCTCTAGCTTTTTATCATAATTTGGACAAAGCTGCTCCTAAGCACACCATAAACTGAGTGTCTTAAGATGACTTTTGTTTATTTAATAGTATACCATGCAATTAAAATGATTCCAGTTGCCAAGAAACAGCTAGATTTTCACAAAACATATTATACAGTCTGTTTTAAGCATACTAATAAATTCATAATAGTAAGTAAACACATTGACTTGCTCTCTTGCTCCTTTGCCTTCTATTTTAATATACACTGCCTTTAATTATATCTTAGAGATCAAAAACATAATAAAAAATAAACTTCCGCCTGTCCTTGGGTTCTTAGAAAAAGAAACCACTTACTGTGCATATGAATTGCAGTGGGGTGTGTATGTATGTGTTTAACATCAAATACCAAGTTGACTGAAACTATATTTACTCAAAACTGTCCTCGTTCCATGAATCACTTGGGAAATCTCAGGCTATTCTCAGAGCTACCTATGGGCAGTCTGAAATATCACTTTTCATCAAAAATTTCAGCATTTTAAAATAAAAATATCCAACATAAAAGCAAGTTCAAATATTAAAAAATTCATTTTAATGGTGTGTTACTGATAGCCTATTTCATGCTACAGTATTTTAGAAATTCCTCTATTATTCCATTTCTTTTTTTTTTTTTAATTTTTTATTGTTGGGTGTTCAAAACATTACATAGTTCTTGATATATCATATTTCACACTTTGATTCAAGTGGGTTATGAGCTCCCATTTTTACCCCATATACAGATTGCAGAATTACATCAGTTACACATCCATTGATTTACATATTGCCATACTAGTGTCTGTTGTGTTCTGCTGCCTTTCCTATCCTCTACTACCCCCCTCCCCTCCCCTCCCCTCTTCTCTCTCTGCCCCCTCTACTGACATTCATTTGTCCCCCTTGTATTATTTTTCCCTTTCCCCTCACTTCCTCTTGTATGTACTTTTGTATAACCCTGAGGGTCTCCTTCCATTTCCATGCAATTTCCCTTCTCTCTCCCTTTCCCTCCCACCTTTCATCCCT
>NW_025999991.1:4621719-4783860 GCF_001458135.2 Marmota marmota marmota | reverse complement strand
GCAGGTCCGCCTACCTTGCAGGCGCGGGGGGCGGGGCGGCTCTACCCTTCCTCAGGCCACTGGGCCTGTTCTGTCGGTTGCAGGTCTGGCCTGTTCTGATGGTGGTCACAGTTCCGTCTACCATGCAGGCGTGGGGGGAGGGGGCGGCTCCGCCTCTCAGCAGGTCGCTGCTCCTCTTCTGCCGTTGGGTTGCAGGCCCGCCTACCTTGCAGGAGTAATTGGATGCTCTGCCCCTCCGCGGGCCACTGGGCCTTTTCTGTCAGTGGTCACAGTTCCGCCTACCTGGCAGGCGCGGGGGGTGGGGGGCGGCTCTGCCCCTCAGCAGGCCGCTGGGCCTGTTCTGTGGGTGGTCACAGTTCCGTCTACCTTGCCGGCGCAGGGGGAGGGGGCGGCTCTGCCTCTCAGCAGGCCGCTGCTCCTCTTCTGCTGGTGGGTCGCAGGCCCGCCTACCTTGCAGGAGTCCCTCTATTATTCCATTTCATGAGTTATTATTGTTAGCATTTATTACCTTAAAGTTCAGTTATTTATGTTTAAATTTTGTACAACATAATTACTAACAGATTGCCCCAGATAACTTGGGGGAAAAATAATCAAGGGAAACTGTAGGAATGGAACATAAATCCTTTGTATATATTTTTTTCAAAGTAAAAATCTGGCATATGAAATGATATTACATCAGTTATCTTCAATGTCATGAGCAGAACATAAAAGTCAATGGAAAAACAGCAACATTTGCATTTCACCTGAAGTGTGACCAACGACAGGTGCATCCATTGCATGGCTCATAAGACTAGCAAGGATTGTTGAAGAGTTACTACCCATTTGGTGAAAAAGGAAATATTTAGTGAATTGAAGTACATAGTGATTCCCTCACATTGTTGAACAAGGCAAGCAACAGCAAATCAGCCACTCAAGATAGAAATGACAATGTTTTAACAGTTAAGGGGGAGACATAATCCCAAAGAAATGCAAGACCTTGGTGTATCTTAAGGAAACCAAGTGGTACTATTCTTGAAGCTCTCCATTCTTGGTATATAAATATCTGTGCCGCTGATAGTGAGTCACTTCCCTAAGTTAGACAGCTAGCTAGGGGCATGGCTAGAAGATCAGCCCTTAGGTTTCTAATTCACAGTTCTTTCCACATTATTAATGTATTTTAGAAACTTCATTTTAAGGAAAAATTTAAAACCAAAACAAGAATAAAACTTCCCACTCACAGCTTTGAGGTGAGACCCTTAGTTGAATCTAAAGGAAAAAAATCATTAGCCTGAGTTAGAAAAGATGGGCCTCCTCTTCCCGCTAACATTTTTTCCCACACTTTGCTTTTGATCATTGCTAACAGAGCTCATTTGTACTGTTCCCTTTAATGTTCCTCTGCCTCATCCCATCTCTTCCTTTGACTAAGTACAATTTTCAGGTTTTAAAAATCAAGCCTTGAGATACCAACGGCCAAGTAGATTGATAACTAAGCGGGATGCCTTATTAGCAGAAGCTGAAAACACTGAAGAAGCCAAAAGCATTCCAGCTAAGATCTCAGTGTTCATTTCTTCTTCTAGTTACAAAGTTCCTTCTACTTTGTGGCCCAAATTGCTCTCTTGCTAGCTGAAGAATTTCCTTATTAGCATGAAACTATAAAATGTTAACAAAGGAAATTATTCTGTCTGTGGAACCAGGCACCTTGAACAATTGGCCCAATATATTTGCAATTTATGCTGTGTAGTCATTGAAGGCACTGTCTGTCCAAAAGGCACTGCAAAGAGGGTGACAAGTCAGACACAGCAATGTAAAGCAGCCCATAGTCCATGGAAGAATAAGCTGTATCTCGTCATCCAGCTATTTTCTACTGATACCTTTGATCAAAAACTTACAGAGGCACCATTATCTCTCAGTGGAAAGACTTGCTGAATGTTTACATGAGTTACAGTATATTAACATTCTTGACAGATGTTTGCCTTTTCCTATAGTTGAATTGTCCTAGTATGTATTTGCATGTATAAGTTCCCTCAATTGTTAAGGAAACATAATGTATTATGTTGTTCGAAAGTATAATATTTTATCCACCAAAAGACATGCCAAAATCATGAGGAAATACTTTAAATGCAATTGAAACTGACATTTTTTCTCTCTGAAATTCTCTGCATCTCTTATTTGTAGTAGAGACTCAACATTGGTCTTAATGAATATAAAATGTACAGAACAGAATTCAAAAGATTAGAAATCAAATCTCTGAAATATTAATTTGAATATTTAAACTCATCAGATTTCTAAAATGTTGTGCTATAGGGGACATCAATTATAGATTAACAGGCTACTCATCTTCACATTTTTATAAATAGGATTGACCTCCATTCTTTAATGTATGCATGTGGGCTTTAAAGAAGCCCGTGAGGTAGGTTGCAACATTTGCTTTTGCAGTAGGTTTTATTGGGGGCTCCAGTATAACACCATATGTTAGAACTGTAAATATTAGCAGATATCCATGCTTTCAAGTCTTCTGTTTTAAATATTACATTGCTATCAACCAATGCCCATCAGGTTCTTAGACACAGTTTCATGAATTGATCCTTTTGAGAGCCAAACTTCTACTTTCTATGCAAAGTTAGGCATATAAATCCTGGAGATCACTTCACATTCTCACCACTTAAACATTCCTGCTAGTTACGGATATGAAAATCTGATATTTTATGGGGAAGTTTAATCTTCTGTTTCAAGAAGATGACAGCAGTTCCCATGTCCTAGTTACATCATTCACTGTTTGACTCAAGGCAACTAATGTTGGTAGCTCATCAACAGTCAGACTACAAGACCAGGAAACATGACTGACATCCAACAAGGCAAGACTTAAAAGAAATAACCCAAAGGAAGTTAACTGAGGTTGAATGTAAGGCATTATAACTTTTAAGGTAGTCTACAAATTCCTTTCTTAAAGAAAATTATGTTAGACATGAAATAAATGATAAACCTTGAACCTTATCACTCTTATCACTTCAATGTTGAGGGAAGAAATCTCTTGAGAAGACCCAACAGGTACCCACAGAATCCAAACTAGATGTAACAATTCCTGATGACAAAATTCTTTCCATCTATTTAAAAAAATGTTTCAAACCACTTAGAATTATTTCTGGGATATATCTGCCAAGAATTCCTCATGTGTGGTATGAGTCTGAATGAAATGTAATAACTAAAATTATTTCTATCAGATGTTTTTAGGTTTTCTTACAATATCCAAATCAGAATAAAATTTGTTAAATTTTACTTTACCCAGGAAAATAAATTATTTGATAAATGTCCTACTAAAGAGTGCAGTGTCACACTCCTGCAGTTTCAACTACTGGGGTGGCTGAGTCAGGAGGATCACTTGAGACCAACCTAAGCAACATAGTGAGACTATTTCAATTGATAAATCAATCAATGTCTTATTTAGGAATATTGGGGGAAAATGTTTCATGAGGATCTTCCTAAAACACAGAATTTTTAAAAAAAAAAAGAATCATTGTTTAATGCTGTCTTGAGTGAGCACTGAACTATTCCCAGGACACTGATTTCAAAGGGTTTTAATGTAGTTTTATAGAATATGTCATTCATGTATGATGGGAGTCTTTTCTGTCAGTCACGACTTATGAATTGTCTTTACTAGAGGGAGATGGCAGAGTAAACACTCATGGAGAGCTCTCGAGTGGGTGGAGAACACATATGTATGCTCATGCATACACATGATAGAAATCTGGGATAAAGAGTGCAGAAGGCAAAGCCACGGCACAGCTCTCCTCTATTTGAGAAGCAAAGCAAACCATCAGCCTGTTCTTCAGCATTTGAACACAAACAAAACCAAGTATGTTCATAATGAGCACCAAGCATTTTCAGATTTAAACACTGATAATAGTAATAACTGGATTTAGATAAAAATCATTCATTCCCAGCACAGGCGATCACAGCACAAATACAAGATACCAGCGGACCTGAGGTGATTCTGAAATCAGAAACCATCTCATTTAAATGCCAGCAGAGCCTGGACTCACTGATGACATGCTAGCCCCTGGCTCAGGGTGAGGAGAAACTCCAGGGGACACAGGAAATTGAAAACTGGGGATACTTAAACCTGTGATAATTGCAACTAAACTTCTGAGAGTATTGATCTCAATGAGTTCGAGTCTATGAGGTAAACGACTTTATCCTTACAACTTGAGTTTTGATGTACTTTCCTCCCCAACTCTCTTCCTCCCCATCCTCTCTCCTGGTACATACATCATCACATTCAAGCCTGAATACTGTTCTCACAATATGCCAAGCAGATAGGGTCTTCCACATGGAATGCTAATCTGCACAATCATGTAGGTATATTGCCACATGCTATGTCAGTCATAAGGAGCCCTGCTGCTAAAATCACAGTGTGAAATGATGGGGTTTGACAACTTCCTGAAAGTGGATGCAAGGCTCACTCACAAAGCCGGCAGCAGAAGCAGAAGTGAGGGCATGCTCACCTGCACTGGCTTTCCCTCAGAAGCCACACGGTGTAGGCCATGAGAACGAATCTTCTTGCTGCCTCATCCTTATAGTCTGCCTATCCTTGACCCATGACAGAATAACTCCAGTCTGCAAAGAGGAAATTTTACATTTGTAATATTAAATATTTTAAATGAGGGACTAAAATGATGATAAAGCTATAATGTATAATTCTCAGATTTCATGCATTTTGCACAAATTTCCCTACATGGAAAAATCAATATGCAAACACAAGTAAGTATGTTCAAGCAGGCGTATGTCCGAAGCCCATAGTTGTCCCTTCCATCACTGGGACTTCAGAACATCCCTGCTTTTTTTCATACAGAAATAGATACAGGCAAAGAGTCAAGTCAAGTCCTCCTTTTAAAAGATGAAGGAACATTTCTAAATATTTTAAAGAGGATTTCAGGTCATTTGAAGCTGACTCATTTTATCCCTTTGGCTAATAAAAATGTACTGTCTTTTTAAATAAATTTTTTGCTCAAAGACAGTTTTAAAATTTGAGGGGAAAAACTCCAAGATAAATATTACAGTAGTGCATATATGCTGTAGATCAAGAAAGATTATCTCCCTCTGTGACAGTGGAGATGAATGTTATTATATTCCTTTTAGGCACTCTTTTTTGTATTTATTAATGCTTAATAAAATATTAATCACAAGAAAAATAGAGGTTTGGGTCTGAAGAAGTTTTTTGTGCACCATGCCGAGCAGTCTGGCCTAATAATGCAAACAATTTGACAACACGTTAATGAGGCTCTGCTGTTAGTTGAATCCTTGTTCTACTGAACTAAGCAGAGGCTTAGTTCCAAAGAAATTTTGACTCTGGCGAGTGTCTCTAAGCCCAGTGCAATGTGTTCCCATTAAAGTCACTAACATCTTTCAAAGGGCACACTCTTGCCAATTAAACTTACCCTTCATTTTAAGTATAGAATGTTAAAGGTAGTCCAATAACACTATTTCTTCTTACTCATTAAGCTTGCCCAGAGACTTGACATAGGTAGTATTTTTGAATATTAGAGTAAGACTTTGTGAAGTGTGGATAGTTGCAAGAGTGCATTTAGCATTTTCATTTATATTTTCAGTTTTGTCTCATGGTTCAAACTGCAGGCTTTAGAGCCAGCTGCCTTGATTCAAAGACTGGCTTTCCAACTTACTTACATAAGGCAAGTTACTCAACACTTTCACACATCAACTTCCCTGTCAGATGAGTTAATCAGAGATCAGTGCACAATTATATTTGGGGGCTAACTGTATGTTAAGTACATCCACTAGACTTTGTGTATTATAACTCAAGTCAGTGCTTTTTATTATTAATAATATATTCAGAAATATTTCTTGAGGACCTTCTTTTTGCCAGGTGTGTTTTTAGGTTCCAAAAACTATTAAACAAAATATTTACAAATTCCTTTCATCATAGGACTACAGTTTCATAGGGAATTTGGACAATAAAGATGGAAAATAGATGAGAAAATAGAAAAATAAAACCAGAAAGGAAATGGGAACTAGTGGACGTTATTGAAATTGCAAATTGGTACTTTCATTGCCAATATTCTAACAATCACTTGCAGGTCCAAACTGGCTCTTCTCCATGGTTCTCTGTGTTGCTGAGGCTGGAAACTGCGAACCTCATTTTGTCCTGAAAGGCCCTTCCTGTAGGGGGCGCTGGATGGAAAGTGTCAGTTGAGGAGAAAGGAGTTGCTTCCTGCTTCCGGTTCCCTTCCTGCTTCCGGTTCCCTTCCTACCCTGATCACTTTCTGCTACTTCCTGTTCCGCCAACCCGCTGGAGGCTCCTCCCCAGAGCCCGCAGGAGGTCACTGCAACAGACCTTCCCAAGGCTCACTTTGTGAGCGTCTAAATCCCTTAATGTTCATGTCGTTTCCCTTCAGTTCCTCAACCCTGCAGATGGCAGCCACATCTTTCTTGCCACTTCTGTGAACCCTTAGCTTTTGCATTGAGCCTTTTTTAGTCACCTAGTCAACAGGTTTTATAGTGAGCAACTTCTCTATTAGATTCACTCTTTAAAAGCTGTCCTGAGTTTTCTGTCCTGAATAGACAGTGAGTGATGCTATGGACAAGGAACCTGAGTAAAAACCTAAAGGAAGCCAGGGAGCAAAGATCTGCAAGTAAGGAGGACCAACATTCCAGGCTGGTAAACTGCAAGTGCAAAGGCCCTGAGGTGAACCTGGACTTAATGTGTGAGGAAGGGAGCCTGTGCCTCTGGAGAAGAATAACCAAACTGGAGTAGTGGGAGCTAAGATCTGACAGGTTGCTGGGACCAGTCATAGAATGCTTCATAAATACGGACCGTTACTTATTGTTTGAGGGTGATGCTTTAGAGCATTTGGAAAATGCTATGATAATAACTGAGGCAGCAAACACTAACTGGGAATGTTCTGGGCTGGGTGATCTGAGTGGCCTTCCTGTGTATAAGTCCTTCACTGTGTTCTTGCATAAAATGAGGTGTGATGCTACGGGAGGCTATTACACAGAGAAATTATTTACCCTAAATTACATTTCAACTACTCCCATGAGGAGAATAGACACATATTTCCTAGAAAACACAGGGAATTTTTTTTTTAATCTCATGCATTATTTAGCTATAATCTACAATAAAGCATACATGGACTTTTAGAATAAATTTAATAAAAGCACAAATACATAGGTGCCCCAGTATATTTATCACAAATTAAGCTGCTATTAATAATTATGTAAGTCAACTTTCACTTCATTTTCTCCTTTAAGGAAAATAATTAGGACTCTTGAAACTTAGAAATTCAATACATTAAAAATCGTCAGTCTCCAACTACAAGAAGCATATTCCGGATTTTTCCTCTGTCCTTATAATGAAGGAGAAATTAGGCTATCCGTATATTCAGCCAGTATACATCACAGGAAAAAGTGAATCATAGTTGGAGAATCAGCTAAGAAAAATCACAGTTGTATCAACACCCTTGCCTGTCTCAAAGCCAGCGCTTTCGTGTCTTGCCATTCTACCCGAAGTAAACATCCTTTTTGTCAAATTCATGACCTTTTAGTTTCATTTGAAACAGTAAACATGAAACAGAGAAAAAAAAGTATGTTCAAGATTAAATTGCTGTTGTTGTGTGGGAAACTGGAACTTTCTTTTAAGTGAGAAAAATAGTTCCTTTGAAAGTGCTACTTTAATAGCCTTAATTGTCTTTCTCTGCCATAGACTGTTTATTTCAATAGCATCACTGCTCTTTCCTGTCCCCATAAAATGGCAGGAACCAGGGCTGGAAACCACATTGACCACACTGTTGTTAACAGGGTTCCAGTGCGAATCTACAAATGAGAGCTGCTTACACCAATGCTCATTCCACATGATACCAGTTCTGGGCATTAGAGGAAGAAAGTCTCCATCCCTGTATGGGCAGTAACTCTGTGGCCTCCTCAGGCTACAAAGAAGCACAATCGTGAAACATTCTCTATATCATGAGTACTGGGTGTGCGAGTTTCAAGCGACTCGGGGTCATTAAACAGAGACATTTCAACCTGTCTCCTTTTATTCTTGGTGACAGTAATAAAACAATATGGATGAAAAGGAAAATTTGCATCATGTTCCAGCCTACTGTGCGAGGGCTTCTCGTCTCTCTCCGCAGAAGCAGGTCTGTTAACCCATAAGGGAACGTGGAACCAGGGAAGGCAAAGAAGAGGGCGTGTGGAAACTCTCCACAGGAACTCTGCTGCTCTGACGATACATTTCAGCAAGTGATATTCAGTGTACCCAACATCATTTCTGTATCCTAAATCACACATAACTAACTCATTAAAAGCCAAATATTCTATCATTTAAAAACTACATGCTGTAACTAAGAACAGAGTCGGGACTAAGAGCAGGAGAAGAAGATTAACATTAAACTGGGATGAGAGGTGGGAGGGAAAGGGAGAGAGAAAGGAAAGTGCATGGAAATGGAAGGAGACCCTCAGGGTTATACAAAAGTACATACAAGAGGAAGTGAGGGGAAAGGGGAAAATAATACAAGGGGGAGAAATGAATGACAGTAGAGGGGGTAGAGAGAGAAGAGGGGAGGGGAGGGGAGGGGAGGGGGGATAGTAGAGGATAGGAAAGGCAGCAGAACACAACAGACACTAGTATGGCAATATGTAAATCAATGGATGTGTAACTGATGTGATTCTGTAATCTGTATACAGGGTAAAAACGGGAGTTCATAACCCACTTGAATCAAACTGTGAAATATGATCTATCAAGAACTATGTAATGTTTTGAACAACCAACAATAAAAAATTAAAAAAAAAATAAAAACTACATGCTAACTGAAATAACTGAATAAACAAGTAGTTGCATTTGGGGAGAGGGGCTGTTTCTTTTCTTGAATCCAGCTCTTTAATAGCAAAGTCATTTTTCCTTCAAAGTGAGTCAACTAGAATTTCATAAAAACCATCTTTCTGAAAGACCTGAGGAATTGATACTTAATTGACATAGGTTTCATTAGCACACCAGGATTCAATTCTAAGAATCCTCCCTATGTGGAAGGTTTCATCGTCTCCCTACTGGCCCAAAAAATGGAGTTCCGAGATCTCACGTAAACCTGAAAGACCTTCTATGGCAGAACTCCAACTTCCACTCGTCTCTTATTATTCACAGAGCGCTTCCCATCACCACAGTGGAATCCTGCTGTTGTTGAAGAGGCGCTTACCATCACTACACACGTACTATCACAGCGTTACTCCATGTAGAACACGCTTCTCTTGAAGCCCTGACCATCCTTCATCCTTGCCCTCTATTAGGGTCTCTTATGTGTCCACTATTTCAATTCACGACTGAATTGCCTCCCTCCCAGAGATGATGAGCTTTTCCTCCTCCTCACCCCCAACTTTGGAATTCTCTGCATTATTTTTTTCAGTGGGATAAAGGCAGATAAGTTTAAGAAGCAGGACGGAGAGAATGCGTTTCTGCAGTTGAAGGACAGAGAAGAAGTCTTCAGAGGACTAGTCGCTCCAGCCAACAAGAATTGTGCTACTCCTGCCTCGTTCTTCTTGTAAACAAAAATCCACAGTCATAGCAAGGTTCCAGAGGTGTGAATAAGGAAGTGGAGGCCTGAGGAAATAAGGGCTTGAGTTCCCAGCGTTTTCCACGTCCTTGGCCGCTTCTGTCTGCCCCAGTCTTGTGTCACCATGTCCTGCCTCACCTTTGGCCTGAGTTATGGAATCTAGGGACTGAGACCTTTGAAACCTGAGTCAAAATAAATGTTTTCTCCTCTAAATTGTTCTTCTCAGGTCTTCTAGTCACAGCGAAGCAAAGCTGACTAAAACAGGTGAATTAATTATAATAAAAGGTGCCATAGCATTTGTCAGGGTGGGATGGTGGAACCAGTCAATCCCGACTTGAGTGGTGCATGGGATTCCTTCCCATGATCGCCAGTGATGACATCTCCTTTTCTAATACTTCCTATTTAATAGATATATAATGACATCTCCTTTTTCATTTGCATTTATTTAATCATGAATGAGTAATACCTATGGTTGAGTAATTTTTCTTCACCATCATCATAGTCATTAGGATAGCTCACAAAGTTTATCTTCCTTTCACCATCAAAGAATAGGGTAGTGTTTTTCCTCTGCCTTCGGATTGTAGTTATTTGCAGCTGTTTTGTTCACCTTGACAAGTGAAACAGGAAGTGAGGTACTGTGTGTCCCTCACAGGCAGGGATTGCAAGACAGTTCATAGATGACCCAGACTCTTACCTCTCTTGCAGCGACAGCCTTCTAGAAGTCCCTCCTGTGCCACCCTGAGTTCCAGGTGACTTGGGAGCAGAGATACCAGGTTGCCTCCTATTTACTACAGCTTTAGCTGAAAATGAATCCTTAATAGTTTATACCAATAGGTTTTAAGAGTTTCCTATTATCAATCTCTAAGATTATCCTGGTTTACATAGTATTGTTTACCCTTTTATTATTAGGGTTGTGTCTTTTTCTGGTTTATTTGTAATTATCTTATTTATGCTATTTTTCTTTTGTCAGTCTAGACTTAGACAACAGAAAAAAACATTAGCTATTAACTAGTCTGTGTTCTTAACTGAATGGAAATCCTTACTTTTCCTGTAATCTAGTTTTCTTATTTTTGTTAGCCTTATTTGTAGGTTTATTCGTAGGTTTATTCTCCCTCCCTGTATCAGAAAGTAGAAAGGGAGTATTTAAAGCAGCTGTCTTCAGATCTATTCATGGGCTTTCAGGGCATAAGCTGCCCTAGAGACAGAAAAGAAAAAGCAGGCGTCCTGCCCAGTGTCCTTGTCAGGTGGACCTCTGTGTAAACTGGCTACAGTGTTTGCACAAAGGGAGATTCTTTATGTTTTCAATGTTCTTTGCAGGCTCTATGGAGCTAGGGTTTTCTCACACTTAATAAACCAAGAATGCATGATTTTAGAGCTGTCTCCCCCCGGAAGATGCCATGGCAGTTCTGCGACTCTCTGGGTGTAGGTATAAGCAAATGCTAGTCGCTGTGCCAGGTTACCCAGGAAGCCCCCTTGGCAAACTCACTTCTTGTTTTGGGCCACAGTAGGTTAGATCTGAGAAGGACCTGGGGAGCCACATGGGATGCACCACGGCTGTCTCCTGTTCACCTCCTGTTGGCCAATATCCCGGAATTGTTAGTAACATCTGAACTACTTCGTGTAAAACTGTTTTGACAATCTCAAGCGCCACATTGATTTGTAGAGTTATTTTCCACATTGTTTATTAATTTTACACCACACCAGGTCACAACATCCATCTAGGCAACTGTGTTTGATCTACTAGGGTTAAATTTTGTGTAGGGTTTTAATTTTACTTCCCTCTCTATTGACCATTTTTTATAATTGTGAACTAACCAATCTATGCTTGATCACTTAATCTGTGTTGCTATTTTATCACATTTTACTTTTCATAGTTAGATGAATATAAATATAGATGAATATATAGATTTTATATAGATTCTATAAAATATAGAAACTAGAATCATAGTTATGATTCTATCTATTTGATTTGAATTTGATTTGACTGGACTATTTATATATTCTTTGGATAATATCTACCATTTTATTTAGGGGTTAAAAAAAATTTATCAACCAAAAAGCAAAACCCACATATTTCTTGTTTCTTTTAATTTTTTACTTGACAAATTATAAGAAGTTCTTATGCAATATGAAATTTAAAGTAAAAATATAAAGTTACTTAATACTTGGAAATTTATTTAGATTTTCTGTACTTGGATTAATTTGAAGGAACTTTGAACTTTAACAGCATTTAGCCATCTAATCTGATTACAAAGTGCCTAATCCAATCTGAAATTCCAAAATGCTCCTTAATTTTCTAGGTGTCTTGTGTTTGTTGCTTAAGAGGTGTGTGTGGTTAACCTCAAGTACTTTTAGTTTATTGGAATTATCAATGGATGTATTACTTTTATTATAATATCTAATTTTTTGTTATTTCTGAAGGAAACATTGATTTTTTACTTGGAAATCTTTAAGCGATTTTATAACTTTTCTATTGCTCTCCTTGTTCTCTTGCTTTCTCTGAGTGATGATGTAATCAAAACCTAACGACATGATCAGCTTTTCTTTCTGATTCTTATTCCTCATTGTATTTTTTTTTCTCATAGTTGGGACCATCAATGTAATGTTACACTACCACAGTGATAACATGTATCTTTGCCTTCTTGAGTTCTCAACTTTCCTTTTGAATCATGTGAGTTATTCATATGTTTTTCCTCCTTTTTTCCATTCAAGTGATGAATTACTCAGATATATTTTCTAGTGTTAAACCACATTTTCATTCCTGAAGCAACACTTATCTTGGTCATGATACGTATTATTTTCCAACAGCACTATTGGATTCATTTGGATAATATTTATTTAATATACCTTTTGAAAATTAGGTGTCACCATTTTTGCAAAAATATGACCTACTAATAAACAAAACCACAACACAAATGGCAAGATGTAAATTTCACTTCTGCACATCGGTGGCAGGGCTGGCGGTTCTGCAGAGGAGGTGCCTTCCAATCAGCCAGTCTTTAACACATTGTAAGATTAACACTGCACTGATCTCAAAAACACATGAGGTGAATTAACTATTTTTAGAACAACTTGTTTTGTGTAAAAACTAATTGGCCTTTTCATGTCTTTAGTGATCAATTTGTCACTAGAGTTGTGACCTCCTGGTACTTATCAATATGTCAAGGTCTTCTACTGTTTCTTTCACAAGTTCCTAAAAATCTATCCATTTCAATTAGGTGTCCAAATTGAGTAGCATATTTGTTCAGTTCTGCATTTTTCTTATTTTAGTTTACTAGTTTTTTCTCTTAGTCTTTTCAAAAGCCCAATTCTGTAACTTACTGGTTTGTTAAATTTTTCTACTTTCCATTTGCTATTTCACTGATTTTCACACATACAATTACCATATTTCATTGAATCAAAAATGGTATTTATTATAAATAGCACCACTCTCCTTAACAACCAAGAAAATCCTCATGACTCATTCTTATCATATGTACTAAAGTGCAATCTAATTTCAGAAATGTGAAGCAATGAGTATGCATTTTGAAGTTTGAGAATATTCTCCATTTTGTTTCTGATTTAATATTTGGGTTCTTTATTTTTATATCATAACTTTGCAATGCATATATTTAAAGCTATAATCATTTTTCTAAAGATAGTTTTACCTTTGACACACTGAATTTTTTATGTAGGATTCATTATTATCATGACTATTTCTTAATTACCTATCATTTTTTTCATTGAAAGTTAGTCTCATATTGTTTCAAACAGAGCTAGTGTTAGCCCTTCTGATTAATTTTTATGCATTTTGTTATAATCATAAAGCAGTCTTACATTAATCATTTGGACTAGGACATCCCCATTACCACTAAAATAGCTCATGCCCTTCTTATCACTAATGTTGAACATTTTATTCAAAGCATATCAATGAAGAATGAAAAGAAAAGCATGAAGATCAGTAAGGATGACATAAAACCATCATTATTCTCAGATGATAGTTTGTCATATATTCCAAAGAAAATTACAAAAATATCCCACTGGAAACTATAGGACAGTTTAACAATGTCTCAGGAAACAAAGCAAATATGTAATGATGAGATTTGTATCTATGCAGTAGTAGTAAATATTGTTTGATGACATTGAAACATACTTGTATTAGCTTTCATTTCTATAACAAAATACCTGAGGACACTAACTTTATAAATAAAAAATGTTTATTTCATGACTTTGGAGGTTTATTCTATAAACATGGCAGGAGAGTTTTGTCAGGCAGTGGCCTTCTCAGCTGTGTTACTTCATGTCATGTAGCAATAGTCAGTGTGTTTGTGGGAACAAGTCATCACATTTTAAACAGGAAGCCACAACAAGAGGAGTATGGCCAGAATCAGGCTTTTATACCAATCCTTTCCCAAGAACAAATGAAGTTCCCATGAGAAATAACTTAATGCCCCTCAAGGGCATGTCCCCAGAGACCTGAGACCCTCACACCAGGCCCTGCCTTTCAAGGGTTCCACTACTTCAGCACTACCACGCCAAGGACCAAACCTTCAACACAAACCCTCGGAGACCAGCCACATCCACATCACACCACACCCCGCACAAGAGCATCAAAATGTATCATGTATTCTTCTAATAAACTAAGAAAAACGTACTTAACTTCTGCAATGCAAACAAGATAGCATCATTGTAAAAATTAAAAAAAAAAAACAAAAAACAGAAACATGCCATTAAATAACAGTAAGTTGTCACTTCCCTTAATGTGTTTCTACAGTGGATGCTATTTCAATGAAACTCCCAGTATTTTATTTCATAAAAGTTGAAAATTGTCTTCTAAAATCTATTTCAAAATGAAAAAGATCTATAATGACAAAAGATAGCTTTTCAAGAGCAGACAGGGAACTGGCACCATGTGATTTTAAGATGGTAGTAAAATATGGAAAGACAAGCCAGTCAGTGGAAGAGATTGAGATGGCACATTAACACTTACAGAGCTCACTAATTTTTCAAAATAATGACCAACACAACTTAATAGAGAAAATAATTTTTAAGTAAATGCTGCTGGAAAAACTAGATTTCTGTATTTTAAAATAATTAAAAATTCATTCTGTTTCACACAAGGCAAGAATTAATTTGAATTAGATTCCATAACATTAAAACAAAATTCCAAATTATTTAGAATAAAATATTAGAGAATTAATTTTAGGGTAAGAAAAAATTTCTTAGATTGAACACAAAAAGCATATACTATTAAAGCAAAAATAAAATTAATTAAACTTCATCAACATTAAAAATTGGGGAGTGGGGATAGGGTTCAGTGGTTGAACTCTTGTCTCGCATGTGCAACGCCCTGAGTTCAATCTCCAGCTCCACAAAATAAATAATTTTATTCATTCAAACATTGTTGAAAAAATAAAAAGTGAAACCTACAGATTGGTGAAAACTATTTGGGAAAAAAACATTAAAATCTTTTCTTAAATAGAAAAGTTAATTCAATATTTAAAGTAGGAAAATATATTAACAATTCAAAAAACAAATTTATATAAATGACCAATAGACACATGAAACAGCACTTAAATCTTTCTTTCATCATTAGGAAACTGAAAAACCACAAGGTATTGCCCCATAGCGAGTACACAATTTGAATTTTAAGTCCTTTAATACTATATGTTGAAACGAGTGTGAGCAATTGCAATGCTCATACATTGCTCACAGGAGTTTGTAATGATACAGCTATGTTGGAAAACTCTGCAAGTTTCTCATACAATTTAACATACTATGGCCCTATGACCCAGAAATTCTATTCTTGATTTCCCTTGAGAAGGAAGAGAATATATCTACAGAAAACATCACAAAAGAACATTCATTGATGTTTTATTCATGATATTCCCAAACCAGGCACGGCTCACATGTCCATCAGAGAAAAAGAAAGAGGGAAATGCTGTGGTCCATTTGTATAATGGGACGTGATCCAGCAATAAAAGGGAATAAAACTCGGTACATTTCACAGCAGGGATGAATCTCACAAAGATTATGCTCAGGAAGACCAACTGGACTGAGGAGGGTATATATTTTATAAGGAAGGTATACATTTTATAATGCTATGCATATTAAATTTAATAGTAGCCAGACTTACCTTTGGTGTCAGAAATCAGAACATGGTCTATTTTGTGAGGTGGGGGGTTGGTCAGACCAGTTATGAGGGAAATTGCTCAGGTAGTGGAATCTTTCCACAGCTACTGTGTGATACCTGCATCCCGTGTGAGTGTGTATGAGTGTGTGTCTATGTGCACGCGCATGTGTATGAAATATATCCGATGCTCAGTAATATCTGTACGTTTAGTAGTAAATAAGACAGACCTCGGGTTTACAAAAATATTGAACTCCCTCATTTCACCAACATCTCTTTCTCCACCCGGGTTCCAACTACCCTGAACATCATCTCCTTCATACACCAGTTCTCTCATCTCTTGGGACTTCCCACATTACTGTGGTCGTTTCCTTGTATTGGAATTTCACTCTCTTCTACAGTTTTCACAGTATTAATTTTAAGAAAAAAATTTTAACCTAAGGAAAACCATACTTACTGGATAATATTTTTTCACAATAAATAGAGAACAGCTGTACTTGTAAGTCTTGACGTTCCGAGAGCTCATAGTGAGCATTTGAAGCCAAACTGCCACTGTGTCCAGTCTGAACCTGTTTCATTGACAGAGTCAGTGGTAGAGAAACTCAAACCACAGACTTATGGTAAATATTCATTATCAGTTTGGTGTTATTGATAATCGTAATCCAATCCTAATTTTAGTTTCCCACACACCACAGAAATATGGTAAGAAATAACAAGAGATAATTTTCTCTGTCAAGTGGCTATGCATGGGGAAAGTAATGTGGAGAGAGATTCTCTCTTTTTACTGTTGGAAGGAGGGGAACATTTTTAAGAAAGAGAAAGTGTATGAAGATGTAAATTAGAAAAATTCAGGGAGATCAAGAAATAAAGAAGAATTAAGACAAATCTTTCAAGATGGAATTAAATATGTATCATGAAGACAAAAGCAAATTCAAATCAGCAGGGTGGCCGCTCATGCCTTCCAGCCTTGGGAGGATAGTCATGGTTCAGCAATTTTCTCCAGCAGTTTCTCAGCAGAAAATATTTAATCAAAATCTTATCAGCAGTTGGAAGATGTGAGAATCCATAAGGAGGTGAACTAAGATCATATTTTTTTTTTTAAATAAACCATTGTTTGCCCTTCTACCTCAAAGTGCCTTCAGAAACCTCCAAAAAGTCACTTTTATACCGACATGTTCTTGGAGTAGGGCTATTCTCAGCCCTTTCTTGCTCATAATCAATTCTGTTCTGTGGAGTTTATTCAGTTGGTGGGTGTTGGGGAATCTGGCACACTCTCAAGTGTGAACAGATGAGCACAGGGGTAGGCATGAGAGTCTGTCCCAAGTTCTTATGATTGACTCACCTCTTTCGAAACTGCTCACCCTGGTTCCTAAAACCCACCTCCTTCACCTAATGGGTTGTTTAACTATCACCTGTACTTACAATATATGACCGTATCCATCTCTTGATAGGAAATTCTGATCACATGGATCATGTCCAGTGTCTGTCAGCTGCTCAGCCTCTCCCTGTGAGCAGTGGCACAGAAGAGATGTATTCAAGCAGAAGGTCCCTCAGTACCGTGGAGAGTGCGGCTTTTCTAGGGAGTGCTAGGGGTCTGTAGTGGCCCTGCACGGGAGCTGTGACCTGGGACAAATGCTCCTAGCCCATGCCGTCTCTGAATCACATGATCTATTCTCAGAGCAATCAAACCCAAACTTGAACTTAGTAGTCTCTCTTGCTCAGGCAAGAGAAACTCTAAAGAATCTATCAATCCAATGTATATCAGAAGTGATCTTTTAACAAGGAGGCTTTGGTTTGGCACTGTGGTTGCCATGGGTTGCGTAGGAACTCTGAGTTAGTCCCTGGCCAAGCTTCCCACAGAAAATATCAGTATGGTGAAATCTATCCTTGCACCTAAGTATAGAACTAGGACTACCCCGAACTCCAGACAGAAGACTGGAAATCACCTTAAAACAAGTTAAAGTAGAACACTATCCTCTTTTATGTTTTAAAATATACCAGCTCTTAAGCTGCAGATCATCAAAAGATGTGTGTGACTGGCTTTGTAATGATTGAATGTTTAACTGTCCATCCTCCATGTCAGCCAGGTCTGTCCTGATTTGCAAAGCTTAGTGTAAGCATTTCACATCCTCATATTCTGAAACATCCCTATTCTAGCGTTTTTTCTATGTATCATTTTTAATTTCTTAAACATGTCATCATAACACTTAATTTTCATCTCTTAAAAGTGTTAAGACAAATACTCTTCCTTCCTCGGATTTAAACCTGAGTAAAGAATGAAACAAACACCCAAGTCTTGAAAACCCCAATTACAGTGGAGCCCATGCCCGATTAGAAAAGTATTCTTATCTTCCACTGGAGTTGTCCTTTGGTAAATATTAATGCTTAACCAGTTATCTAAATAATTCATTCACACAGGAAGAATAACACAGCTCACATCTATAGCCACCCCTTTTTGCTTAGTAAGTGTTGCAAGATGAACTTCACCTTTGATAAAGCGGATCGCAAACAGTTTTCCTGCAAGTGCCTCTCCCTCTCAATACCATCTAAACTCGGGAAGTGAATCTAGCCCCGAGACAAGCACTGCTGCTCCATCATGATGGAGCCCAGCGGCCTATAGCTGAATCCTCCCCTAGCCCACTAGGTGAGTCACCTGGACAAGGGGACCAGTCCTGCCAGGGCACCGTCCTCTGAGATGGGAACCAGCATGTCATTTCTGTCTTGTTGACATCATAATACATACCCAAAATTCTGTCTTTCAAAGTTGGCAGTCAGGACCTGCAGTTTGAAAATACCTCTGAATGTTCTTAGCAATACCCACGTGAGAATTTCCAGTAGCAATCTTAAGTACTCCGGGTGAGTCACTAGAACCTATAAAAGTGGGGTCTCTATCATTAAGGAGAGTTGAATCCAACTGAATTCCTTGTAGGAAAACCCAGGTAGACTTCGTATTCATTTCAAATGAAAGTGATTTTTTCACTCCGTGCTTCCAGAATGCCTGTCACACCTGAGCTTTAGGGCTCCCAATGAGGGTACCAGAAACTCTTGTCATGGGTGTTACAAATTCCCCAACAGGTGTTGCTCTGTTGCGATCCAGGCTGGCCCTACCGCTTCCTCTCAGGTGTTCAGAGAGGCTCTGTGGCCCTGAAGAAGGGTGAGAGAATTCCATGCTTCCAGCTCATAGCATGGCTCGTGAGGAAGATTCCTTATGCCTAAAGCTTGTCCCTGTCGCCTTGGGGTTACTGCAATGGTGTACTGAATGGTGACATCACAGGGCGTAATTGTTGCATTATACACGTGGATCTAGCTGCTGCTAACTCTGTATTTCTTCTTTGTCTGCCTCAATGCAGCTATGCATGCCAGTCTATTTCCTTGGAGTTTGCATTGATGACGATGTGTGTGTCTGAAGAGATGTGAACTAACCTCAGCAGCTGGACCCAGTAACGTGTTGTATTCCTTGGGACATTGAAGGTGAGGTTGTCCTCCTCCAAAAGCAATCCTTAGATGAAGGTCAGAAGTATTCTCTTTATCATGAGAACTGCTATTCCTTACAGATGTCCCCACCTTACAAAGGCTTGATGTAATAATCTTCTGGGTTTACAGTAGTGGCACGAAAGTTGCATACCTTTGGTAGAAAACATATTTCTAGTTTTTCTCCTCTGTGGTGCTGGAACTGAACCCAAGGCCTTGGAACATGTGGGATAGTGTTCTACTGTGGTACACTCCAGCCCTTAGTCCATCTTGAGTTGTGATCTGTTCCCAGGCTGGGGACATGTGGGACAATAACCTCTTCCAACACTGGCCAGAAGTAGCAGCAAGCCACAGCTCCTTCTCGGCCATGCAACCGTGGGGCAAAAGACCCACAGTCTAGCTGCGCACTGTGTTGTTAGCTGTGAGTCTCAGCAGTTTGAATCCATTATAAGTCAAGAAGCAGCTGTATTTCTGCAGCACATGGCAAGTTTCATCTTTAAAACAACTGAGAGTTTCAGAATTTATCTGTAAGGGGGACAAGCTGGCCATTGTTGCCAGCAGTCAGTCACATTGCCACTTTTCCCTGGAAACCCAGGGATGCTTCCTATGTGACGCGGTGCCTGCTGCCTCAAAAGAATGGGGAATGGCTTCGGGATGCAGATACAGGCTCCAGGGACCAGGGGGCATTGTTCTGGGAGTGGAGGGTGGGTTCTATTGGGATGTCCTAGGCCAGGAGACACCTCGTAGCCCTGGCACTTATCATATGAGGCCACAAGACCTTGGGAGAATGGGCATATGGCAGCCCCAGGAAGTTCTGCCTCCTGTGGATTGTCCGGGAGTCCTGGCCCACTTTTCACACATCCCAGATCCAGCACTTGACCCCAGAGGAGGATGACAGGTGACCGAGCCCCACAGGGGAGGTCCCCTACATTCCTCAGACAGTGTTCTGTGCTTTCCAGACTCCACGGGCTTCCAACCCTGCCTTTGTCCCAGTCAAACTGGAAATCACTGGGAGCCTAGAAGAGCTTCAGAGGAAGGAAGTTAGATTTCAGGAAAGAGGGTAAGTGCTCTTAAGTGAGATAAACGTGACCTTTAAGCCCCAGAATCGTCAACTGACCACTTACCTCTGTCTTTGTGTAAGTCAGTGTAAGACAGCAACTTTTTATTTAACTTGTAAGGGAATATCCCAAAATATTCCAGACCCTATAATTTTTACTCTAAATGTTACTTTCAGAGCCTTCCCTGAAAGTCCATGGAGCCAGTCAGTCACTTCCTGGGTATATATGTATCTTGGCAGAATATTTAGGATACTTGAGATTTTCTGGTTCCAGAACTTGTTGGCACCATGTCTACAATCCAGTGGACCAGCCTGATATTTCTTGGCTACCAGTGCATCGAGAGAGGCATTCTTCTATTGGACCAGAATGGTCCTGCAAGTTCTGAGTATGTCCAGAGTGGTCTCAACCACTCTTTATCTGGGCCTTTTCTCAGGGCTGGGCTTGCAGTGAGCCACCTTGAGGGATGAGGCAAGGTCTCCCTCTGGACACTGCATCCCCAGCTGTGTACCTCAGTTGTGATGTACATTTACTGCATGCACAACTTCCACCTGGGCCACTTGACATTGTTCCTCAGGACCTGAAGATCAGGAAAACCAGCTCAACATAATGCCCACGTGGCTTACTATGTCATTAATAAAATAGTCTTTTGTCTCTGACCAAAAAGCCTCATGTTTTCTGATAGCATTCCTTAAGTATTAACAGGCCAATTTACTAGTTTGTAAGAAACATAAGATCTTGGACCCTGACACACAGCTTAAATTTATGGCAGGGGACCATAAGCCACCAGGAACCATCTTTACCCAGGCCATATGAATGAGGACTACTGCTGCATCACTAATGGTGGTTTGAATTTGTTTAATGATTCTCTGCATAAGAATTACTTATGGTGTTGATGAAAACCAAAGTATGTCACCCCAAATTATGCCTCTTTGACATAAAAATTGTGTTGAGCTGAAGGCTATTAAACAGCAGCAAATACAGGAAAGCCCTCCCTGTTTTCTGCCTCAAGACACGTTTTAAATTCTCCATTGCTGGAGCCCAGAGACATGGCCCCAAAGGAATCTGAAAGCAAATATTGCCCCACCTGACTCCTCCCATGTTTTTACCTTATCATAATATCCCATTCTTGTAATCCTAAACCCAGTTTCCACTGTCTGGCATTTTTCTCCATATTATTGTTCTTTGTTAAAGATGGTATGTAAGTTAGGATTCTAAGCCACCTCCTCAAGTTATTCATGTCATTAGGCTTTATATACATGTGCTTTTTATATTGTATATACCTATGATTGTATATATGTATATGTGTATGTGTGATACGGATATATAGCACGAACACACACACACACACATATATGTATCTGCACACACATATGTATACATATGTATACATGTAAAATGAATGTGATTCAACTTCTATTTGTTTTCCCCTTGTAAATCTGTGTTTCATTACAAGGGTTCCAGAGAAGAATTTAGAAGAGTAAACTTCAAAGGATTTTTTTCTCCCCTACAATTTAGAACCTTTGTAGTGAGAGTAGAAAACATTCAGAGGCTTTGCTTGGCTCCTCCTACCATCTGACCTTCACTCCACAGCACAGGGAAGCCTGGAATGGTTAGCCAACTGCTGGAAGTGTCCATGTGTGTTACATGTCCAGGAAACAGAGTTAACCACTGGCTTGGACCCTGTGGTCCATTAACCAGTGGTGACCTTGGCTCAGACCACAGCTCCGATTGCTACTTGGCCTCTAAGCCTTGAAACTGTGAATCACAGCGCTGCTTTGTGTCTTGCTATGGGTGTCATTTGAGACCTCATCTCCAGCTGTCCTGAAATTCTGAGTACTGACCTCTTTTGTACTGTTAGCTTGTGGTTAGCTGCAGGACCCCCTGTGGTCCAGGTCTTAATCCCCAACCTTGTGAATAAACACGTTGACTTGCATGGCCCAAGGAAATTTCAGAATTATTTAAGATGAAGCAGCTGAGAAAGGGAGGTTATCCAGGTAGGCCCAGGGTAAACCCAGGGCCAGAGGGAGGGAGGAAGGTCAAAGTCAGAAGAGGCAATCTGAGGACAGAAGGAGAGGGAGGATTTTGAGGAAGGAACAGCCACTCAAGGACGTGGGTGGCCATGAGAAGTTGGAAAGGAAAGGAAATGAGCTCTTCCCTGGATCCTGCAGAATGGACCCAGCCTTGCCAAGGTCCTTTGGGCATCTGACCACAGGATAGGAGGATAATGGGTCTGTGTGATCTCAGATCACTGTGCTGTGGCACCTTATTAGAGCCGACTCACCCAGTGAGCCCGTGTCACTGCTTCTCTCCAGAGTCGAACTCCCTCAAGAGCCACCACCACAGTACTGCTCCAGTTCCTACCTGTAAATGTCACCTAGATCTGAAGCCTTTGGCCACATAGAGCTTGAATCCTCCAGTCTCACTCTGTTGAGAACTGCTGACAAGGGGAGGGGACAATGGTTCTCAAAGCAGGCCTCGACTTGTAGGGTCCCATTTTCCCCAGAGGACCTTGAGTTTGGTGTAAGAAACACGGAAAGTTTGAAATTAAGCCTATTTTCAAGCCGTGTCATTATTTTAATATGATCTTGACTTGGTTTTAGCACAGACCTCCCTATAAGAGGAGATGAGTGTCCACTGGGTGGTCATAGGACCCACGGGCTTTCAAATGCATCTTGGGTTGGCAGTTGCTTCCTCTGAGACATCTTAGGTCTATCTGCAGAGCTCTGAGGGACATTGGGATTTCTCTTTTTCAGAATTGGTAACTGTAATTAGCCATGCATGTTCTCTCCTAAAAACCTGATCTTGCATGGTCTTAGCAGCTATGACTTCAGTGTGAATGACCTAGCTGATTAATGATAATATGTCTAAAAGGGCACATAGTTTTCAGCAATTGAAATGTCAGAGGCATACCTGAGATTAGTAAAATCCCTTTTATTTCATATAATGGCAAGTTCTGGCATACTCATATAGGTAAGTGATTAGTAAATCAATAATTAGAGCTGGAGATTCTTAACCAGTGAGATTGGACCAAGTGTTCTCTTTCTAATCATGAAGACTCCAAGGGATCCTCTGAATGAAGGGCTGCCGCAGTGGACTGAAACCTACCAGAACTCGACTTCAGGAACTTGAGCCCAAGGGAGCATCTGCAATTTCATGCAGCACATGATAATATTTCAATCCAAGCAGTTATGAAAGATCTCATTCATCAGTACTGAAAGATGATATATTTCTTCATTACTCCAGTATCTTTTTCAATGTTTTTAAATTTGAGCCTCTTTTCATCATCTGAATAATTTCAAACATCTTTTTTTTTTTCTAGTGAATTCTGAACTTTTTATCCTATACCTAAGTAGGCATTATATAAAATCCTCTGAATGGTATAAACAACCCTTTCATCTTGTTTTTTGATGAATATTTAAATTCACTACTTTCAATATCTATTAATAGGAATACCAAACTTAGAAAAATTCAGTGTAGTAATTATGAAACAAATGAACCACTGTCTTTAAAAAAAATAGCAAAGGAGAGAGTAAATACCCTAAGACAAAGCTATATTTGAAGAGAAGAAATTGTTGGATATTGGGAGGCTTTATAACATCTATGTCAAATAATATCACACTCAAATGTTAGGTCCCATGATATTCCCAGGGTCAGTAATACTCAAAACTGTTTTCTTATTTTTATGCCTACCTCAGATACTAAAACCAGATTGAATTAGATAATAATTGACAGTTAATTTTTAGATGACAATCTCCCACGGACATTGATGCAATCATCTTAAATATTAACGAAACAAATGTTAACAGTCACTAACCAATGGAAAAAAAGCTTGACAGGGAGGACAGAGAATCCCCATGTACTATCTTTTTAACTCACTGCTGTAATTATTGGAGGTGAATATATTTTTAAATGAGTGTTTGGAAAATTGAGTAAATGTTAAAATAACAATTAAATGCATGAAAATGTATTCAGGTATTCAACATCATTAGAAAGTCAATGTAAATCAAAACCATCATGACTTGGTTCTTTATACCTTTTATGATAGCTGCCATTACAGACACACACACACACACACACACACACACACACACACACACTCCAAGAATAAAAGACTATGCCCAGGATGCACGGCAACTGGAATTCTTGTACATTGCCAGTATGAACACAGAATAATACAGCCACTTTGAAAGACAATTGGACAGTTTTTTTTACACAGTTTATCATTCATTTGTTAACATTCAGAAATCCCAGTTCCTCGTATTTATGCATTGCAATTGAAAACTCTGATTTCAGTTGAGTTACTACATAAGCATCTATGGTATCTTTATACGTAATTACCAAAACCTGAAAACCACCAAAATACCCTCTAGGTGGTGAAGGGGTAAACACATCAGCGTGGAGCACTGCTGTGAATCCTAGTAAGACATACAAGAGCGGGAACTACATGGTAAGTCTCAGATTAATTATGCCAAGAACTCAACGCACAGCATGTGGGTGGTTCTGCTTGTATGATACTTGAGGAAGGACAAAGTGACAGAGACAGAGAAGAGTTGCTGCTGGGGTGGGGCAGGATGTAAGGGATGATTACAGAGGAGAGGAGGTCATGCTGTAGGGCGATGGAAATGCTCCATGATTTTACTGATCTGGTGATAATAGGCCCATGTGTATCTACTAAAACTCAGAACTGTAAACCAAACAAGGAATATTTACTGTTTGTGAATTTTATATCTAGGTATTAAATAGGGACAACAAAGAATGACCATTAAAAAGCACAAATTAAGAAGATAGATTTAAGTTTAAGTATACCACTTATTTCAATAAAGGAATATGTAACCGGACCTTTGAAAAATACAAAGATTCTCAGAACGTGTCGAAAGTCAACATCATAGCAGATTTAAAGTTTTAAGTTGCTTTTATTTGTGATTCTAGAATCGAGCAACACCTCATTTTATAAAATGAGTAACCTGTAAGCCTAATTCCTCAGCTACCTGAAGCAGGAGACTGAAAAGTCTGAGGCCAGCCTGGCAACTCACCGAGACCCTGTCTCAAAATTTAAATAAGTAAAACAAAGGAAAGGGATGGGAATGTAGCTTAGTGGTAGAGCACTTGCCCAGCATGCACAAAGCCCTGGGTTCAAACCCCAATACCACCATTTATAAAAAAATAAAATGAATGTTTTGATGAGTTGGGCTTAACAGGCAAGAAGGGGATGAAGAAAGCGGAAACAGAGTCAAAGAGCAATTGGTTGTTTCAAAATAATTTTCCTTACAGGGTTAAAAGAGAGAGAGCCTGCTGCTTAGCTATGTGTCCCTTAGAGGGGGCCACTACTGTTGAATAAGCACTAGCCAGTGCCTGGGAAAGCTTGCAGTGAGATAAAATTCTGATTCAGGAAATGGGGAGGTGGAACTGGCCTGTTCCCTTACCTGCATCCTCGGAAAAGGAAGAGAGGAACTCTGGTTCCATAGTAAATGAGCATACTCACAGCGTGTCTGAGGAAGCCACCAGTGCATGGGGGTGTACCCCATGCTCTCTACTCCCCAGCTTGTAGGCACTGCGGGGTTCTCCACTGCATGTCACCCCAACTCAGAGGAGTAATAAAATGTCCAAAGTTCTAAGTTCTCTCATTGGATGGGTAAACAGTATGCTGGGGTCTTTGCAGCCTGGTTTGAACAGCTACTGACCCAGGTAGAGGGGAATCTCCTGTTTTGGAAAATTAGCCCCTTTCAAAGTTCTGTTTGATTACATGACATCTGACAGAAGTGGCTTCTATCTGTCTGGTCTGGTCTTCAGAGGCCTAGTGTGTATGGGGCCATGGAAAAACAAAGGGTTCTCGTAAACTTTGTTTAGCATTAGATGATATAAATTCAGTCCTGTCCTTAAGCAGAAATTGATCTCACAGTTAAAATATAGAAACTTTGAGAGGAAACTATAGAAATCATGTATTATACAAATCTTACCCCAAAAGTCTTAATGATACTAATTATCCAAGTAAATATGTTTTATGGCAAAATTTGTAAGCAAAATGAAAAACTTAAATGTTGCCTGTGAAGGTAAAGTAAATTTATCTAAAATAAAGATCTCATAAAGATATAATGAAATATTAGCATCTGTTATATCGGATTATATTGGGACATGGCAGTTTTTTCCTGTCTGAAATCTTTGAAGTTAAAAAATAAGCCTAAAAAAAAAAAAATCTTTTCAAGACACAGCAAAACTCCAGCAATCCTTAACCTGGAGAGGCTGTCTAGGAATTGAGCTCTACCCCTTCATTTCTGTACCCACTACAGATCACACAATGTTATCTGAGCATCCTCTTTTATAATTCTGCCCATCAGCATATACACAAAAATCCACAGACATGCCAGATATCATAGATTAATATTCAGAATAACCAAGATTTTATTTAGAAAACTATTAATGAAGAATGTGAATACTAAGGAAAACACCTTTCCTCTAGGAACTACAGTATAAGGTCCCTGGCATTAATTTACACCATCAAGGGATGAGAAGGAATTTAAAAATAAGCAAATAGAAGTGATTTCCAAATAATGAGTGATCATTATATCTCTGGGGCCTTAAGAAGCATAAAAATAGAACAGGAAAACAAAGAATGTCTACAGAGAGTTAGCCTGTGATGTGAATGAAAATAACACCGTGTCCTCGTAAAGGCATAGGTGTGGTTATTTAAGTCTTAGAGTCTGAGGTTATTTTTGTCCCAGATTTGCATGTAATGGATAAGTCTTTGATAAGAGTGTAAGTCATAGGCTTTCAAATGGAATTTATTTCACTTCTGATATCGGGGGACAACCCACCCACCTTCTCACATTGTTACTGTGTGCTAATCAAATCAGGGAAATTCATGTCAAACTGGCAAACTTCTCAGATGATGGCCACCCTATTCCTATTGATGAGAAAATACTAAATTAATGAAGGCAAGGAACAAGCAAAATCTCTCAAAATTTTATGCTGGAAATACTGCAAGGGGTGCAAAGAGGATTTGCTGGGATGTTTCTGAATGGAAGGATAGAGGCAGAAATGTCGCTCTCCTGGCAGCTCTATCAGCAGCATCTGGAGCCAGGGGTGTGCACACCAGATGCTTATGCAAAATTATAAAATGAATGCATGGCAGATAGGATTCTCTGTGGAGTGGGAAGACAAATACCTCATGTCAATGGCTTTGAAACAGTCTCTAGCCATTGTTCTACAAGTCATATCCACTAAAGAGATGAACCCGTGCCATCAATGTATAACTTGAGATGCTGAATAAACTGCTTAGCTCAGGTTTGGATTCCTCCCCACAAAGAAGCCAGCCTATTCTCTAGCAGTGACTACCAGATCCTGGCTCTAGATTAACTGGACTGAAAGTAGGAGTCTGCAGTTAGATGTGGGGCAGGGAGACGGAGCTAATGAATAAAGTCATTTAGAGAGGTCAGAGCTCCTCTGAGCATCTGGTCATGAAGAACAGCGGGTGGGGTGAAGAATGAGGAGAATGGGTAGAGAGTAGAGGAGCTGAAATTCCATGTGGTTGAGGGAAGAAAGTGGTGGAACAGTATGTTCTGAACTTTTCATTTATTAAAAAAATTCATTGGAAGGACAACCGACAAAGGTGTCTCTAGTATCCATGGTCCCTGTATAGGTCAGCCAAAACCCTTATCAGTGTAAGAGATAAAGTAAAACAATCTTAATCATCAGAAATGACCAACTGAGCTCCAACTAGGGACTTTGCACTGGAATGATCCAGGTAAGTATATTGTTGCTTTTGCCAATGGCCTTTTTGACTCACCCCCATGTCCACTGGATAGAAGCCTTCCCCACCGCCTTTCCTTGGAACCCGAAGCCAGTGCTATCTCCTCCATGGAGCCCTGTCTGCTCAACTACTAGACTCTCCATTTGCCCAAGTTTATCTTTTAACTAGTGCAACTCAGTTGAATTTTTTATTCTTTTCCTTAGGATTTAACTATTTATGCTTCATATCCATTTTACGAATAAATAGAACTCCCATTTATGTCATGGATTGTTTTTTATGTTGGAAATAGGGTAAAGAACCAAAGGAAGCATTTTTTTTTTCAGATCAAACATTCTACAAAGAGGAAATGCATACAATAAACAAGAATATATGTATATATATATATATATATATATATATAAAATTATATGTGTGTTGTTTGGCTCTGTCTCTCCAAATATAGGTGGGAAGAAATAAAGAGAAGCACAAAATAAAGGGGGTCATAGGAATAGGGCATGCTAGGAAGTGGATTTGATGGCAATTTTATAAAAATTTTATAAAGAGCAATCAGAGAAAGATCCATAAAGTACAGAATTAAGAAGTCATTAGCAAAGGTATTTAAAACCATGAGATAAGAAATGATAAATAAGAAAATGTATAGATTTGAAAATAAAAGAAATAATCTTTTTTTTGCCGATTTCAAGAGAGTTCTGTTCCTTGCAACTAAATGAGTTTCAATGAAAGAGAAATTTTCACTGAAATCAGCAGTAAATCCACAAAACCACGTTGTTTCAGATTCTCGCTGTTTGAATACCGGGCCAAACCTTGCCTTTCTCCTTCCATCAACTCCCCTTTATTTGAATTAGCTTGATTGGTTGGGAAAAAAAAAAAAGCATAAACCCAAACACTCTTTTATGAAAGTAACTTAATAAAAAATACTTGGCTTCAAATACAGCAGTATACTTTTTTGGTCCCCTTAAAAATTCTTTGTATCCCTCAGGCACAATTGGGAAGCAAATGCTGCCATTTAGCTAGGCTTCTAGGATGGGAGTAATTTCATTTTAATCCTCTTTTAACATGATTAAGGCAAAATGACAATAAATCACTCATTACAAATAAATCATATCCTCAGTAATGAAGTTGGAGTAACGTCCTCAGACTCTGAGTGCACATGGAGGTAAAGGAGACGCCTCCCAACCAGCGACTGCTGTCTCCCGAGAGTCCGCCAGAGGGATGAGAGGAACTGCACTCAGAAACCAGGGCCCCCGCAGCTGAAGGCCTCTGCTGTGCTTTGTAGAATCAGAGAACTTTCTGTGTCAATCCATATGGTTCTTTCCTTCATTTAGAATTTCCAGTCCTGCTTTGCTTGTTCTTGAAAGAAATAAAATGATTATCCTCACTTTGTTGAGGCTGTTAATGA
This sequence comes from Marmota marmota marmota, assembly GCF_001458135.2. Classification (NCBI taxonomy): domain Eukaryota; kingdom Metazoa; phylum Chordata; class Mammalia; order Rodentia; family Sciuridae; genus Marmota; species Marmota marmota. The sequence goes on along the minus strand of NW_025999991.1, from coordinate 4,754,540 downwards.
TTTTTCCCACCAAGGCCTAAAAGGAGATGCTCAGAATAATGGGCGGGGAGGACCTTACATATACTTTCTATGATTATTTTTATCATCTATTAGACTTTTTTATTTGTTTAACATGAAAATATTATTATTATTCTGACTCAGTAAAAAATCGGCTGAGTTCCACGTTAATAATCAATCTATAAATTTTATCAAATTACCTCTATAAATACTGCACACGGCTATAAAATTATAAAAACTCCAAGGGAGAAAAAATAGGACAGAGGCTCTGCCCTAGATAAGCTTAAAATCTAATACTCAGGAAACTCTTAGGTAACATCAAGCACCAGAGTTGCATAACGCTGTGGGATGGGCAAGTGGTGAGCCCGAGAACAGAGAATTCAGGAAGGCTTGTCAGAGGAGCAAGCCTGGCCTGGGCCTGGTCACTGGAATCACCTTGCTCTGATTACCTTACCTCTGGCATTCTGTTTAACACACATTTATTGACTCTGTGAGGTACAGCCAGTGTTTTGCAAAGTCACAAGGGCACAGGCTTCATAAACATAAATAAGACACATCTCTGTCCTTGGAGGGTGAGGAAAACTCTGGGCAGTAGAAACAACTGTGTATTCAAAGAGTAAGAACAAATAATCGGGGGGGGCTGAAGAGCCCCAGTGGCTCAGAGGATTCACAGAACTAGTCTCTGGCTCCCTAATTGGAATCTTTTTCTCGTAAGAATACTTCAAAATTTGGTTCGGTTGATGCTATTGATGAGAAAAGCATACTGAATTTTATAACAAGACCAGCAGGAGAAGCCAAGTTTTAATCACACTTTCCCCCAGAATTTTAAAAAAAAAAATAACCAAAGATAAAATTTTAAGTGAATTATAATTTGAATATTTATAAAGGGTATTGTATTTTATTGTATTATTTCCATCCTATGATGATACAATGTACATGCACAAATACCAGTATTGAAAACTGCGAATGGGAGGACAGAAAGATCAGACACAGAGAGCCCTTGTATAAACTAAGCCAGGTTTTCTCAAGTATACTGTTCAGAGACAGGTTGTCCCTGTTGTGCACCCAACAGAGAAAGCAGCAATATTCTCTTAGGGAAATGGCAACCTCCAGGCCATCAAAACTCTCCAGTGGCTCAGAGCTGGACCATCCCATCTAGAGAGAGAGACCATTACATAAGAAACTCTGCAAGCCTTACTTCTCACCCCTAGTCTTTACATGCCAAAGGTCAAAGCAGCACACATGAGCCCAAACCCAGAGACCTGGGGAAACCCCCCAACCTGGGCTGGATCCCCACAGCTGCCTCAGAACCACAGGATGCACAACGGAGTCTCTGGTTAGGGTGTGACTAAGCTCACTCCCATGCAAGCAAACCTCTCACCAAGCAAACTTCCCAGCCACTCCAGGCACATTCCTGGGCCCACAAGTACAGAACAGGAACCAGGAGTTACTTAATTCAACATTTCTGGGAATCATTTGCTCCATCATTATCTCATCTTTAGAGTCAGTCTTTGCTTAAAAAGCCAGGACACAAAACTGTATCCTCTGGTTGTTGCCATGTAAAGATTTATAGGCACGAAAGTGTGGGCAGCCAATTCTGACACTACTGTACATGAGACTGGATGTGGACAAGTAAGTAAGTGGGCAGTGGAGCTGAGAGCCAGGGTTCTCACTGTTGGAACGAGAATTTACAAGTGAGCTGGAAAGAAGGCTAGAATGTTCCATGTGGTGATAGATTAGAGCTAGAGATTGGTATGAACTCATGTGCAGCTTAATAGTGATGCACATGGCTTCATTTAAAACCATCGTAAGATATGTGTACATGCATGGATTGTCACACACACACACACACACACACACACACACACGGCCCCTCGCTCTGTCAGCTGAGAGGACCTACAAACAGTGGTACTCTTATAGTTGCAAACATACTAATTAGCCAATCCTGGTTTCTCTTACCTTCAATAAAAATAATGAGAAATGTCTGATTCTAAAACTGGGATGAGAAATAAACAAGATGAAGCTGAGCACCTGGCCATACCAAAATGTAAAGAAATACTCAACAGAAAAATAGTATGTGCATGCAAAAAAACAGAACCTGACTGAAAGATTTTCCAATAACAAAGCTAGAGTGAACAAAGTAGTATTGCATTATAACCCAAAGTACAAAGAAAATGTCTGTGAGTCCCTACTGACATAAATAAATTATTGAATAGATTATTAAATTGAGGAGAAAAAATAATTATTTTTTATCCCAGGCCTAATAATTCCAAATAATTTTCATAGTTACCCTGTATTAATGGAGGAAAAACAGAGCTCTGCTCTTTAAATGTGGGCTGCAGACAGTGACTCCCTTCCATGGGCACAGCTGGGAACCTGGAAACACTCCCTTAGCCAAGTGAACAGGTTCAACATCAAAAGTCACAAATCAAGTTGGTGATAGAAGGTTATCAACTTGATATGATTTTATGAAAATGTCCCTTCCCTTCTGTCATCTTCCTTCCAATAGCTCATAATTCCAGAATTATAACAAAAAAAAAATAGCATGCAAATTCCAGTAGTTCGCATTCTACAAATATTTGACCACTCTTCAAACTGTCAAGGTCACCAATATATACATGAATTAAAAAAAGGTCACAGCACAGAGGGGCTGAAGGAGACATAATTAAATGTCACATGGTATCCAGGTTGGGCCCCTGGGATGGAAAAAAAAAATTGGTGAAAACTAAGGCAATCTAAATAAACTATTTATCATTATTAAACTTTTAGTGGGTAAATCACATGGATACTGGTTTATGAACAGCAACACATGGCCCTACTTATGTAAGATGATGCCAATAGAGAGACTGAGTAAAGGGTAAATGGGAAGCTTCAGTACCATCTTCTTAAATTTTCTATAAAATATAAAACTGTTCTAAAACCTAAAGTTAGTTAGAAGATGTATGGGCACATTGACTAAAAGTAAAGAAATATACGTAAAAAAAGTTGAAGATTGGAGAAATGAATCTAAAGGGAGTTTAAAGTACATGTTATTGCTAACATACAAAGAAATTCCTGATAAGTTATAATACTGAGAGAGCTAAATGATTTTTAGTAGATTTTTGCACGCTTTCTTGGTTCTTGTTTTTATAATTCACCCAGATTTATTTGTTTTTGAGAAATTAAAGGCAAAAGGAATCCACAGAGCTCTGTCAACTGAGCCTTGACTGTAAGAGAACTTGACTGCTGACGTGGATCGTTTCTATTTCTAGTGATGGGAAGAATGTTCCCCTCAGCACAGGAAAGATACTTTCCAAAAGCAAGTTCATAACTCAGGAGATGATGGTAAGAGAATAATGCTGAAAATCAGCTGGCCTGTCAAGATTGTAAGACTCATCAAAATGACAAGATAAAAATACAAAATGTTTTCTTATTTTTTTAGTAACAGTTGTGTGTTTAAGCAAAAGAATAAAAAAGAAGACATACATCTGCTTCCTGGCTATGTTAACTAGTTTCTAAGAGTCACATCATTTAGTATTCCCTGGCATGTTTCTGTGAAATTTTTACTTTATGTTCTCTAGGCACAAATATTTTCTAAGTCTCAACTTAAGAAATGCACTAAAACAAAAGCTAAGGATAGATTGGACTAATAGGGTATGTTCGGTGGGCAGGTTCAATTATATTTAGCTCCTAATATTAAAAGACATTGTCTAATTTGAATGTGTTTATTATGCTTGTTTTGAAGCTGGAAATCAAATGTAATTGAATCATTTATTTTCAGATGGATAAGCTGTCTTTTAGAACAGTTAACAAAAGATAGTTAATTACTGAAGATTGAGATGGAAAGGGCGCTATTTACACATAAATAGTCCTTCCAAAACTGGAAATTAGAAAAAAGGGAGAGATGATTGAGGAAGACTCAGTGAAATTCTGCTCCTTCATTGCAAAAGTTGTACTTTATCATTGAAAGAGAGAAACAGAAAGAAGAAACCCACCCGCTGGCTACCTTAGCTTGCTGGAACAGGGATGCTCTCCAGCATGGTGACACCCCTTAGTGTTGGAAGGTGAGAGGCAGAGATGGAACCCTGTCTGCACCCAGAACAGAGACAGAAACAGTTCTTCTGGATGAGGAAGGGTAAACTGAATTCAGATCAGGGGACTCCACAGGAAGAACTTAAAGAAAGGGATGAGAAAGTGGGGAAGGGGCCATAGCTTCTGGGAGGAGATGGTTCCAAGCAGGCACTGAGAGGAAGGGGGATTCAGCCCACATCATCACTCTGAAACAGGCTGGTACCTGGAGAAAAAGCAGGGACACGTATGGAAGAAAGCCTTCATTTGCCACGGAACCATTTTGAATCTTTTGGGGAGGGGGCAGGGGGTGCTGAGGATTGAACTCGGGGACACTCAACCACTGAGACACATCCCCAGCCCAATTTTGTATTGTATTTAGAGACAGCATCTCACTGAGTTGCTTAGCATCTTGCTTTTGCTGAGGCTGGCTTTGAATTTGTGATCCTCCTGTCTCAGCCTCCCAAGCTGCTGGAATTACGGGTGTGCACCACCACAACCCGCACCACTTTGAAACTTAAGACACATTGCTAACAGGGACAGAGAGCTCTCCAGCAATGTTTTCTGCTGTTGAAAGGTCAAGGACATTGCTCTGCAGTCTTGGTACACACTGCATCCTCTCTTAAAGCAATGTTTTCTGTTGATATTGACTAAGTAGGAACTGACCTCTCCACCCTTAACACAACTGTAGTATTACAATGCACAGCAGAGCAGGGGGAAGAGCATTCCACTCCATTGGGAATCACAGTGAGGACTGTGCAAAGAGCAAGGTTCCACCTGCTCCAGACTGTCACCTTCCAGGGACAAGGCTACAGGATCTGCCTTGACCAGGATGGAGATGAGGGAAAGAAGTGCATTTTGAATCACTGTCCAGCGTGACTCTGGCATTGCAGTGGTGTCCCTGGTCCCTGCATGAACTCTCACACCATTTCTTACCAAACAAGCACATCCAGTGTCCTGTCTAGTTCTATGGCAGAGGCTCAGATCTCAAGCCACTTGATTGCCTTGTCACTGAATTTCAGCAATTTGGCACCTCAGCACTATCCTTACCCTGGGTTTTTGTTTTGTTTTGCTGTGTACTGCTGGGATCAAGCCCAGGGTCTTCTAAGGCCTCATGCATACTGAGAGTGCTCTACCACTAGGCTATACTACCCCTATCCCAACTATAGGAACTGAAAGGTCAACCAGTCTAGGTTGATACCATTGGGTAACAAAAAGATAATACTAAATAATGTTTTGTAAACAAATGATGAAACTGTACAACTTTACATGCTGTTGTGTAAATCTACACCAAAAAATTTTACACACACACACACACACACACACAGGACTTTCTGCATATTGATCAGTTTGTATGTCTATACAGCACTATCCTCTAGAAGATTTTTTGATGATGAAAATGTCCTATAAGAATATGGCTGAAGAAATATTTTGTGAGTTAACATTTTTCAAAAGTACATATTTAGAAATAATATATATATATAAGCACTAAATATTATTTTGCAATTGAAACATGAGAGGCTTAGCATGGAAATTTGTGTTTGATTTAGCGTAAATTTAAAATAGTCATGTGTGGCTACTGGCTACTGCTTTGGACCACACAGGTCTACAAAAGGGTAGGACAAATGATCTTTGTGTTTAAGTTTGCATTTTAAATATGCAAACTTGGTCAACAATGTACACATCCTACCCACCAAGTCCCCTAGCTACTGACAAGAAGCTCGGCTATGATCACAGACAGACTCCTTGAGTGTTAGCAGAAGGTGCCCTGCTGGATACCAGGCTCTGCCCCCTCTGCCTCTGATGGAAAGGAAAAATAAAGGATCTGAATTCAGGCAGAAGAGGAATAAGTGGAGCACAGAAACAGAAGCAATCATATCTGTTAGCCTAGAATTGTTCTGAAGAGGTTAAGTTATCACCTAGGTCCCAAAGAGCCAGATGCACAAGGACACTGGAGCCACTGTGGAGCAATTTACTGGCTACCCATTAGGGGAAATAGATTTCTCAGATGTTAGAAAATATAGGCAATTAGACATTAATAGATTTTGTTTTGTTCTTTTCCTGCATTTTAACTTTTGTTTATCATCTAGTTTGCAAGGGTTTGTATCTTTTTCTATTTTCCAATTAATGTTAATGGAGACAGGTATGTCAAAATATCTATATTCTACCATTGAAACAGCAGTTTTCTTTTTTGTGGCAAAAAGTGCTAACCTTTTTAAAATATGTCTCTACATTTTAAATTTGTTTCCATGATTTTTTTGTAGACTTTAAGATGGGATCCCTGCTTTTAGTAGAAAGTCCCCTTTGATGGACATAAATGGTGGTGAACAGGACATGACTCACAAAGATTGACAGGCATATCAGTCCCCTCATTTACAGGATATGTCACTGTTCTGATTCATCATGAAGAAAAAGAAACTCTTAAGATATTAGCAATGATAACTTTCCAATTTCTATTTGGATAAAAATAGTGTTTGAACAGTTTCAAGCCTGCATCATATTTATCACATGTGTATGCCTGACCTCCTATTTTTAGGAACAGGTGAGAATTTGGAATACATCTGTAGGATTTTTAAACTTTAGTTGATGAAGCACAGATTGCAAGAGAATCAGGACCAGCTTAAAAAAAAATACTGTCTTGGGTCACCCAGAATTCATCCTAAATCACTCAGTTTTCAAACAGCAGCCTCATCCAGCCAGGTTGCATGAGGACCATTGGCACTCCTGTATGTAAGATACTAAAGAGCTTTCTCTCTTCATGTAGTGGAAAAGTTATTGGTTAAAACCCAGGGCAAATCCCATTCACTTGTCTTTTATCTTTCATTTTTCCAATGTTTATAATGGGTGTTAGTAGCACTATGAAAACCTCATGGGAAGAATGAGTGGAATCTCCTTAGAAGTCAATATTTCCACATGCTAGTCAGCTTATTTACTGCCTGCCAGCTAAATTGGCATTAGTGGTTAAAAAATTCAGTATTGTTATTGTCTGTTGATACAAAATGGGAATAGCTGTACTAGAAGTATTCTTTAAACATGTACACATATGATAATTATAAGAAAATTTATTATCTTATCAGATTTAATATAATATTCAATGATAAGGTAAGGATATGAAACTCATACTTTAAAAACCATTCCCATCTTCCTAAAAACTCTGTGTGAGAACAATATATTGAAGTACATCTTCCCCGTAGCTATGGAGTGAACTGTATATCTCAAAGATTCCTGTGTTGAAGACCTAACTCCCAATATGACTGTATTTGGAGACAGCATTTTAAGAGTTCATTGAGGTTAAATGGGGTCAGGTGGTCTCAGGAGCAAAAGAGCATTTTCCTTTCTTTCTATTTGAATACACCAAGGAAGGCCACCAATTTCCCTGAGTATACCAGGAGAAGGTGGCCAACTGTAAGCCAAAGGAGAGCCCATGCCAGATCCCAGACTCACAGGCTCTAAAGCGTGAATGAATAAACTTTTGAAGCCATCCAGTCTCTGGAATTTTGTTGTAGCAGCTCAGACAGACTTGGATGACTATCCTCTCCTAAACAGTAGTGGTCCCATTAAGCGTGAGTTCTTGTTTGGGGCTTAGGATTCTCTTTCACACCTGACCTGCAAGATCAAATATAGTTCCCAGGTGTTTCCTTCACTCTCAAGACAGTTGATTAAATCACAAAGCTGGCTGTGCCACTTGATTATAATGCAGGTCTCAGAAAGGTTGTACCAGTTTCCCAAGGAAAATGCCAAGTGGGATTCCAGCAACACATGTCTAAAGATTAGGTGTGTGCCTCGTGTCTGAGAACCACAGTGAGTGGGTGCCTGGCCAGTGCCATCAAGTCTGGACGATACCACCTAGTCCTAAAGACAGGACTCACTGACTGGCAGCCTGGGGAATTTGAAAAAGCTCTAATCTCTGCTGAGACCAACTAGCGGGAGTGCTCTTTCCAGGACTCGCCAAGAACATGCCACCAGAACCATTGGGCCCTTCTGCCCACAGTCAGCTTGTGACCGCCCAGGCGGGGGGGGGGGGGAATGTAAGGTCTTCCCGTGTTTGTGAGCCAGATTTGTTCCTGCTTCTTCCCCCAGGGGGACCAAGAAAGAGAGAAGATAGGCAAAATGAAAGCAAGAATTTAAACTACGTAATCTGTGTGAGAATCACTGAGGAAAGAAAGAACCCGATCTTAATGTTTCCTTTGGTTAGAAAAAAATCAATATGTGATTAGTTTGGTAAGTGCTAGAATATGTGGGTCATTGGCAGGAAGTGTGTCAGCACCAGGCTGCTGCCACCCTCCTCCTGCCTAATCCTGCTCTGCTGCCTACACAGGCTGCTGCTAGGGCCCTACCTGGGATCCTCCCATCCCAGAAGGAGGTGAGGGAATTTCCCTGTGGTCTCTGAAGAGGTCATAGCAATGGAGGGAGGGATTTTGGGTTCCTGAGAAGCCATTTTAGGCTATGCCAGGGATGTCTGCTGCCTTCTGGTGAGGCTCAATAGGTGACAATCTGCTGCATCAGAAATCAAGGCAAAGAAGTCTGTGGTCTTCTAAGAACCAGGGGTTGGATGATGGCATTTGTAGAATCAGTTTGTGATTGACTTTGCATTCCAGTTTCTTAACATTTTCAACTGATTTCAGTGAGATTCAGGCCACTTTAAGCATAGAATGAATCAGCTAACCACAGAAGGCTTGGCCTGCCAGAGAGCACCTGAGATCCTGAGATAAATGACAACCCTGCTGTCAACTAATTCTCTCTCTTAACTCATCAAGGAAGTATGACTTATAAGATAAATTCTTTAAAAAAAATAAATCACTGTGGATAATTTTTTTGAGTGTGTGTGGGTGAAGCATTTTGTGCTTCTGCAGGAGAGAATCTCAGACTGCCTTGAACTTGGGCCTGCTGGGGGAAGCACCTTGGAATTTGAATTCCCATTCCCTTCACTGAATCTTGCAACACAAACGTGTGGAGATCATTTTGCTTCAGTTACTTAGTATATAGCTGCTCACACACCAAATCTAAGAATCAGCAGAACAGGGAGAAGACACATCAAAGGAAAGGTATCAAGCCCTGCTGTGAATGCCAAAGACAGCTTTCTGTGACTGCAGGAATCCTCAAACCCAACCAGCAGATTGCATGGGAGCCTCCCTGCGTACCACCTGACCCAAGCCAGGGATCCCCGGCTACTCAGATCAACTCCTGTTACTGTTTCAGTCTGCTGTTACAAGTTTGCAAATTTGTTTACTTAGAAAGATATTTAGTGTAAAATGATTTAATATCAGCAATATCAAACGAGATTGAGGCTGGTACAAGTTCCTATATGAGCCAGTACATTTTGTAAAAATACATTATCTCAAGACCAAGATAAAACATGTCAGATTTCTTTGGGACACATGTATATGAAAGGAGCCAGTCACATATTATTACATAGCATATAACATCAAATGGCAGAGAGGAAGACAGGGTTCCACTTCTAGAAGATTAATAACTATAAAAAGATGATTATTCATAGAAATAGATCCTATAAACATCAGTCTTGCATTAAAAACTGAACAAAATATACGTGTGTGCCTGTGTGTGTATAAAACCAATGCTCAGTAAAAAATAAAAATAAAAATACTCAATAAAATAAAGTCTAATAGACAATCAGGGAGCTAAACTCAGTCCTCCCATATTGTTAGTGTATGTGAAAGTGGAGTGTGCTTGCAATATTAAATACCCAGAAAACATTTATCTGACAAGAATGTAACATGTGTTTTCTTTTACCAAATTGCACTTAGAAATATAGCAGCAGCAGCATTTACTTGGAAGATAAACAAACACATGATTGTTTACCTCCATATTCAGTAACATAAAATCCCCAACAATGTTTCTTTTTCTTTTCCCAGTACTGAGGACTGAACCTAGGGCTTCCTCACACATGCCGCAGAAGCACTCCATCAGTGAGAGGCACCCCCAGCCCCAGAAAAATGCATCTTAATTAATGAATTCATCACTTTAATCTAAGAATTCCCTTTGCCTGCATCTACATAACATATTTGTTCATATAGTTAATATTGTAAAATTTAGCATCAATCACTATGTCAGATAGATAAAATTAAAGACAAAAAAAAAATCTGTCTTATGACCTAAGGGAGCTTGTGTTCCAGATTTAGAGCTATTTCTCACACACAATCCCATTGACAGACTCCCCTCTGCACTGTGCCCTGGAATGTTGGTGGCCAAAGGGACCCAGTCTCATTCCCACCTCTTTACATATCGCCATGACCTGGAGATCTCGTTATTAACTTACTCTTAGCATCTTGGTGATTTCCAATGCCTCCCAAAATGCAGTACTTCCTGGATATGGTTTGTGACTGCTAGCCCTCCCATACCAAATTCATTAACTTCTACTAGCCCCAAAGTAATGTTCTGTTTTCTCCAATAGGGAAGAATGACCACCAAATAATAAATACATGGGTCAGTAGCATCTTTAGTTTCTTTTTATTTATCCACTTCTAATTCTGAAAACACTTTTCCTTTTCAATTTTATTTTTCTATTCCAGAGTACACAAGACCAATGTCCAACTTTTACCTTCTCGTCAGTAAATCCTTCCATGTGTAAACTATTATTCACTAGTAAAAAGCTGAGCATGTTCCAGGATTTTGTAGTATCATTTCCACTTTCTAATGCCTGATGCCAAAGCATGGTCTCTAACCAATCTACCCCAGCGATATTCACTGGTTTCAATCTTCTCTCCTGTTACTCCCCACTCCATTTCTCACCTCCCAATTCCTAATACAGCAGATACCTTTTCATTCCAAGCCTGCACCTCTGGCTTAACTGCTCTTTTTCTTAGTATGGCCTGTCATCTTCTCCACAGAACCTCTTCTGCAGCCTCTGAAACATACAGGAGCTGCCCGATGGCACATTCTCACTGAGGTAGCTGAGAGGTGCTGATTCTCAAACTAGAGTAGGACACTTTAGAATCCCATTTTAGTTATATCCCTTAGTCTCTAGGATATAACATTTATATAATCCTTTGTAAGCATTTCATAAAATAATTAGCAAATCATTTGATTGACTCAAATATTAAGTAATTGAGGTTCTAAAAAGAACACCACTTGCAACTGAAACTGCTGCCTCACTTCCATAATTTTCCATAAATATTTTGACTTTATTTTTGCATCCAGCCTAATCATTGACTCCCTTAAGATCTGGAGAGGTGGTCCACGAATACAGCTTGCTATGGATATGCAATCCGACCAATAGCTAGTGCCCCTAAAACTGTATGAGTTTCCTGAATGTAAAAACCCTGGAATAAGCAGAACCTTTACAATTTCTGTTTAGCACTATAAATTTGAAAGTTACGTCTAAAGGGAAAAGTAAAGATAAATCACCATATTTTAGAAGGGTATATTTTAAAAATAATATTCAAGTTTCACTATAAGAAGAACCATAATCTGAAATGTTATTTCTTTATTTTTAACGAATCATGAAAATAGATTTTGCCCATATTGAACACACACACACACAAACTTGGAAAATACATCTATCAGTCTGCCTGAACATTTCTCGTTAGGAGGAATTCATGCAATGCCATGTAGTTAGAACTAGTAACTGAGGTCTACATATAAACCTACTGTGTTGTGGCCCAGAAAAATGACCTACCGTCAAAAACAATCACCTTCCACATAATGTGATCTATAGTTCCACAGTAGTTCTTTAAAATTCCCAGCTACTAGCTGGGAATGATAGCACGTATCTGTATTCACAGTGGCTCAGGAGGATCAGACATCCAAGGCTAACCTGTACAACTTACAGAGACACTATCTCAACAAATAGAAAGGGCTGGGGAAGAAAACAACCAGGCTCCATCCCCAGGATTGTGAAAAAAAAAATTAATTAATTAGCTTATTACTGAATCAATAATTTTAGAGAGGAGATGTGTCATACAAACTTCATTTGAGATAAGCAATAGTATAATAAGATTAAAGACCTTTCTATATCAAGAAACCTAACATATTAAATTTCAAAAGGTTTTAATCCACATGTTTAGATCTGACTGTTCATATTTGAAATAAAGTTACTTCGCCAAAAAATTCATATTTGCATCACTTTGAATAAAATAGTTTTATAGTCAACTGATTTATATAGCCTGTGTCCAAGTGAGCACATAAGGGTAAAAGGAATAAAATGGTAACAACCACTTCCATTTCAAAAGAGATATGATAAATTATCAAATCTCATTAAAATCGAAATGATTCTTATCTCTGTAACTGTGTTTTTTATGTTAGTATAAATTACCAAAAATATAAGTCTCATGGGTACTTTAATTCAAGAATATGATTATTATGATTTCTCAGGTGTATACAATGTTGCATTACTATGTAATAAGAAGACTTCAAAATAACAAGAGAATCAGCAAGTGATTTAAATAGTGTGCTTATGAGTGGTTTCAGAAATGAATATTCATAAACATACTCTTATTCGGAAATTTTTCTTGAATTTTAGAGTACTGTTTAGACATTTTGGCATCATATTAGCAGAAATATAGCTCAATTTATCTTGAAAACCAAAACACATTTTTCATTTAGATGTAATGATTCATAAACAAAATTATTAAGAAAATGATAATATAAACTTGAGGTGTAAGAAATTTTCTTTGTATTCATCCTCTCCTATGGAAGAAAGGAATTATACATCACTCCTTTTGTCCCGTTACACTAAGGCTTTTATAAAAATAAACATGTAGATATTACACACACACACACACAGAAGCTGTGAGCTGGTGTGTGATGGGTAACCAGTTGCCCATCTGGGATAAACAGGAAAGTTAATTGTTCATGGCAATTAAAAGTTACTCAGCTTCTCCCTAAGGACAAATCACTCCCTAGGAAAGAGTATATCTTTCAAACTGGTTTTTCCCCCTTTCTAAACACTGCAATGAGATTCAAATAACTTTTCTCATAGTTCTTGCTATACAAAGAAAACACACTTTATAATAACAGATGATGCAGACCTCTGAATGAATACCTCCATACAAGAGCAAACGCTGAAATTTAGTCCTGCAACACTGCCTTTGGATAAATCTCACTCTCCCCAGGTCTCTTCTTCCCCCTGCAGGGATCATGATAAAAATGCCTGACCTTACCTTCTATATCCATATCATCTGTATCTGCACACATGGATATTTTCAATATTATATTGTTTGAAATACGTGCGTATACTTATGATCTGAAAATGTTGTATACACCTTCAGAAGTTTCTTCCTGTGAACAGTCCTTTAAATACCAAACCATTACTATAAAGGTTTGTAAAATAATAAAGCCAAGGCTGTAAAAAATATTATAAAGGCTTTTAAAATATGCTTTCTTATTCTCATAGTTTATCATATTAATCTGTACAATTAAAATTTCTAAATAAGGCCAGCAAGGAAAATATTCAGAAAGATAAAGGTATTTCATTAACAACTGTTGTTGTAGCTGAACAGCAAAACTGAAATAAGCCTGAAACCCAGGGCTACTATCACCACACATTAAATGACCAATAAGAGGAGAGCTGCTGTTTTAACTTGAAGAAAGGGTACGTGACACTTACTCAATCCATCCAGGCTCAGAGATTCAATCTGTTGAGTAATTCAATTAGATGTCTTAAGCCTTCTCTCTTATTATTCTCTGCATTTCACCCTGAAGATAAATATCCATTCTTCTGCATCACCCTGACTTAGTATCTTCCACCATTACAGGCTTTTATTTTTATGTTGTTTTCTAAACAATGCTTCTCCCATCTGGGATGGAAAGCATGTAGCAAACTAATCTTCTGTAATAGCAACCAAGAACTTTCTAAATCACTTTTGCATTTATTACTAATTATTTGCCATCAGCTAATACCAACACTATGTGTCACACAGGAGGAGCCTTAAATAGAAACACTGCTAGCCCTCTATTGCTGTAGTGAAATGACAAGGACCAGTTGAATGCTACCACACTCCACATGCTCAAGCCCACGTCTTGAGGAGTCAGATACCCAAAATGCATTTGGGTTGGGTGTAAATGTTTGTTAATTTTGTCAAGGCCCAACCATAAAATAATAGTATATTGAGCTGTAGTGTGTAGGAAGCCACACTATAAGCAAACTATTTCTAATAAAAAAAATCCATAAAGAGTACACAGGCATCACAATTAAGAGCTTAGAACATCAGTGAAATGATTTTGATTTTGAAAAAACAATATGCTTAAATTTTTAACACCTAATTAACACCCTTGATCAATGGCAGTTTAATACATTAGTGCATCATTCCACAAATGCTAATGGTGAATTTGATATGTTTGATCAATATTAAAGCAGTTGACTGTAATCTATTTCAACTAATAGTGATGAGTATTATTTTAATTCTTCCCTGCTCTATATCCACTGCTTCATGGATTAGAATGTGCAATTTGCTAAGATTTCCCCATCTGTCTTTCACAAATACTGCATCAAAGAATCTTAATTAACAGAGAAAAAAACTAAACTTTATAATATAAAATAGGTAGTTTAAAAATGTCAATACTTTCATCCTTAAAACTCAACATTACAAGGCATTTTCCTGAGACAAGGAAATTCACTGAGGGACAGGCAGCATACATGAAGAAGGAACTCTAGGTCCCTTGGCAAAGTAGTGTTGAATCCCTTATTTCTGAAACACAATGTCAGTGAAGGCTTTTAGCATGCATCCTGTAGCACTAAGCAAGGACTAGGGGCTAAGAAGAAATAGAGCCAGCATTGATACTATCTCCATGAGAGGAAGATGTTGGTGGGGTGGAAGAGCCTATTTAGTCTCCTGAATGCATGAGTCCATAATGATGGGACCTCAGGGGTGAAGGGACACAGAGGTTTAGGACCTAAAGCATCAGACGCTCAACCATGTTTTCATTCTGTCTCTGCAATGGCTGAGGATTCAATCAGCTTTCTCATCTCTGTAACCAAGAGAGCTATCAAGAAAACTGGAGGAGGAAATGTGGACTTGTCCGTCAGTTTCCAAGGTCTCAGTGTACAAACAGCCAACGCCATTCCTCTAGGCCTCACTTGAGGCAGCACGTGACAGAAGGGAATGGGAAGGCAGAGGAAATCAGCTCAGGACATGGCCACCAGGAAGCAGAGAGGGTTCTGCTCACCAGGAAGAAACTATAAACCCTAAAGGCACACCCCCAGTGACCAACGTGCAGGCACACCCCACCTGCCACGCCGTTAATCCACTCAAGTGAATGAATGCACTGAGGAGGTTAAGGCCCTTACAACCCAATCACTTCACCTCTAAACTGGCCTGCATTGTCTCACACATGAGCTTTTGCAGGACACCTCATGGACAAACCGCAACAGCAGGTTTGAGTCACTGTTGGCTACACACACACACTGAAGCTCGGAGGGGGCTGCTGGGGATGGGATCAGATGTGACAACTGCATGGTTGCTCATGTTGAAACTTACTTCCCAATCAAGAGTATTAAAAGGTATGACCTTCAGGAGGCAGAGAAGCCACGAGGCCTCTGCTCTCATAAACGGGATTAGCAGCTTATGAAACAGCTCAAGGTTGAATGGAGTGCTCTCGCTCGCCCTTCTCCCTGTACAATGTGAAAACCCAGCATCCTGCCTCCCAAGGGAAGCAGTCAAGGCCCTTCTTGAAACCTGAGATCAGTCCTCACCAGGGAACAATGCCGTTGGCACCCTGACCGTGGGCTTCCAACCTCCAGAAACATGATATTTTATTCTTTATGAATGACTCCATTGGCAGTGCTGGTTGTAGAAGCACAAGTGGACTGAGACAACAATCACATTCCCTGACTTTTGAAAACCAAGGTATCTCTGAGAGGGCCCATGCCACAAGACCAAGGCCTCGCATGCTCTCTGGGCTGCAAGAGATGGGGAGCAGACAATCTTCTCGGAATTTTCGAGTTTCAATAAAAACTGAAACAAGTGCCAGATAATTTGAAATTAAGGAATATTAGTCACTTCCACAGATTCTTTCAACCTTAGAAGATCTCAGGGGTCTTGTTTTAGTGGCTCCAAGGGAGCACATAGGATAGCATTGCTTTCCTAAAGGAAGTATCCCGGATCCATGATGTAGTATCTAAATTGCTCCTTGAATTACTCTTAACTTTTTACTTTTGAAAATGTAAATTACAAAGCAATACACTCCACTTAAATTTATGAACTTATTGCCTAACTAGGCCCTTAGTCAAGAGAGTATTCAGAAGAGCCACAGTGAATCCTATAGGGATCCAGACATAGTCCTCTCTTCCTCCTCCTTCATAGCAGCAAGCCAATTTCCCCTGATAATTAGAATTAGTCATCCCCAGCAATAGAGTGACCTCCTTCCTGCTATTGGGTCAGCCACATGAGGAGCTCAAAATGTCCAGGGAGCAAATTCAGCTTTCAATCCAGCAGAAACATGACTATGTTCTTTGATAACAACAAAAAAAGTCCTTTGAGCAATAAAACCTTTACACTACTGAGACCAGGCTTTATGTAACAAGGAGCAAAATTTCCTCCTGAGTTAATAATGAGAGGTTCACTTCCATCTCCAATATCTCCCCCAGATCTTGTCATTGGACTAAGGGAAAGAAGGATCCAAATATCAATGCAACTTGCCAGCACATGAGTCACTCAGTAGAACCAGGACCCCAACATCATAGGATTGAGTCTTCAAGAAATGCTAAAACTGAGCCACATTCTATCAAGTGAGCTGCACAGAGTAGCTGGAATGCAGAATCGCAAGAATTTAGTAAATATAAACTGTTAACATGTAATATGGCTTTGTTAGAAGCAAGATTTTCAGGATACCAGGGTGATGGGTGACGCCTGCAGTCCATGCTTGGGACTGCTAACACAAGCGCTGATGACAGATAAGGCAGCTCCTTACCCAGATTAAGTGCTTATACAGGAATGATGAACTTCCTCCTCTACAAAGAGGAGGTATTAGTTAGCTATTACTGTTAAAAAAGAAGAAGAAGAAGATGCAGCCTAGTATTTAGCAGCTTGAACAGCCAACTCTTAATACACCACACTTTAAATGTGTCACACATCTGGGTGCCTCCCACTCGAGATTCTCATGAGGTTACAACCCAGCCAGGGCTGCAGTCAAGGCTCAGTAGACAAAGGACACAATTCCAACGTCTCCAACAATAGTCTTGGCAGGGCTCAAGAGAACCACTCCCAACCTCAGCACAACTAAGACTTTCACTAACACTCTCCTCAAAATACCTGTGGCCACTCCCACATACAGATGGTCCTTGAGTCCCTGGATAGTAACGACTTACAGCTCTTCAACTTCATGGTGGTGCAAAAGCAGCATGTACTCAGTAGAAACCAACTGTGCAGCTTGAGTTATGGTCTTTTCCCAGGCTAGTGATATGCTGCACACTGCTGTTGGACAGTGGCAGTGAGCCACGTCTTCCAGTCAGTCATGTGACCATGAGAAGAAGCAATCAATCAATACTTCAGCAGTGCTGTATGTCACTAAGCTATAATACTCAATAGTTTAGGTGTGTTAAATGCATTCTCAAGTTGTAGTATCTGCAACTTATAATGGGTGTGTTGGGATGTAACCCCACTGAAAGTCAAGGAGTGTTTAAGACATTTGCCATGGTAACACCCCACTTTCGGTAACAGAATCTACATTAGTTATCTATTGCTATGCATCACACTACATGAAGACTTAGCAGCTTATGTTACATTGATTATAATATAGTTTTTGTGGGTGAAGAACCTCAGTAGGAGTTAGCTCATAAGGCTGCAGACTGTCATTTGGGGCTGGATTCATCTCAAGGCTTACCTGGGCAAGGACTGCAGCTATGACTCAGGTCTTAGGTGGCCACTAAAGGGAGTTATTACTTCCTGTCCTGAAATCACTGCATATGGCTCTTCAGGATATAAAAGATTCCTGGTTCTTTCCCCCAAGAAAGAGGGCAGAGGCAGAAGTAAGAGAGAAGCCAGTTCTTTTGTCACCTAACCTCATCAGTATTCCATACCAGTCAATCATGCAAATTTATTTAGCAAATCCACTAGCTAGAAGCAGTTCACAACACCAAGCTCATTCTTGAGAAGGAGAGAGTCTACCAGGCAGGAATCTAAGAGGGACGATCATTAGGAGTCATTTTCAGTGGCTGCTGACCATGGATTGAGTGTGAGGTGTCATCAGGACACCTTGCACTTCCAGATGTGGAATCCTTTCCTACTTAGCCTTCTGGGTCAACTGGTATATGGCTCATAATAGGTGTGAATATACAATGTTGATCCATCTCCTTCCTGCCTTGGAAAGTATATTAAAGTATCCCAAACCAATGGACCCAAGGAATGTCACCATCAAGGACAATCACCATCAAGGACAATTCCTGATGCTCTCATGACGTATCTGCACCCCTCAGCTTGTGTCTTCTTAAGGCATCTCCTGTACTTGCTACCTTCAGCTCACTGAATCCAAATAGCTCAACGTTACTTGTAGGAAATTTAATGTTCAGTTGTATTTCAGACTGATCCAGATATTTCTGGACTTTATTATCACAGGAGCCCAAAAGCTGACAGCTGAGGCTGTGCAGTTAAGGTATGATTTTCTCCCTTTCAGAAGGAGTCCGTTTCTGCTTTCTTGAGAATAGAGAAACAGCCTTTGCTGGGTCAGGAACTGAATACCAGGTGCCAGAGGCTGCCCTGATGTGCCAGAACACAGATCACACTTCCAGAAACCAGCTACAATTCGTCACACCCATCTGAGGAAGTTTGCAATAATTTCCTGTCATTCTCCCTGATCCATCTGGCCCTTGCCGTGACCAAACAAGCAATTTGAAATTGGGATGTGGTAGAAAGAACTCTGCATCTTTGAAGCCTCTGAAAATGACATTAATCTCTTCCTTTGCCTGTGGGACATGATCTTGCTTTGGGTTCATTGTCTTGATGGAGCAGGCAACACGTCTAATGACTTCTTGTTCTTTTCTGTCATAGTCCTTACATCCTGGAGGTCAGAGCATAAACACGGGATTGTCAGTGACTCCACTGGACAGTGAAAAATCATCACGGCAATGCATATTGGTAATGTCCTTTCTTGCAGTATAAGCCCTTTCCTTAGAGAAGGTTTTATGTGGAGTGTGATTCATATGTTGGGATATAAATCCAGCTAAGGGCCTGGTGGCTATGTCAGGTAGTGGAGTAGGTAGGGAAGACGTCTGGTGCTCCTCCTGGGGGATATGCCCCAGGTACAGCCACTGAGCAGATTTCATGGAGGGGAAAGGCGTGGAGGGTCTGCCTCTCATCCAAAGAGATTCAGAGGGTTTGGAGAACCAGCGTCCTCACTTGTCATCTGTCTTGTTGGTGTAGAGTAGCATTCCATTTCTCCTTGCCAGTTTGGGCTTTGACCACTGAATGGACTCAACTCAGCCATCCTTACTGTCAGATCCTCCCGGGATCCTCAGGCAGCACGTCCTGCTCGTACAGATGAGGGCTTCTTCAAGGCAACCATTGCGGCCTCCACCTATGAACTTGCTTCCTCAGTGACAAACATGCAGTTTCCTTTGCTTCTCCTTTTGCCTGTGGTCCCAGTGGAATTCAGGGATCTGCATGATCTTTCCCATCATGTCTCCACAGTGACTGAGAAGTGCTACTGCTATTGGAGCTCTGTACCTGGCCCTCCGCACCTGCACATCCCTGCCTGTGCCAGTGGAGGTGACAGCTGAGACAGAGGAGTGCCCTGTGGTTCCCTGCCCAGATTTGCTCCAATGGGGAGGAGGTTATCTGTTCACTCTTCAAAATGTGAACTGCCCGAACCCTGGTTGCCATCTGAGGGTCATTTTCCTGCCTATCTCTGGCACGAATTACTTTATTAGTCAGGTGCCCAATAGGAAAGCAGAAAAACTAAATGTGGTGATTTGGGATGCTATTAACATAGGGCCTGATATAGGGACTACATGCACGGGTTTTGGTGGGATGCAAGAAAACAGTGGAGCCCATGATGCCAAAGTGGACGGCACCTCTGGGCTTAGGCAGTGAGGGAGCTGCCACCTTGGCCCAAGCTTCCTCTTAAATGAAAGAGAAATAACAGCATTGTGTTTGTCAGCTCTCCGTCACTGTGACAAAATACCTGCCATAAATCAAATTAAATAAGGAAAGATTTCTTTTGGCTCATGATCTCAGTAACTCTGCTATCTCTGGATCTGTGATGAGGCAGGTGTCATAGCAGGAGGCATGTACAGAGCAAAGCTGCTACCTCCCGGGGGCCAGAAGCAAAGTCGTGGAGAAGACTGAGAATGATACATTCTTTGAGGACATATCTTTAGGGGCACATCTTTTTCCATCGAGGCCCTGTCTCCTAATTTTGCACCACCACCCAACCGTGTGAATCCACCAGTGAGTACTTGTGTCTAGGAAAAACCTTCATCACATGAGCTTTTAGGGGATGCTTCGGATTGAAACCATAACAAACATTAAACATCGCAAGGATAATTTGATAATTAAGTGAACTGATATTTGTAAAGCACCTGGAAAATAATGACTGAATATGCCCCCATCCAAATTCATCTGCTAAAGCCCTAATCTTCAGTATCTCCAATATGGTATTGGGAGGTGGAATTTTAAAAGCTAATGAAGATTAAATAAAGTTTTGAGGGTGAGGGCCTCAGGATGGGGTTAATGTCCCTGTGAGAAGAGATATGGGAAAACTGGCTTCCTCCCTCTCGCCCTCTCCCCACCTGCCAGAGCAGCTAGAACGTGGGCCTCTGCAAACCAAGAATGAGATTCTTGCCAGGAACTGAATTGGCTTGTACCTTGACCCTGGACTTCCCGACCTCCAGAACCTTGGGGAACGGATTCATGTTTTCAAGCTGCCTCATCCACAGGGTCCTATTATCCCAGCCCAGTCAGAGTAACACCAATGGTTTCTAAAGTCCTCTGATAATATAAGCAATGGGGATTGTTTTATTTAC
Source organism: Marmota marmota marmota (assembly GCF_001458135.2). Taxonomy (NCBI): domain Eukaryota; kingdom Metazoa; phylum Chordata; class Mammalia; order Rodentia; family Sciuridae; genus Marmota; species Marmota marmota. The sequence goes on along the minus strand of NW_025999991.1, from coordinate 4,733,581 downwards.
TAGGGACTTAACATTGCATTCAAGTGACTCATTTAACTTGTGCTGCAATTCAGAGAGGTAGATGTTATTCCCATTTTTCTGAAGAATAAACTGGGGCTATAAGAACTTAAGACACTCATCCAAGATCACACAATTTGTAACTACTGGAGCTGGGATCCTAACCAGGCTCCAGAATCCATGCACCAGTGTGCCTTGCCTCTGGTCTTCAGTCTGCAGAGGAAGCATACTTGCAAATTTCATCTGGATACCTTCCTCTTTCTGGCTTCTTTTATTCATGAGCAATGAAGCGTGCATAATAAATAGCTTGATGAGTGCCAGAGGGTAAGTATGCACTCACAGAATAAAACAAGTGAATTTGTAAGCCACATATATTCCTGTTGGTCATGTTGCCTTAAACCTTGTAAAGTTCAAGAATAAAAATCAATGAGGTGCAGTCCACCATTTCTGGGCTCTTACATTTAACTTCCTCTCCTTTCTTTGATTACAGGCAGAAGACTATAGTGTGGGCTCCACAAGGAGACAATTTCTGGGTTCAGGACTCAACTCTATTTCTAGTGTTTAGCATTGGTAAGGAATGGCCTCACTGAGACTCAGGTGCTGTACCCCTTGGGATAAGGAAGGTTGCTAACTGTTTAAGTTGCTGTGATGAATACACAAAGGGATTAATGTAAAGTCCCTAGCTTGGGACCTGGCAGATATTGTGTAAGTGTCTTCTGCTAACTTGGGCTTCACCATCAACTCATATTCTTGGTTTTGCTCACCTACAGATATAAAGTTAGGAATTGATGCAAGGAAATCACATCTTTGGGCACAGTTACAAGCCATTAGAGTGGTTTGTAGAACCAGGTCCAAAGTTTGATGAGTAATATTTGGATTTAATTTCTTCAACTGGAAAAACAAATAGCTCCTACACAGGGTCACTTTAAAGAGTGAATTTTGTTCTAACAATTATAAAGTGTTGCCAAATATCAATAGTATTTTCACTATCATTATTATTATTATTACCACCAACAACATAAAGATGTTACCCACAGATAGGCACTGATGTCATATGCATTCAAAAAGAATTAAGTCATTAGAATATTAGGGTTACACATTAGAGACACATTAATTTGACCCTGAGGTCAAATTAATATGACCCCTTGCAGGGGTCATAACTTCACATGAATGCCAAATTTTCCTAATCCTAAGTTCATATATTTTGTGTTTGAATTGCCTCCTCCGAGTTCACATTTGATGTAATTTATTTGTACATTTTTATTATGATTTGATTTAAATATTAATGTGATTATTTCAGATTTATTAGAAAAATCTACAACTTCATTATGTATACAATAAAAAATTATTCAAAGTATATAAGCTACCTATTTGTTATATATCCCTGAATAGTTTACTACAGATACCAAAAAATGTAGTATTTTTGGAGAATTGAAATGACAAAGTAGCCCAGGAACTATGAACCAACCATTCTCTAGCTGGACAACCTTGAGGGATTAATCTCTCTGCCACATCTCTTACTTGCCAGCAAAATGGTTGGAACAAGTAGTCTCCATGATTCTTTTCAGCTCCAAAATTAGTAGTTTTGAGAAGATATGGCTACTGGTCAGAAATCGAAGCCTGGATACAAATTTCTACTGTGCCTATGGCTGGTGTCCAAGGTGGGAAGTCACTTCCCTGGGTGTACCGTGTCTCTTCTTGTGGGATGCTAGCCCTGTGTCTCATTTTTGTACTACTGTATACTAAATGTACATTTGAAAATATGGAAACTATAAAGAGCTGTATGATGGGTTTATCATTACACTTGATTATTACAGTGGAATTTTTGTAATTTTTAAACTTCACTTTATTTGGGTTGTTTCAATGAATCTCTGTTGAGATCTTACCAAGGGCCAGATTCTGTGTGAGATATTAGACATCATTTACAAAAATAAGTGCATTATCTGCTCATCTGAAAAGACTTAGCGCTACCTCATCCAACTAAGAGACGTACCAGTGGTCAGACATTCTTTATACGATTGTGAAACAATCATGATAGAGGTTGTGTCACACAGAATCCTGAACAATACAGTTATTTCTAAAAAGCCCATGTTTTATGCCATTTCAGCTTTCCATTCACTATCAATTTCAGCATAAGTTAGTTTGTATACAAAGAAAACATCTATAAAAGCTATTTGTAGAAATAAGTATGCTTGCATAGCATTACAGTAAAGAAGCTAAGTAGATTTAAAAAAAAAACAAATAGTATAGATTGTCAGTTTTAGTATTGTCATAGTCATGATATTCAACGGAAAAACAAATATCATTAAACTTTTCACATATTTATACATTTATTAAACACACCATGCCCCATAAATGTAGACATAGTAGTGTCATTAAAATCTAATTTCTTCCTGCTCTTTCTTCTCAGCTCTTAATGAAGTACAAAAGTAAAACAATAAACACATTATATATTTCAGGTATTCAAAAAAGATTATAGAAAACAGATTTTATAACTTAAGAAATAAAATACCATAGGAAAAAACCTAGAAATTTTTAAATCTCATTTTCATTTCTTTTCTCAGGAGTCTAACGTGCATTTGGTAATTATTAATACCAGTAACACAACTAAAAAATAATTTGGCTACATATGTACATAGCCACCAATATTTTCATATTTCTAAACAAAATTTTGTAGCACTAAATCTTTTTACATATTCTTTTATGAATGATCATTCTTTTATGAATGATCATTTTTTATTTAGTTATCATCACACAAGTGGTTGTATTTTGTCTAGTTTCATCAAGGAATAAATAGCTATTTTATGTACAAAGTTAATATAATTTATTAATTTTCTTATTGATTGGCATGTAAGTTGTTTGTTTTACTTTTCATGAACAAACAAGGATTCAATTAACATCAGGTGCACATCTAACTTGTCTATTCCTGATAGTGCAATTTCTGAGGGGTAACAGGCGAAAGCTTCCACGTCTCCACAGAGTTCCCTGTCCTCCTGCAGTGGAAGAGCTGCTCTGATACCTGTCATCACCAATGAGATGTCGATCAAGTGACACTGGGTTAATGCCATAATTCACATTTACCTGATCACTAGTGATGTCAAGCACCTTCTCTCTCTCGCTGCCTCTTAAACATAAACATACATAATTGGGGATTCCTTTTCTGCAGATTATTACTTTAAACCTTTGGGTTTGTTTCTCATAAATAAGACAAAAATAGGAGCTAATAATTTTTACCTGAATTTTATAGTTTTACTTTTTTATCATAATTTATATAGATCAGATCTCTTCGGTCAAAAATACATTATATATATAGTATTATATATATTCATATATTTGTATAGCTTATATTTTTTATTATTTTAATGTAGTCAGAACTTTCTCTTCCTTTTCTTATTTCATATTTTCTCCATAATAAAGTTTTTCTATAAACATTTAACATGCAGCAGTTAATTTTGTACATAAAAAAGCTGTGTCTATTTCCTCAATATGAACAACCAGTTGTTCCAACAACATTTATTGAACAGTTTATCCCTTTGTATCATTTTTTATTACCACTCTGACACATAAGTACCTATATAAATCTCTGGGTTTTTTTCCCTAAACTATTTATCTTTACCTTCACTAGTAATGCACTATTTAAATCAATATCGTTACTTAATAAATTGGTATCTGTTAGGACAAATTTTATTGTGTTGTTCTTCAGAGTTTTTTATAAAGGTATACAAATGCATAAATATGCATCCAAATTTCATATAAATTTTCGAGTCAATTTTGATACATTTTACATAAGAAAAAACTTAATCTCTGTACCTTCTTTTAAGGACTAAGCAATATTTCTTCTTACTCCTGATATTAGAAAACTGTCATTTCTACTATTAATGATAGTAAATTTTTATTAACTTTTATAAGGACATCATTTTTTAACTTGAAGGTTTCTATTGTTTTTATTACATTTTAACAGCAGATTGACCTAACACACCTGTATCCACAGTCACAGATGCTCAAACACAGTCACCCCCTTGCCATCACGTACCAATTACCTGGGCTCCTGTCAGGCCAACCCTTCACATGGCCCTGTCCCCACCGGTCATCTTCTCAAGTGCATGGATTCTACAGTACTCATTCCAGGATTATCAGTTGATGTACTGGTGATTTTTATCATCCTGTAGACAGGGTATGACAGCTGCACTCTCTGAAGACTCCTTCTCTTGGTGCCACAGGCTCCTCCAGCTACTGGTTTTGGCTCTTCTTAGAATCACTGCTCCTACTGAACTGCCCACCTGCACTGCCATCTCCTCTATCCAACATCCTCTCCTCATCCCCGAGGCCAGGCTGCTCTCCCCCACCCACAGACTACTCTTATCAGTATCACCAGTCTTCTCTGGGATGCTCAATGTTAAATGGAAGCTATAAAATCTGACAATAATTAGAAGTAGTTTTAAAAGATACACATAGTTAATATACAAGATAGGAGATGAGATGGAATTGCATACATGTTTAATTAAAATCAGATAAGGAGGTTTTCAAGATGGCCAAATAGAGAGGTCACTTTCCTAGCTGCTCCATGGTGTGAAAGCAGACAGGTAGCTTCTCAGTAAAGTGGCTGAACCAAGTGGGTGGGGCTTTACTGGAATTTAAAGCATATTGGACATTCAAAACAGACTAGGGACACAGGAGGTTGGACAAAAAATATAAGAAATCCCGGCACAATATTTGCTGCTATAGCCAGGAGGCACTAGCCAGAATGCTACCTTTATGAGCAAAGTAGAGGGACAAGGGAATTAAAGGAACCCACATTTGTAGGAGGCCTGGGCATATCTGAGTATGAAGAATTTAGAGATGGAAGTCACTGCCCAACTAAACTGAAAGGCACACTGCACAATGTCATTGCATGGGAAAGAAGTCCCCCTCTCTCCTGGCCACATGTAGAGGACAGAAGAAGACACCATGCTGTATCCGCCAGGGGCCTACAGCTGAGAGAGCCGATTCCTGGCAAACCTGAGTGTGGCCCAAAATACAGGCCTGCAAACCCACACTGCATGACATAGGGTGTGGCTAAGTGACCCAGAGAAAAATCAAACATGAGAGGTTGACACAGAGGACAAATGGTCACTGAAACCCATCTAACTTCCACTCACCCCCTCCAACCCAGTTGCCTGCTGGATCAGCTGGAGACACAGGTCTGGCTGGGAATTTGAAAAGGCAGGGGTGGGAGAGATGGAGTGTGCAGACAACTTGAGACCAGGAAAAATGGGGTCTGCTGGAGACGGAGTGTCCTGAGAACTGGCTCCTCCACCACACAAGTGGAATCCAGGGGTAATCCCTGGGGTGCACTGTTCCGGCGTGAATTGGCAATTGATGGGCCCTGGAGGGGCACTGAGTCAGAATCTCCGGACCACCTGGCATTTAGCTGAGAGCCTGCTGCTCACCTAAGCCTCAACCCCACCTCCAGGGGTTCTGCCAAGGGGGTTACCTCTCTCTCCATCAACCCCGCCCTGAGAGTGGAGCAAGCGTCAACTCCAAAGGACATCACCCAACTGCTGAAAAGCGAAGCCGAGAAAATTTAAACCCAAACACACACAATTGTTTAAACTTCATGGTAATAATTTTCCCCCTTTTTTTATTATTTCTGTTTAATGTGACCTTGAGGGTTCATAGACATTTATACATATAAATATTTTGGGTTTTTTCCTCCACTCTAGCATTTTTTAAAGCCAGTTATTTTTCATGAATAAATATTTTCAGGAGAAGGATATTTAATTAGTACATTTTAGTTTTGTATTCTTTTATTTTTATTATTTATTTCTTTTTTAATTTTTTAAATTTTTATTTTACATACTTTTTCTCTCCCTTATGTTTCCCTTGATTCTCTTTTCCTCTGCTGAAAGCCAATCTCTATTGTTCCCTCTTTCATTCTTTAATAGCTTAATTCCTCCTCTCTTACTCCCACAAAATCATCACATCTTACATGACTTCTGCTATCTCACTAGCCACCATTTGAAATTTTAAATGTGTTTGCGAACTTACTGTTTTTATTGTAGCCGATAACTGATCATATCATTTCTGATTACTGTGATACTTAACATTGTAGACATTGTAGCAGGAACTTTTTGATTTAATGTCATACATTGTTTTCATTGGCTATTGTTATTTGTCTCCCTTAAATGGTGAGGTACTGGAAAGCTTCAGGGACACTACACCACAGGGTAGAAATATTACTGCCTCAGATCCATACTGTTCCATGGTAGACACACAAACAAACCAAGATCTTTCAATAACAGAATCTATTAACACCGCAGGAAAAAAAAAGTCAGGAGTTTAGAATGTACCTAGTAAAATTTATCTGTGAGGTAAGGATGATATAAGGAGGGAATGAGAAAAAGAAAATAAAGGAGGTGAACGATCACTTCAATAAAGAGATTCTGAAAAAAAATCACGCAGCATCATCAAAATGAAGCAATCAATAAACCAAATTAAAAATTTGATGGAAAGAATCGTCAACAAATGAGAACACTTTGAATACAGAGTTTAAGGCAATGAAGACAGAATATACAATCTTAAAAATAAAGTTGACCATGGAGCAAAGATGTTAAGATACCATGAAAAGAAATTCCAAGAAATATGGAATAACCTGAAAAGATCAAATTTAAGATTTATTGGGAAATACTAAAGCTGGAGGATACAAACCAAAGGAATGCACAATTTTTTCAATGAAATAGAAAAATTTTCAAACCTAAAGAATGAAATGGAAAATCAAATAAAGGAGGCTTACAGGACTCCAAATATACAAACAGACACACCTCAAGGAACACTATTATGAAAATGCCTAACAGAATAATACTTTTTTAAAAATAATTTTTAGTTGTAGTTGACACAATAAATTTATTTATTTATTTGTTTATTTATTTGTATGTGGTGCTGAGGATAGAACCCAGGGCCTTGCATGTGCTAGGCAAGCACTGTACCACTGAGCCACACCCCCACCTAATAGAATAAAGATAGAATTTTAAAGTCTGTCAGTGAAAAGCAACATGTTACACTTGTAGGAAAACCAATTTGGATCTCAGCAGGTTTCTCAACCCAGACTCCTAAAACTAGGAGATCTTAGAATAATGTATATCAAGGCCTGAAAGTAAATTAATGCCAGCCAAGAATACTATACCCAACAAAATTAATCTTCATAATTGATGATTAAATAAAAACCTTCCATGATAAATAAAAGTTAAAAGTATTCACAACTAGAAAGCCTAAACTTCAAAACATTCTCAATAAGATATTTTCTGAAGAGTGAAAACCAGCAAAGGAGGAACTACACTAGAATAATAGCCAATCAAAGGAGAAACTAATTCAAATTAAAGAACAGAAATAAATCAAAATGACAGGGAATTAAAATCATTTCTCAATAACATTAAATGTAAATGGCCTTAATTCAATCAAAAGACAGACTGGCAGATTGGATTAAAGAACAAGACCCAACAATATGCTGTCTCCAAGAGACTCACCTTATAGGCAAAGACATCCACAGAATGAAGGTAAAAAGATGAGAAAAAAATATTATTTACTTGGATGTTGTAAACAAACAGGGGTTTCCATCCTTGTATCAGATAAAGTGGATTTCAAGCCAAAGTTAATCATAGACAAAGAGGGACATTTCATTCTGCTTAATGGAATTATACATGAAAAAGACATAATAATCATAAATATTTATGCCCCAAACAATGGAGCATCTACGTTCCTCAAACAAACCCTTCTCAACTTCAAGAATCAAATAGACCACAACACAATAACACTGGGCGACTTAACATACCTTTTTCATCACTGGATAGGTCTTCCAAACAAAACTAAATAAAGATGCTATAGAACTAAAAAATATAATAATTTGGACTTAATAGACACCTATAGAATATTTCATCCATCAATGCATGAATATGCTTTCTTCTCAGCAGCACATGGATCCTTCTCTAAAATGAAACATAGGCCACAAAGCAACTCTCAGTAAATACAAAAAACAGAGATATCACCTTGCACTCTATATGATCATAATGGATTGAAATTAGAAATCAATGATCAGTAAAAAATAGAAGCTATTCTAACACCTGGAGACTAGATAATATGCTCTTGAATGACTGATGGATATCAGAAGAAATCAGGAATAAAATAAAAAAAAATACTTAGTGATAAATGAGAAAAGTTCTACAGTGTATCAAAATCTCTGGGACCTATAAAACAGTGCAATCAACCGTCCTCTTGGCACTGCAACTCATTCATTGAAATAATAGAAAGTCGCTAAATAAATAACCTAACATTACATGTCAAATCCATAGAAAAACAACAAACTAAGACCAAAAGCAGCAAAAAATAGGAAATTAAATCAGAGCTGAAATCAACAAAATTAAAAACAAACAAGAAAACAATCCAAAAATTGAAGAAACAAAGTTGGTTTCTTTCAAAAAAAAAAAAAAAATAAAATTGATAAACCCTTAGCCAAGCTAACAAAGAGAAAACTCACTAAAATCCATGATGAAAAAGGAAATATAACTAAAAACACTAGTGAAATACAAAAGATAATCAACTATTTTGAAAATTTATACTCTAGTAAATTAGAAAATCTTGAAGACATCAAGAAATGTCTACAGATGTATGACCTACACAAATTGAGTCAGGAGGACATAGACAATTTAAACAGACCAATTTCAAGCAATGAAATGGAAGATGCCAAACGCCTACAAACTAAGAACAGAAAGATTCTTGGCCGAGTTCTACTATACCTTTAAAAAACTACCACCAAGTCTCAAATTAGTCCATCAGATAAAAAGGAAGAATCACCTCCAAACTCATTCTATGAGGCTACTATCACCCTGATACCAAACCAAGACAAAGACACATCAAGGAAAGAAAACTTCAGCCCAATATCTCTGATAAGCACAGTGCAGAAATTCTTAACAAAATGCTGCAAATCACATAAAAGGACATATTAGAAAGATAGTGCACCATGACCAAGTGGGGCTCATCCCAGGGATACAAGGTTGATCCAACATACGGCAATCAATAAAAATAATTCATCCATTAATAGACTTAAAGACAAGAATCACATGATTATCTCAATAGATGAAGAAAAAGCATTTAATAATATACAGCATTCATTCATGTTAAAAACACTATAAAAACTAGGGGTGGTATAAACATACCTCAACAGTTTAAATACTATCTATGCTAAACCCAAGGCCACATCATTCTGAATGCAGAAAAATTAAAAACATTCCCTCTAAAAATTGAAACAAGATAAGGATGCACTTTCAACACTCCTGTCCAACATAGTTCTTGAAACTCTAGCCAAAGCAATTAGACTGAAAAAATTAAAATTAAAGCCTGGAAAAATTAAAATTAAAGACTGAAAAAATTTAAGGGATAAGAATAGGAAAGGAAGAACTCATACATTAGTGGGGGTGGAGGGCAGCAAATTGGAGCAACCACTCTGAAAAGGAGTATGGAGATTCCTCAGAATCTTGGAATGGTACCAACAATTGACCCCATTATCCCATTTCTCGGTATATACCCAAAGGACATAAAATCAGCATATCACAATGATGCAGTCACATTGATGTTTATGGCAGCTCAATTCATAATAGCTAAGCTATGAAACAAAATTAGATGCCCTTCAGATGAACAGATAAAGACCATGTGGTATATTTACACTCTGGAATATTACTCAGCCATAAATAAGAAATGAAATTATAGCATTTGCCAGTAAATGGATGGAACTGGAGAGTATCATGGTAAGTTAAATAAGCCAATCCCCAAAAAACAAAGACCAAATGTTCTCTGATATATGGATTCTAATAGACAATAAGGGGAATGGGAAGGGAAGAATAGAAGTTCACTGGATTGGACAAAGTGGTATAAAGAGAAGGGAGGGGAGAAGGGAATAGAAAAGACAGTTGAATGAATAAGAAATAACTTTCCTGTGTTCATACATAAATGCATGACCAGCGAAACTCCACATCATGCACAACCACAAGAATGGGAAGTTGTGCTCCATGTATGTATAAGTCAAAATACACTCTACCGTCATGTATAACAAAAAACAATAAAAATGCTTAAATAAAATAGTATCAGATACAGTAGGAATGGAGGTCTAGGGTAGCAGTAATCAAAAAATAGATGAATAGAAAAGTCAAAGACATGGTTGATACTAATCCCAATGTACTGATAATCTTTTTAAGACCAGACTTTCTAAATAAACCAAATAAAAGACAGAAATGAGGCACACTGATAAGAGTACAGATGGGTAGCGATTCTTGCAAGAAATGAAACCATGCTTGTTCTAGGTGCAAGAGAGCTGTGACTTTCATGGATTACGAAAACCCAGAAAAATTAGTCCTTGGAGAGTGAAAATTAATCTTCAGCACAAAGTGGCCAGAAAACAGGAACATACTTTTTCAGTGTCTTCATTCGCCCAAACTCGTCCTGTGTCTGTACTAATTGCCAGGGACATAATGTTCCTGCTCTTACAGAGAGGTGTTTGGGGTGGGGGGGGTGAATACACAAAAGTAAAGCAGGGGGGAGTGTCGTGGAGGCTGTCAGTGCCTGTGAGGTGGCGGGTGAATGCTCAGGCACGGGGTGGAGGAAGCACAAGGGTCAGACAGGGAAGGAACAGGGAGGAGGGCGCCTGCAGGAAGCTGCTCCTGGGCGGAGGGACCCTCAGGGTTATGGACCCGAGGCTTGGGGAGCTGGGCCTCTGGGGGATCTGGGGAAGCCAGGGGCACACTCTTGCTTTAACAAGAATGGACTAGTGGGAGGGGTCTGAGCCTTCAGGAGACTGGAGACAGATGAGAGGCCCAAGAGCAGGGAGCAGGCGGGACAGGGCAGGCCATGGGGAGGACCTTGCTGGAGACCAGGGTGGCCTGCCAAGACCCCAAGACGGGCCGAGCTGTGCTGAGGAGGGTTGGGACACTTAAGGGTCTTGGGGGAAGCAGCGACTGGGAGGATCCTCATGGACACTGTCAGAGAGCGAGAGGGAATTTGGAGAGAAGTCTAGTGACAAAGCTGTCGCACAGGCTTGGACTTGGACGTTTTCTTCTTCCTCCTTAAGCAACCTCCGGCAGAGGCAGGAGAAGGAGTTGGCCCTGGTGTGAGGCTCAGCCCATGCCTGCGTTGAAAGGGGAAGAGGATGGGGATGGGAAAAGAAGAACAGGAATTCTGCCTGACAGTTTAAGGCACTTTAAATGAGATGAAACCACTGTTTTCTGTGACATAAACCCCTGTAGATCCTGTCTACTGTCCCATGTTACACAGCCTACAATCAAGCATTATGTATATGCTTTAAATCAGCCAATTTTAAGACAAAAATGATGTTTGTTGATAAAAGTGCAATAGTTTTGCTTTATCATGTAAGAGTTTAAGTGTGGTGACAGAAAGTCCTGCTTTCTGTGTCGCAGTCAGGAGGCCCTGCTCATTGTCTAATTGCTGTCTTCATTATTTTAAAGATTGGACTTTGCTAATTAGCTCTTCCTGAAGACACTGACCCTCCCATTCCTGCCTTCTTTTCATCCCGGGCTTGGGATAGCCTTGCTTTTATTTGTGTTGACCTTTGACACCTCCCTTTTCTGTTTGCTTTGTAAATTCTAGCTAATTAGAGGATTTCACATTCTTCATGATAAAGGAGTTCTTGCACAGAGCATGTAATTAGAATATCTGATGACAAGAACTGGGATTTTAGCATCCAGGGGTTACAAGATCACACCTCTGAGCAAAATTTTCCCCCAGGATGCTTTGTGTTTGAGCAATTAACCTCCTGTTCCAGGCTTGCCCACTATTCATCTCCTAACGTCCATGAGCTGGAAATATTTCAAAGTCTGCTCTTTTATCGCCTTTTATCAGATGTGGTGAACCCTTAGGTCAAAGTATAAAGGCCTAGAGAGAAAGTCTCCTCATCTTGTGGAAATGATCATAGTGCCTTTTATTAGCAATGTATCATTGAAAGCTTCCAAATTGCCTTCTGCCCTACATAAAATTGCTACATTTATGTTTCATTATAGTGTTATTTCCTCAGGAAATTACAGTACTTTCTGCACACAGGTATTTGTGTGCTCTGTCTCACACACTCACACACACATGCAGACACTTCTTAGAAAAGTCACAGAAATTGTTGGAATGAGAATTAAGACCTGAATTAAGAATTAAGCAATTATTGAAGATACAGGAAGACACCTAGAATCTCCTGCCCAAAGACCAGGAGAGCTTGTCATCCCTCCACGTATTCATCCGAAATCTGCTTCTCAAGTGGCCACTCCGTGAGAGACACCGATTTCTGTCGTGATGCAAACCTGGTAGACAGTGAATGGATCCAGCTTCCTAGAAACAGGGGACATAAGTGGGGCACGGTGGTGCTCACCTACAGACCCAGCAGCTCAGGAGGCCGAGCCCAGGAGTTCAAAAGCAGCCTGGGCCAAACAGTGATGCCCTGTCTCTAAACCAAGGAGCGTCCCTGACAGATGAGAAATGGAGAGGAAGTGTTAGTTCACCACAGAAGGGTTTCCAAACGCGGTAAATCCTGAATAGAGGTAACAGAGAAGGAACACCTGCATCTGTTGAGGACCAGAAAGGGCTTCATAGAAGAGGGAATGTCTGCCCTGAGACTTGGTGGGTAAGATGACGACCACTGCACAGACAGGTGTAGCAGTTGGTGTGTATGGGACCAGAGGGGCAGTAAGCGGGGATTACAAGTAGGAGAAAATACAGAGTCAGGAGGGAGCAGGTGGAAACCCCAGCTCCACTCTATACGGTCAGACCAGCGTGCAAGGTCAAGCAGAGGTGAATCTGGACATCTCAGTAGCTAATGCCCCCAAAACATGTGGTTCCTCCTCCCGGGCAGTGATAAACTTGCAGAGTCTGGTGCTGATGCCAAAAATGATAGGTCAGAATTTACCCCATATTTAGCTTTTTGAGAAAAATCCATACTGTGCTGATTTACAACCCCACCAACTTTATATAAGTCTTCCCATTTATCCATGTCCTCACCAATACTTGCTTTTCATCTTTTAGATAATAACCAACCTAACAGTAGTGAGGAGATATCTCACTGTGGTTTTATCTTGCATTTCTCTGATGACTCAAGGTTAGGAGCATGTTTTCACATACGTAAGTGTCCATCCGTGAATGAATGGATTTAAAACAGGTGGTAATATGTACAGTGGGGTACTCTTCAGTCATAAAAAGGAATATTGTCATTTGTGACACGGATGATCCTAGAAGACACTATGTTATGTGAAATAAGCCAAGAAGAGGGAGACAAATATCTCATGATCTCATCTCTACATGGAATCCAAAGAAGACTTCACAGAAGTGGAAAATAGAAAGGTGGTTACCAGCAGCTGGACAGCAAAGGAGGACATAAATGCACAGTCCATAGGTTCAGAGCAGCAGTGAGATGGGGAGGAGGAGGACAGGTACTCCGTTGCACAGTAGGGCTCTACAGTCATTGATACAGTATACGACATACACTGTATGTATGTATGTATATGTTGATACAGTGTATACGACAATACAGCAACCGAGCTAGTGAAGTGGGTTGCAAAGTGCTTATCACAGCAATGAGTAATGTTTGAGGTGACAGTCTAATTACCCTCATTTCAAGATTATACAATGTCTACATAAATCCAAAAATTACACTATACCCTATAAATATGTGTATTTTTGAAAATTAATCTAAAAAAAAAAAGAACCTTTAAAAGATTTGCCTGTAGATGATGGTGAGCCATGGGAAATGTGTGTGATGAGGATGTTTTAATAGGACTGTTTTGCTATGAGTAAGGCGGCTCAGCTGGACAGGCTGGGACAGGGTCCAGGACACCAGTAAGACTGAGCCTAGAAGAGAGAGATGAGCAGACTGGATGGAGTGCTGACAAGCAGAACTGGAGGTGGAAGAAAATACGAGACACCCTTGGGATACGGAAGATAAAATCCCCTGGTGATCAGTTAAACATAGAAGGGTCAGTCCTCCTTTTCTGACTCAGGAGAGTACATGAATGAGGCAGAGACATGCAGAGCCCCAGAATGCTCTGCCACCCAATGCTCATGTGACTTTGGGTGTGTGCTAGAATCTCCCAACTGGAGGAAATATCACACCCCTCACGAGGAGACCAGAGGACTCGAGGAAGCAGGATTATGCAAACTCTCTAAACTGAAAGGCTCATGAAAACCACTAGATGAATATTGACTAGTAGAGACCTTGCATTTTGAGGCAATCAAATTCAAATGTCTACAATTGCCTAAGTGATTTTATAAATCATTTTCAGCACAAATTAAAAATATTTCATAGTACAAATAGAAAACGAAAGCATGCAATTTGGGGAAAGACCAAAATTCAAGGGGGAGATCAGATCAACTAGAGTTCACAAAAGGATTCAGGGTGACTGGGCGCCTAGGAACTTACTGAACACAGAAATCAAGCACTATGGTTTGTCCCCTGAAGTTCCTGTGTTGAAACCTTTGTCCTCTGTGGGGCAGTACTGAGAAGTGGAGCCCTTTAAGAGGAGGATCTTCAGGGGAGGTGGTTAGGTCATTTAGTATCCTGCCCTGAGAAGGGATTCGTTCTGGTCCCATGAAGTCAGTTCTTTTGAGAGTAGGTGGCCATAAGAGAGCTGGTCTGACCACTGAATCTCCAAGGACTCCTCTCTCACCAGGCTGTCGCTCTCATCTCAACTCTTGCCACTGTGATGCCATCTGCCACAAAACCCTCGCCAGAGTCAAACTTTCAGCTTCCAAAACTGTGTGCTACGTAAACCCTTTTCTTTTTGAAGTATCCAACCTCAGGCATTTCTTATAAAGCAGAAAATGGACTAACACATCCATCAGGACATGTCAGATGGACACGTGGACTTTGGTCAAGGGGCAAGAATCCAGCCTCTGATAATCCTTCGTTTGTTATAAATCATCATAACCTATCAACCCAAATCTCAGAGACTAAAAGCTAACGAAAGCAAATTCCATTTGCTTAAACTTAGCATGTGTCATTATAGGCTGAGTATTCTCTTGGTCTTTCCTAGGAACATCCTTTCAGGTTCTGCCTCTAATACCTCAGAAATTGATAAAAGTATTTTTTTTTTTGGTGTGTGGTTTTTTTTTGTTTTGTTTTGTTTTTTTGTTTTTTGTTTTGTTTTTTTGGTGTTTTTGGTTTTTGGTACCAGGGATTGAACTCAGGGACACTCGACCACTGAGCCACATCCCCAGCCCTCTTTTGTATTTTATTTTGAGACAGGATCTCACCGAGTTGCTAAACGCATTGTTTTTGTTGAGGCCAGCTTTGAATTGGAGATTCTCTGGCCTCAGCCTCCTGAGTCACTGGGATTATAGGCATGTGCCACCACACCTGGCTTGGTGTTAAGCTTGTGTTCTTTGTATATCCTGAATATTATTGCCATATGTGAGAAGCAGGTGGCAAAGATCTTCTCCCATTCTGTAGGTTCTCTTCATGCTTTGTTTTTCCTTTGCTGTGCAGAATTTTTTTCATTTGATGCTGTTCCAACTGAATTTTTTCTTCTTGTTTTTTTTTATTGATTTTTAAAATCAATAAGCCAGTGACAGCAGAATTCATTACATGTCTTAATACACATATACCACAATTTTTCATAGCTCTGTATATGAAGTATGTTGACACCCAATTAGAGTCTTCATACATGTACTTTGGATAATGATCTCCATCACATTCCACCATCCTTGCTAATCCCCTCCCTGCTCCCCTTCCCTCCCACCCCTCTTCCCTATCTATAATTCATCTAATCCTCACATGCTCCCCCTCCCCACCCCACTATGAGTCAGCCTCCTTATATCAGAGAAAACATTCGGCATTTGTTTTTCTGGGATTGGCTAACTTCACTTAGCATTATATTTTCCAGCACCATCCATTTACCTGAAAACGCCATGATTTTATCCTTTTATTGCCAAGTAAAATTCCATCGTGTATAAATGCCACATTTTTTTTAACCATTCATCCACTGAAGGGCATCTAGGTTGGTTCCACAGTGTAGCTATTGTGAATTGTGCTGCTACAAACATTGATGTGGCTGTGTCCCTGTAGTATGCTGTTTTTAAGTCCTTTGGTTATAGTCCGGAGAGAGATAGAGCTGGGTTAAATGGTGGTTCCATTCCCAGATTTCCAAGGAATCTCCATACTGCTTTCCATATTGGCTGCACCAATTTGTAGTCACATCAGCAATGTATGAGTGTACCCTTTTCCCCACATCCTCACCAACATTTATTGTTGTCTTCATAATAGCTGCCATTCTGACTGGACTGAGAAGAGTGGTTTTGATTTGCATTTCTCTAACTGCTAGAGATGAGTAGGAAGTTGGTTCTTGTGCTGACATGTTGGCGAGTTGGGGCTGCATTTTCTTCTAAGTCTTTTATACACTTTGAACTGACTTTTGTGAAGGGTGAAGAGATAGGTGTCTAATTTGATCTTGTTACATATAGATTTGTTTTTCCCAGCACAATCAATATATTGATAAAAGAACTAAACACTTATCAAAAGAAGAAAATACAATCGTTTACTGGCAAATGCCATAATTTCACTTTTATTTAAAGCTGAGTAATAGTCCATTGGGTACATACTACATTTTCTTTATCCATTCATCTACTGAGGGATACCTAGGTTGGTTTCATAATCTAGCTATTGTGAACTGAGCTGCTATAAACATTGATGTGGCTGCATCACTCTTGTATGCTGAGTTTAAGTCCTTTGGGTATAAACCAAAGAGTGGTCGGAGTTGGAGAATATCATGCTAAGTGAAATAAGCCAATACCACAAAATCAAAGGCCAAATGTTTTCTCTAACATGAGGATGCTAATTCACAATAAGGCGAGGGGGCACTAGGGAAGAATAGCATTACTTTAGATTAGGTAAAGTGAAATGAAGGGATGTGGAGATAGGAAAAAATGAAACAGACATCATTACTGTAGGTATATATGTGAATACATGACCAGTATGATTCTGCAACATGTACACTCAGAAAAATTAGAAATTGTATCCCATCTATGTATATCAAAGTGCGTAAACACATTCTACTGTCATATATAACTAATTAAAACAAATTTTTAAAAAATTTAAAAAGAAATACAAATGGTCAAATATATTAAAAGACACTCAATATTTAACAATTAGGGAAAAGCAAATCAAAAGTACATTAAAATTTCATCTCACTCCAGTCAGAATGGCAATTTTCAAGAATAAAATTAACAATAAATGTTGGTGAGAGTGTGGGAAGATAAGGTTCACTCATTCATTTTTGGTGGAACTAACATTAGTGCAACCACTCTGGAAAGCAGTATTGAGATTCCTCAAAAAACAAGGAATGGTACCACCACATTATTCAGCTATCCTACTTCTCAGTATGTATCCAAAGGACTTAAAAATCAGCGTACTACAGTGATGCAACCACATCAATGTTTAGAGCAGCTCAATTCACAATAGCTAAGCAATGAAACCAACCTGGATGCCCTTCAACAGATGAATAGATAAAGAAAACGTATGTATGCACACTGGAATATTACTCAGTCATAAAGAATGAAATTATGGCATATGCTGGTAAATTCATGGATCCAGAGACCATCATGCTAAGTGAAATAAGCCAGTCCTCAAAATCAAAGGTCAAATTTTTTTTCTGATATGCAAAGCTAATTCAGAATAATGTGTGTAGGGGCGGGAGAATAGAAACAAAAATAAAAAGAAAAAGGGAGCATGAATTCCATCAAAATAGAGGATAGATCAGTAAACAGAGGGGACTGAGGAGGAGGAAGGGATGATGGGAAAAGAGTAGTAGAATAAATTCTTATCTGTTCAGGCATGGATGTGGCACAGTGGGTCCTGGTGTCACATATACCCACAAGACAAAGTTAAAAACTTTTTTTTTTTTTTTTTCAAAACAACTGTAAATGGAAGACTGATGGAGTGGAGTTGAGGGAAGTAGGTATTAGGTAGTACCTGGGGCTAAATCAGAGCGAGATGTGTTCCATGCTTTTGTGATAATATCAGGGTGTTTACTAGTGGTGTACGTAATTTTAAGAATTTTGTAAAAAAGAAATCAATAAAGTATGTTTGTAGTGATATTTACAAGTAGTATTTAGAGTATTAAAATAGTTAAAGATATATTACAAACTAACTCAAGTGATGAGTCTGTTGGATTTTCAAATTCTTCAGAATGAAGATTTGCCCAAGTCAACCTTGGAAATGTTGAACTTGAACTCAACAGTGTAATTTCTCACAGCCAACAATATTTATTTCGCACAACACAGGTGAATCAATGCTGTTAGACCCAATATACCCAGATAAAGATAGGGTAATTGGTGCAAGGCCTATCAATCAGTGCCAGAGTTATCACGTTACTTATTAGGTACCGTACATCTTTGGGAACAGCCACGTCACTGACTGGTTCTTACATAAAATGAATACAAAAGACCAAGTTACCATTTTATTAAAATAAGGTACAGCATAGTGCACCTGCAGGAAGAGTAACACCAGCAGGCCACCACTCAGACACCAGGGCCTGAAACTTCAGAGAAGCAGTCCACATAGTGATTTCAGTTCCCAGAGAACACATTGTTAATGCATCTGCTCTGGCCAGCTCAAATCCAAAGTGTTTGCACATTGCTGAAGTCACTCTTCAGCATTAGTTGTGGACAAATTCTGATGAAATAGTGACAAAGTCCGTGTTTCTCAAGTGTTTGCTCCTTTTCTATTGCCAGTGCCCTCCGTCCAAGTCTCTGATGCCCAGTGGTTTTTATTTCTTAAGATGGTACAGGAGACAGGCTGACTCTTTGCACAGATCCATAACCCAAAGGTTTTATCACCTCTTCCATCATCAGAATTTATCTTTCCCCTCCGGATTCTGCTGGTTCCTCTTATTAATTCATTTAGTAAAGCCTTCATGGTTTATTCAGGCTTAATCTGTTATCCCTGCCAGTCATCATGCTCCTGCTCCCTGGGGATTTATTGGCTGGACCCGGTGAATGAGCCAGGTGAGTCCTGCATGGAGGGCAGAAGAGATCCGGAGGAAAGCATTTTGGAAAGTGGGAGAAACAACTGTTTGGCTAAGTGTAGCCACAGAACATGTGGCTACCTAGTCTTTGTGCTCAGGACCCAGGCCTAAAATGTTTTCCTCTGAGAGCTGCACCTGTTGGGGACAGGTCCTCAGACTGACAGCTCTTCACGAGTTGGCTTTTGTCTTCAACTTGAAATTCAGCAATACCAAGAATGATGCATAAGCCCAGGGGTTTTTAAATATCTTGATGGGGATGGTTGACAAGTTGTAGACTTCTCTGTGCTGGAAAGGAGCCAAGTGAAGGTAATTGAAATGTAAATTCTGAGTAAAAATGATAATATAGAAAGGAGGCTTATTTTAAATTTCCTAACAATCCAATGTACAGTTATATATTTTCCAGTGAAATCAGAAGCTTCCAATTACCTGCTGCTCCTGGATGGTGGACCGAGCATAGCTGATTGCTTTATTATCTCCCTCCTGAGAATGAGCCAGATGTTGGAGACAATGTGACAGAGAGGCGTCCATTTGGACTGTTGCCACTGAATTAATAGGAAGCAGCCAGGTATGAACTACCAAGAAATGACTTCACAATTTCTCAGGACCGTGAAGTTAGGATTCCCATTACCTGCTTTTTCTTTAACTCCCTTTGTAAGTGTACTGGGTTCCTATTTTTAAAAAATACCTAAAACCATAAAAAATACTTTTATCTGATAATCTCATGAACTATTGTATGGTCACAGGGAGGCATGAATAGTTTGCTACCCTGAACCAGCAATCTCTATTAAGGTTAATGTTTCCTATAAAGGCCAAACAGTTGGCTTCCAGGTCTGAGGGCCTTGTAGTGTCTCAACTGCTTGATGCCACCATTACAGTGTTTAGGAAGCATACCCTCCTCAAAGTGAATGAGTGCGCACCAATAAAATATTATTGACAAAAACAATCAGCAGCAGGCTGGATGTCAGCAGAGTGCACGGCTATAGCTCCCAGTCCACATAAGGTCCATATATAAGTTTCCACACCCCAGATTCTTTGTTTCTCTGCACACCGTGGTACCTGATATTTATTGTAGATTGGATGATTCAGTGGAGAACTTCTGACACACACTTCTTTTCCCTTATAATGTAAGCAAATATTGGAATGTTCTTTCTGAGACATACTGTCTGAAAATAACTTTCCATTTTCTTTAGGAGAAAAGAACATGGAATATATGAGGTTTCCCCTCAAGAATTAAAAGATAATTAATTATACCTCTAGATCCTTAGGAATGAATACCTCATTTAAATAATTTTCTATGTAAAAAAGCACAAGTGACAGAAGTACAAAAACATTTTTTAAACTCGAGTATAATGGATAAGTATTTTATTATTGATCTAGAAGAATTTTAACACTAAAATTATAAAAAATAAAATTGGATTAGCAATATAGAATGCTTTCAAATGAAATTATAGTTTAATTTTATTATTCCAACCTAAAACGAAGATTTTTTGATTAATGTTAGGGTGATTATATTACTAAATGGCCACACAACTCCACCCATGTCATAATGTGTGTCCTGTTTCCTAACATTACTCTTGGATACCACACAGCAGGTCCATGGAATTACAGTGGTACACCATGCCCCATGGAACGGTGACATCCGTTAAAGGTTCATGGAATCCCATGTTTCTGATGAGGCCTCCGAGTCCCTCATAATCTGGACTAGAATGGTTTCTCAGGTGGGCTTTGTTCTCACTTTGTTGTGGCACGAGTGTTCTATGCATTGGTATTTCCTCAGGTGCTTCCAATGAGTGGTACCAGTCATCGACTTGGCCATATCGACTCGTCTCCAAAGCTTACTTCAAGTATCATCTTATGAAGTGCTTTTAGCCTTGATTTCTTCCATGCCTCCCAGATTCTCCCCCACTACTCAGATCTATAAAGTACCTTCTTCAATTCCTGGCAGGATACGGACCACATTTTGAGGCTGTTCCTTGCCTAAGTTTGCCAAGACCGAGAAGGAACTGTGACTTGACCCATTTATGAGTTAACCATTTTCCTTGCCGTTTCATGGATGTTGGCAGAAGACATGAGACTCAGTGGTGGGGGTAGCCAGAGCATCAGCACCCATGATTATATTCCAAGCCCCAATTTCTTCAAGGCAATGCCTGCAACAGTAAGCTCAACACCAGGAAAGGAACCCTGAATTCTGGAACCCAGATATTTTCTAAGGGACATTTGGCATGCCCAACCCTTGTCTTATAGGGAAATCTCTCTAACATGCAGAGCAGTAATCAGACTTTCCACTGGTTCCAAGAGAGAGTAGCCCTGGTGTCTATGAATATTTAGTATAAACACAGCGGAGGTCATGGTCCTAAGCAAAGACAGCGTCTCTACTCAAGATCCACGAACAGGTGAGAGATTAATGAGGATCTTCTCCCAAGGAGCGGCTGTTGTCTCCTTTTCAGTCCACCCACGGGGTGGTCCTAATTTGCATTGGCCTGAAGAAAGATCCTTAGATGAGGATTCAAGGAGGAGGAGTTTGGGAGAGGTGATGCAGGACAGCACCAGTCTGGAAGTGAACAAGTGAGAAGAGGAGCAGAAAAAGCCAATAAAAGGTGAGTGATCCAACTGTATGCCACTGTAGATAAGGAGAAATTAATAATTAAGGAAAACCAGGGTGACTATGAATAATGAATAAAAGCCGCCTAATTATCCACCTCAGGAAGCAAGTGAGGTACTTATGTAGCAACTCCCTCAGTCATGATTTGAGAATTGGTGCATGATAATGTCTCAGATGCTCCTGCCTGACCTACTCAGAGACAGAATAGGATCCAGGAGCAAAATAAGAAACCCCACCTCCCACACCCATCAGATTGCAGGAAAGAGGGACTTATTGTGACATGTGTAAGGCCTGCTTAGTATCCGCTCCAAGAACAGAAATCATGTTTTATTCTTTAACACTCATTAACACTGAGTATATCATTGGCATTCAACAATTATTTTTCTTGATGCTGACTGGAAATTTTCAAGCACATCTTGTGAAACAAGATATCAAAATGCAAAGATAGAGAAGAAAATACAAATTTGACCTTAATTTGACCTTTGAAAAAAGTTTTGTAATAAAGGCCATACGAAATTTGGTATGGAATTAGAAATAACTGAAATATTTAATTTTGCTATTTCACTTGTGGACCACAGAAAAAACTCAACTGCCACTCATGAGATTATAGGTCATTTTGCAAACGCTAGTGGAAACAAGCTTGTACTTTAAAGTTATTCAATCTTATCGTCTACATGCAGTTCAGAACTCAATGAGGCATGCTGCAGATAATGCCTGATTCATTTGCAAATATCATATCTAACACTAAAGCCTTTTACCTCTTGTTATCATTCATTCTGTAAATTAGAAAGTCTGAAGTAAAACACTTGACAGAAATAATATTTTGAATAATCTATTCCAAACAAAAGAATTATATTCTCAATGTGTGCCTTGCCATAGATTGGACCCTGATGCTTCTGTGGAGGTCAAAACTAGCTCTCATTTTGACATATGAAATTGTTTAAAATTGTCCTTATTCTCCCTGGCACTTAAAGAGTATTTCTGGGAAGATTTTGCCAAATGGATCAGGAGCTTTATGCATTAAGGAGCCATCTTCAGTTTAAATATCAATAAAATTATTGGCTGCACTGAGTTTTCTGATTCTTCTTTCAGAGGCTATGGAAATGTTGTTGAACCCCGATTCCTGCCCATTAGCGGCCCTGTCCAAAGCAACAGTAGGACAAGCCTTCAGCTGGGTTGGAATGCCATCAACCAAAGTTACATTATTATTAATAATAATAATAATAATAATAATAATAATAATAATATCAGTAGTAGCAGCAGGAGGAGGAGGAGGAGAACCATTCACAAATGTCTTGATTTTGCTTCTTGGCCACTTAGCCTCTCCTAAGACAATAGAGAGGCTAAGAAGCCCAATTGTTCCTAATTGTCTCAGTCTGGTGGTTAGAAGGGACACTGGGTAAATGACTTTACTTCCCAAGAAGTGGGCTCTGTGTGGCGCTCCTGGCCTGGCGTCCTCCAGCTCTGCTCTGCTACCTCCATGTAAGGCGGTATGCTCAGGGGAGGTTTGCTTTCCTACTCCGAGTCAAACTTTAGTTTTCACTATTAAACTTTAAGTTTAATCTGAAGCGAAGAAAAGGAAGCACAATCCCAACCCATTAATCCTGGAAGACAAGCCTCTCCCTTGTTCCCTGTTGTGCTGTTCCGGAAGTCATCCGTCAGGGGCATTTAGGCTACACTTCCTCCCTGCTCATCACCAGCCTCCCCAGGATCCCCTGAAAGTTCTCTGCATTTCCAAATATGTATTTAGAAATATTGAAACTCTTGATAATTCTGTGTAGGGTACGACAACTTGCCTCATCAAATACTTTTTAGCATACAATGGAAATTCAGTTTACATACTTTATACTTACAATTCACTTGTAGGTATAAATTCAGATTTTTTGAACAGGAAACATCCAAAATATTTAAATAATTGTATATGGATAACAGGACATGTTTATAGATCTATAAACAAATATTTGTAAATATTGCCATTCCCTTCTGCATATAAATAATATAATTACATTAATCATCAATGAATGAAAACAATCAGCAAATCTCACCAAGGGCCTACCATACCCTAATATCCTTATCTGTATTTTAGATCAATATGATTTTTCTTCATTTTAAATTCATCATTGAAACCAAGACATTTCTTAAGTGAAAGAGACATCAAAGAATAAGCTGAAAATTCTCAAAAGTATTTTTTTCCGAGGGAAGAATAAGGAGTGTGTAAGGGAGATCTGAGGCTTTTGTTGATATGTGCAGGAAATCTGGAAACTGTAGGGCTAACATACCACCTGTGGAATACAGCTAGTGGACACAGCCAACACTGAACTCCAACATACACTTACCATAGTCAAGGGGTTAGGAGACAATGTGAAGTTCTGGAAAGTTTCCTTCCATCCTTTGTCTCCAGGTTTTTTCATACACAATAAAAATCCCAAAGTACTCAACCATAGAATATAACTGGACATGAGATGAACAGCTTCTGCATCATCCACCAAAGCAGCAGCTGCTCTCCCTGGTAGCCAGTTCAGGCCAGTATCCACCACAGCAAAACATCAACTCAACCTTGTACCCTGGGTACGGCAGAGCTATAGGATGGGAGGACTGTGGCCCTAGGCAGGGCACTTGTCAGTTGGGACCACCCACAGCCAGGCTGTTCCCTACACAAGCTGCATTTAGTGTTGCTCTGCTACACCAGCATGGGCATCACTCTTCCTGAAGCATCAAGTACCTGAACTCTGGACTTCCTTCACCTGTTTTTCCTTTGTTATGTCACTGATGTGCCATGGCTGTTGGTGTAGTTGGAGAAGGAGCTTTTTAAATCTAATCTGATTGTCTCTGTGCTACAACTTTTCTAAACACTGTGCATGTATCTTCCAGGAAATGCAGAAATGCAGGCTCATGGTAGGGAGACTGCTTTTTGACTTTTTATATCTCACAAAAGCATGCACCACACTGGATGATGTATGTTCTTTGAGTGTAAATTTATGGTACATTTTTCAAGGCATTCACTGTCAATCCAGCTACATTGCTATTTTGGACTGTTTTATAACTGCCATTTTTCTCAGTCTGACACTCCAGTGGGTACACACACACACACACACAGTGGGGAAGCCTAAACACTAAAGAAATACAGACCATCAATCAAGCAACACTTACTGAGTACCTACAAGGAGCAAGTCACTTCTATAGGTGAGGATGTTAGAGAGAAGTAAAGCACAGTCCTGGTAGTGAAAGAAAGGGACTAGCATGAGTGTGCCCAACTGTACACACACACAGACACAGTATTACTAGAAAGTACATGATAATTGCCACCAAGTTCAGATGAAAGGTTGTGTGGAAATGTAAGGTAAAATTGATACGAACATTGAAATATGCTCTCTGCTCTGTCGATACACCCCGGTATCCTCTTCACTCTGTTCTGATTCTGTTCCAGTTATCTCTGGCTCTGTTCCATATATCTGTACCCAATTCCTTAAATATACTCTTGGTTACTCTGGTCCCCATGTTATGGATTTTCATATATAAGAATTAAGAGTAACGAAGTCTTTTGCTTTGAATTTTTTAATTTTTTCCTTCCATAGTTTGATTTTTCCGACTCAAGCAGATGTGAACCCTAATACAGTTTTGATATATACACAATCACACGTGCAGTGATAACTCATGTAAAATGTTATCAGGAAATCCAAAGTGCGATAGCCTAAAGGAGACTAGTGGTCCAGGGCGTCTTGTGATAGTTCTGCATTGCTGCCACACCTTCAGAAGTGTTTCTCATCACAAGGAATTGCAGAAAGACTTTTCAGAATTTGCTTATCTTGGACTTGCCTGGAGTTTGACAATAAAAAGCACTTGTATGAGATTTGAAACACAGAAAAGATAGGGAGCCACTATTATCTGGAGGAAGTTACAGGCAGAAGTGTGGATGCTCAAGGAATATCCAGTGTGGTCCAGGAGACCGCTGGGCAGGTGCAAGCTTCACTGTTGCAAACTGAGGTACTTGGTGGATTCCTAGAGCTTTGGTCAAATGGTCACCGTTTCTCAGCAAGTACTGAGAACCACCTGCTTCCCAGCTGCTGGCCGAGGTCTCTGAGCACTCCTGAACTTCCCTCTTGACCTCAGGTCTTCCCATTCCTGCCTCCATGGTGTGAGCCCCATTCCTTTCCTAGGCCTGCTATCCCCGGGATGCAGACAGTAGCTTATGCAGACACCTGCAGAACACTGATGCCTCAGGTGGGAATCCTCAGGTAAGGGAGATGATGAAAGGAAAGTGCTTGCTGTCGGGTTCCCCTTCACTGCAGAAAAACACTCAACAATGCAGGGCTTTAGCAGGGAGAGAGAAATCAAACGTGAGACTTCACCTAATGGGATATTATGGTTTGGATACTTCGTGTCCCCCAAAGACACCTTCTTTATAGGCTTGTGCAAGGCAGCAATGTTCAGAGGTGGAGCTCCTGGGGAGCAATGGGATGAAGTGGGCTGGGACCTCCTCAGTGGATTAGCTCAGCATAGCAGAGCAACTACTAGGAGGTAATGAAACTCCAGGAGGTGGGTGTGGTTGGAGGAAGTAGGCCAGTAGGCCGCTGGGGGGGGGCGTGCCCCAAAGGTATTTCTTGTCCCTAGGCCTCCTCTTTGCCTGTTCCCCGCTCCCTTCCACTCCCTGCTGCCATAAAGTGAGCACCATTGCTCCGCCCTGCCCTTCCACCATGATGCCGAGCCGAGCCTCAGACCCGAAACATCAGAGCCCCCTGATCGTGGACTGAAACCCCACTGAACCTGATAACACTCACAATCCTTTCATCAAGCTGTTCTTCTTAGGTATTTTGGTCACAACAGACAGACAACTAAGGCCTGAGAGTAAAATACAAAGGTTGCCGTTTCCAGGACTCAAACCAGAAGTCAACTGGAGTGGTAGACAGAAGCACTGATTTGGCAGAGGCAAGGGAAACAGCCTGAGAGGAAAAAGAAAAACCAGAGAAAACACCCCTGGAAGATCACAGAGGATATGCACAAATCTAGGAAGAAGGCAGAAAATTAAAATAAAATTAATTAAAATTAAAATCAGGGGTAAGGGCAATCCACTCAGCTAAAGAAACGAGTTTACTTTGCAGAAACCAGAGTAAATATAGTCTCAGGTAGAAGAGTACCAAGTACCTGGCAGGGTTTTAAACAGCCGTGTGGCCGGTGGGGAAGGGAGAGCTTCCTGTCCAGGCTCCCGTGCTGACGAGCTTCACCTCCAGGGTCAACATCTCAGCTTCCATTGAACTGCCCTCATTCCTTTCCTATTGTCTTCCTTACGTCATCTTTTATAAGTATCAAAGCCCGAGCTGTACTGTCATGGGATTCATCCAAACCTTGCAGTGAGCTGGGTTTTAAACACCCTCAGTGCAGAGGGAAGGGCGGAACTCGCCATCATGGCAGGCATCTTAGACAACACAGCCTCCTCCAGACGCACTGCACCCTTCCCTGCCACGCCTGGCCTGCCAAGCACACGCAGGACATCCAGGTTTATTAGGATCCCCGGAACAGTATCCAATTAACCTTAAGTGAAAAGAACCTATGAAATGGGAGAAAGCATTTCCAAATTGTATCTGCTAAGGCATAGAAACTATGTGAAGAACACCCACAGCCTGACCACAACACAAGAACCACAAAATCAAACAACCCAATTTGAAAACAAGAAAAATACTTGAATAGACATTTTTCTCCCTAAGGGAATGATATACAATTAGCCCACAAGATATGAAAAGATGCTCAGCATCACTAATCAGAATACTGAAAATCAAAATTATACTGAGATGTCACCTTATCCCCACTGGAAAGACTACTATGAAATAAGGAAAACAAAGTACTGGTGAGGATGTGGAGACCCTGGGACTCGTGCACTCTTGGGGGACTGTAAAATGGTGAGACCACCATAGAGAACAATACGGAAGTTCCTCAAGAAGTCACAGGTTGTGCTTCCCAGTACACAGCAACCTCACTTCTGAGCATGATCCAAAAGAATGAAAACTAGGATCTCAAGGAAGCATCTGCCCACTGGTGTTCATAGAAGCACTACTCACCATCTCTGCAAGGTGACAGCAGCCAGTACTTCCCTGGACAGATGAAGCTGTCAACAATGTGGCACATGCAATCAAAGGACTATTAGTCTTGCAAAAGAAGGGCCTCTTGCCATGTGCTGCACCATGGGAAAAAAAAAAAAAAGATGCTGTGCCAAGTGACATCAACAAAGACAAACACCACATGATTCCACTCCCAGGAGGTCTAAAGTAGTCAAATTCAGATAAACAGAATGTCTAGGGATGATTACCAGTGACTGTCAGGGCGGAGATTAAAAATTTCTGTGAAACAGAACCAGATTCGTTTCACAACAATACAAATGTACTTATACTGCTGAACTGTACACTTAGAGCAGTTAAGATGACAACTTGTGTATTTTATGCTTTTACCACACAAAATGAAAGCAGATTAAAAGTTACCTCTAAGAGCATCCTAGGAAAGACTTTGTGCACAACAGGAACATAGCTCCTACCAGACTGGAAGGATGTGACACTCTGGTCACGTTTACTGAAGGTTATTCTTTTCTCTCCAAGCCATCATCAGTTCAAACATTGACCACAGACTTGCTGAGAGCCTTCATTGTTCCTAGTGCTCAGTCCATAAAGATGGAGATCATACAGTCCTTACCATCCACTAAGTGAGCAGATAATTATAAATCCATAAATGCAGAGCAAATGAAAACAAGTCTAGGTGAGAAGTTCAGTGAAAAAGTGCACAGGTGACCTGATCAGGAGGTTTTTAACCGGCAGAGTACACAAGGAAGCGTTGGAGAGGACGTAAAGCCAATGGAACTTACCAGGGAGATGGGAGGGAGGGCAGGGGATAAGGGATCCTAAAGCACCAACGAGGAACAAAACAGGCAGTGTGCTAGAAACCGTGAGTCCTCCTGCACCGCTAGACTTGGCAGTGCAAGAGGGAGACGAGAAAAGAGAAGTTTGCAGCAAAAAGTAGGACAAGGTAATGAGGGACCTTGTAACTCATGCTTTGAAAGCTGGATTTCCCACTGTTAGTAGCAGAAATACTTTGGGAATTTACTTTAGAGTGGAGAGCTATAGGCTCATGTGATGTAGAGAATTGTAATATCTAATGTTTATTTGAGAAAAGCCACAGTGGTAAGAGGATGAATTATGGTCTGGGGAATGTAAGGCTATGAGAGAGAACAGTATCAATTGGAATAATATTTAATTATTCCTGATAAAGTATTTTTAAAAACCGACTTAAAGGAAATAGGCATGTAGCCCTGGAAGGGTTGGGGGGTTGAGAAACCTTTATAAAATACAATTTACAGGATGTGATATTTAGTTTGGTGAATTGGATAAAGGAAATGAGAATGCTAGGGTGCCTCATTGGTTCCCTACTTCAGCTCCCTCCTCAGACAAAAGTAATATAGGAGAAATAACTTATAGGACGGGGATGAGGAAGTACCAGAGGTCAGAAAACAAGCAAATAATACATTGAGTTTGGGCACCTGATGGAGATTCCTCTGGAGCATGCAGAGAGATGCATGAGGCACTTGAGCACATGATTCTGGATCTTAAAGGTAAGACTGGGCCTGGGGATAAAGATTTGAGATTCATGTACCTAATAAGTGACATTCCCTGAGGAAGACAGTAGAAAAAGTTGAAATGTACAGAAAAGCATATATCCTGAATATTCAGAATTTTAGAAAGGCCTAGTAAAGATCATAATAATGTATGAACAAAAGTTTATAACATTCTCAGTGTCATAAAATTATTCGACTTAATGGAAACGATTCATTTGTAGAACTAGTGTGAATCTCTCCTCTGTACCTGGAAAAGGAGCCGTGGATTGTATATAAATTTATTGGATAAAAGACAGGTGGAGGAAGGAAAGGGTGTTACTGGTGGTTGGTTTAAGATCTGGTGAGCACTGAAGGTTACGGGTATATCACTCATCATTCTGTATCTGGAATATCAATTGCCTTGGGCTCTTCCACCTCCTTCTGTCTGTGTTCACCATATACACTCTTATTTATCTGATGTCTTACATGTTCCATTGGCTTTTAAACATTCAGCACATAAGCCTAACAGGGTTTATGAGTCTCGTCTTCTCTACTTAGCATAAATAGTTTTTAGTAGTTTCATTCACTCCACTTATTTTCCCTTCATTGCTAGCATAATTGTAGATACTAAATTAAAGAAAAAAATTTCACTAATATTTGGTTAAAATAATCAGGCATGTTACCCATAGGTCCTTGGAAGATATGATTAGATTAAAAAATGAAAACTTCTGGTTTCAAATAAATCACATTTCATGTGTTCACTGTTTAAAGACTTACAGACCTTAATATCCTAATGCACTTTCTCTCAGAGAGTCCTCAGACATACAATGCTGAAAATACATGGTAAAATACTAACTGGCTACACTTCTGGTAAGCAAGTGTTTGCTCAATAAGATACTGTGAGTGAACTTCACACCCTTCCCCCCCATTTTTTTTTCTTAAAAGAATGTAAAAATGGAGTCTAATGATATTTTTATTCATTAAACTAATAATATCACTAAATTAATCTATTGTCTTAAGAAAATGTTTCTAAATAACTCAGAAGAGTTTAAACTACCACCATGTTTCCAGAAATATCTTCTCCAACAGTCATAATTTCCCCCTTGAAATCTCCTCCTGGCTTCAGTTTGCTGTGTGAACAGCCATTATTTCCTTATAAAATAAAAACATTCCTTGGAAGCCATATGGTTTCACACATTTATTAATTTGTATGGTACAAAACAGACCCAAAGAGCAACAATCTAAAATAACTTTTTTTTGTGAAGTCAAAGGCTATCACCTCATTAGAGAAAGAAATGTAGAAAAATACAACAGTTCATGGTGTTCATGTTAACACTATTTACTATACCAGGCCTTGTGAAAATTGATAAAAATTCCAAGACATCAAATAAAAGTGTTATAGCATCCCCAGAATGTATTCATTTATTCTTTTAGTATTATCCTGTTGATTCAAAGTAGAGTAGGATTTTTTGTTCTCTTTTTGAACTATTATTTCATCAAATCGAGAAACTTAGAAAATTCTAGTTAAAATTGTGTGACCTCCTAAAGATATATTCACAAACTTTAAAAGAATTGTATTTATCCAAAATAAAATATATCAACTCTTGTAGTAGTAGTAGTAGTAGTAGTAGTAATAATAAAAGATAATTTGCTTTAAGTAATTTTGCCCCTTGTCAAAAATACACGTTGATAGCAGTTTAGGGGTCAGAGATGTCTTACAGCATGAATTCGAAAACTACGCTCAAGGAGAAAACCCAGAAGCCACCCAAGTAAAATCAATGAGGTGTGGCAACTAGAGATTGTGGGGATGTTATCATAAAATTGAAGTGACACAGGGACATAAATGATAAATATAAAGTGATAGACAGCCAAGCCATCACAGAGCCATGTGGACATCAGTTACCTTCAGGACAGACATCGGTGACCTTCCCAGACCTTATAGTCCCGCCTTGAATACCAGACCCCAGGAAGTCTGAATAATCCAGATTTAGGCAGGGAAAGTACAGGGAACACTTCTCAAGTCCATCCAACACATGAAACACACAGACACACAACTATTTGTCTCCTGTTTTTCTAAGACCTAGAGTCTCCTTGAGTAGTAAATATTCTAAATAAGTACTATTCATGGTGGGTGTGTGGCAGGGTGATTCTGCTTCTAAATTCCCTGCGTAATTTGGAAGTGCATAGTGATCAATTACCATTAATGGTCTTCTAACTTGCATTTCAAAATACAGACCTCAAAATGTCCAGTAAGGGTGTGGTTTCATCATTTTATCTTTAGGTGTAGATGGAAAGACAATCCCTCCCCCCCATGTACAGCTATTTCAAATTGCTTAAAGAACCTTATAATATTGCATTACCAACAGAATAGGTGAGGCTCTGGGGACACAGATAAGCAATGCTCTCGTCTCCACAATACCACCAGCGAAGGGAAACATTCAGAACACAAGCTTTAGCATTTGTTTTCTACTTTAATGGTACACCTGCAAGGTCAGTTCTCCTAGGCATCTTTCACAGAGACAAGTGAAGAAGCAGCCACAGGCTGTGGATAAAGAATAAAAATCGCTTCAACTAAACATTTGGTTATAGAGAACTATTCTGCCAAGAATAGGAACTACGCTGCTAAACAGAGGGAACCATTGCGCATCTAGAGAGAAAATTCATGTAGTGTCTCAGATATAACCCTACTATCAGGCTCAAAGATAATTCATTTTCTAACATACAGAAGACTCAAAAGTAAATAGTATGAATGATCCTGGAAGAGGTAGGTGCCATGAAAGGAGATAAAAGAGAAGGAAAACAGGAACATAATCCTAAAAATTAAATTAAATTCTTAAAACGTGACTTAAAAAAAAAAAGACTAGAAATAACCCAGAGCAGTTGAGAGTTAAAAGGACTGGCACAAGAGGCAGGGGGTATCCTAACCATACAGCCCAATTTCATATCATTTGAATCAATTAATAGCGAATGTGGAAATTGGAGGCTTTGTGGCCAGGAGGGAAATGTTGGAAAATGTCTTATTGATCCGCCCCGTGCTTCTCATCCAGAGATTAATGCACTGACACTCCGGAGAGGAGGTGGCTGTGTTGTTTGGGTTGATTTTTGTCTGAACCCCATCTGAGGAGACTAAAAGGTAGAAGGTGGTTGGCAGCACCAGTGATTAACCGTCTGCCCTTCTGCTATAGTCTTGTCGCTTTTTCAGATTTGTGTAAAAAAATAAAATGAGATTTATATACAGTCTAACTAATCTAACCACACATACACAAAGGCTGAACTCACTTCGACAGGTAGCCATTTTAGGCTTTAATTTCTTTGTGATCAATGTGAAGAATATAGAAGTTTATCATCAAGTTACAGATATCTGTTTCAATAAGTTGATTCAGTTTCTTTGGAGGAAAAAAAATTGAAACAGAACCTAGACAGACTCGGTAAATGGTCATAAAAGCCATTTTTAAGTCAGGTAAGGACAGAATGCCTCCTCTTTCTTTGAATTGCACCTGAAAAGAATTTTTTTCCTGAAGTAATGATGGAGACGTTAGACTTAATTCTTTCATGCTGCAGAATACAAAATCTGCCATCTACCAGCCAGACTTTAGATCCTACTTGATACAATTTGCATTAAGTGTAGAGGTTCACATTTCCCAGGCAAATGGTATCAAAACCTAATATAAAAAAGTTTTCTAGAGAGAAAGTGAAGTAGCATTGATATGGGAATTGATTTCCACCCACCACAAAGCAATGTCAAAACAATCAGCAAAGCCTGGATCCAACTAAATGAGGAGAGACTCTCTAATATGCTCTTAGTGAATGACAAAGAAAAGTTCAGTACTGAATGCTATTTTTAAACTAATGACATCTCTTTTTTTGTTATTTTGCCACTTATTTGGTGTAGAAAAATTTAGCAATCACCTATTTTACATGTATTTGTATTTTTATAATTTATTTTTAAGAAGAAATTTAGCAGCATAAATAGGTACTACTCTAAAAATTAAAGATCAAAGGCGGGGGGCATGGTGGCAAGAAGGCCTCATTAACAGGGGCATGTTTCAATGTGATCTTTTAATTCTAAAAGAAAATCAAATTAAAGTCATTTGATATGCATATATATGGATATACTACAGTCTATAATTTTGACTTGAAAAATACAGAGATTACTTTCTACTTCTGTCTTTACATGATTTAAAGTAATTTCTGATGAAAATAAATAAATCTCATATTTTGTGAACCAGTAGGGTAATCAGCTCCGTGCCATCTGCCACTCCTGCCTTACGAGGGGTTGGACTCAGCTGTGTGCTCCATATAAGGTTCAAAACTGTGAGCCGGGACCTCCTTGGAACCAGGTTAGGGCAGACCTTGGAAATCAGTTCCCAGGGACACATGCCCCCTAGCTGGCAGGAGATGAAGTAGAAAGGAACTGATTTTACTTCTTTTCTGGGGAAGCTCTGAGGAGACATGAGAGCCCTGAAGCCACTTTTCTTTTCAGAACGAACATTGGGCAAGATAAAGTGAGATGACAAATTTGGAGACAGATGGCAAACAGAATCTGCCCAAAGCAAGCACAACCAACTGAGGTTTGGTTCTTTAATGGTCCATTCTCTATGGGGAAAGGAAAGCTCCGAGATGGAAACTGTTTCCTGTGAGAACAATAGTCCATATTAAGAGGATGGTAATAGATTAGCAGCAGCCATTGAATTATACTTGAAATTTGAGATTTCTTGGCTTGACACTT
Source organism: Marmota marmota marmota (assembly GCF_001458135.2). NCBI lineage: Eukaryota > Metazoa > Chordata > Mammalia > Rodentia > Sciuridae > Marmota > Marmota marmota. Next base: position 4,699,646 of record NW_025999991.1, on the reverse strand, counting down.
GGGATTACTACTTGCTACACATCTTTTAGTGACATATCATTACATATTCTTTTTTAAAAAAATTTTTTTAGTTGTTGATGGACCTTTATTTTTATTTATTTGTATGTGGTGCCTAGAATCAAACCCAGTGCCTCACGCAGGCTAGGCAAGCGCTCTACCACTGAGCCACAACCCCAGTCCCCCCTCATTACATATTCTTTAAACACAAAGCAAGACTTGCATGTGAACTGCTTCCCCAAGAGAGGGAGAAACTGCATTAGCACAGCATGTGTAAGTTCTGCTGAGCTTCTCTCAGGTAAGGTGCTGCATAATATTAAGTCATTGCATGGAAGTGATTGGATCTTGGCAAATAGAGCATTTAATGATGTTTAAATAGGAGACAAGTGAGAATTTATAAACTAAGATAAAATGTGCAGTATGTAAGTAAAATATGTAACAGTCTTCTCTGTAAACAAAACCAAACACAGTTTTGTTTTGTTTTTTATCCATAACTATAATGTCATTTGGAAAGTACCATGTTTCTCAGGGACCATCAATACCGGCACTACATCCATCTTTGTCGATGTCTTAGAAGAGTCATTAGTGAAATGTCACCTTCTGAATCTTTCACAACTTGTGTAGAAAAAGTTACTACATTTAAAAATAGCAACAACAATAAAAATAACACACGACAGAGCCTGAATTAGAACACTGCCATAAAAACCTCAATTATAGAAATCATCGTCACTACTGGTACCAGTATAGGATTGTTACTGAAACCTTACCTCAGTGATTATCTCTTCAATGAGATAATATCAGAAAATTTCCCAAGCATGAAGAATAAATTGGGAAACCAAATACAAGAGCCTTACAGGACACCAAATGTACAAAATTAACAATAGATCTATACCAAGGCACATTATAATAAAAACCCTTAGCATACAAAATAAGGATAGAATCTTAAAAGCCACAAGAGAGGAGTCAGATCACATATAGGTGGAGACCAATTAGTACCTCAGATTTTTCAACCAAGACCCTTAAAGCCAGGAGATCATGGAACAACAAATACCAAGCTCTGAAAGAAAATGGATGCCAACCAAGAATCTTATATTCAGCAAAATTAAGCTTTAGATGTGATGAAATAAAAATCTTCCATGATAAACAAAAGATTTTACAACTAAAAGCCTGCACTACAGAACATGCTCAGATAAAATATTCCAAGAGGAAGAAATGAAAAACAATGATGAAAATCTGCAGAGGGAGGTATCACACTAAAGGAAAAATTAATCAGAGGAGGAACCAAGTCAAGTTAAATACCAAAAATAAACAAAAATGGCTGGGAATACAAATCATGTCTCAATAATAACCCTGAATGTTAATGGCCTAAACTCACCAATCAAAAGACAGACTAGCAAATTGGATCCAAACAAAAGACCCAACAATATGCTGCCTCCAAGAGATTCATCTCATAGGAAAAGACCTCCACAAACTAAAGGTGAAGGGTTGAGAAAAATCATACCACTCACATGGACTGCAGAAATGAGTAGGGTTTTTCATCATCAAATAAAGTAGACTCCAAGCTAAAGTCAATTAAAAGGGATAAAGAAGGACACTACTACATTCTGCTCAAGAGAACCCTACACCAATAAGACTTAACAATTATAAATGCCCCAAACAATGGAACAGCTATGTTTATCAAACAAACTCTCCAAGTTCAAGAGTCACACAGACAACAACACAATAATTTTGGGTGACTTTAACGCTGGATAGATCTTCCAAAATAAATAAAAAAAAAAAAAACACACACTGAACAAAGAAACTATAGAACTCAATAATACAATCAATAACAGACTTGACATATATAGAATATTTCATCCTTAAAGTAGGGAATACAATTTCTCAGCAGCACATGAATCCTTCTCTAAAATAGACCATATATTATGCCACAAATCAACTCTTAGCAAATATTAAAAAGTAGAGATACTACTCTGCTTTCTATCAGATCACAATGGAATGAAATTAGAAATCATTGATCAAATAATAAAAGCTACTCTAACACGTGGAGACAAAATAATATGCTACAGAATGAACAATGGGTTGTAAATGACATCAAGGAGGAGATGAAAAAAAAATTTTAGATGTAAATGAGATCACAGATACAACATATTAAAATCTGTGTGTCACTATGAAGGCAATTCTAAGAGGAAAGTTCATTGCATGGAGTTCATTCCTTAAAATAAAAAGTCAACAAATAAATGACCTCACACTACATCTCAAAGCCTTAGAAAAATAACAACAAATCTACAACCAAAAGCAGGAAAAGAAATAAATGAAATTGGAACAAAATAAACTGAAAAAATTGACAAAACAAAAAAAAAGACTTTTTGAAAAAAATAAACAGACCCTTATCCATGCTAACCAAGAGAAGGAGAGAAAAAAACTCAAATTACTAAATAAGTGATGAAAAAAGGAAATATTACAACAGACTACAGAAATACAGAGGATAATTAGAAATTATTTTGAAAACCTGTACTCCAATAAAACAGAAAATACCAAAGACATCGACAAATTTCTAGAGTCATATGATTTGTCCAAACTGAATCAGGATGATATACACGATTTAAACAGATAATTTTCAAGTGATGAAATAGAAGATGCCATCAGAAGCCTCCCAACCAAGGAAAGCCCAGGACCTGACAAATACATAGCCGAGTTCTATGAGACCTTTAAAGAAGAACCAATACCAGATAATTGTAATTTTGTGGGTTAGTTGCTGTGTCTTCTATTCAGTACCATTGGTCTACTGCTCTGTTTTGGTGTCAATACCATGCTGATTTTGTCACTACTGCTCTGCAGTATAGGTTAAGGTCTGGTATAGTGATGCCACCTGCTTCACTCTTCCTCTAAGGATTGCTTTAGCTATTCTGGGTCTCTTATTTTTTCCAGATTAATTTCATGATTGCTTTTTCTATATCTATGAGGAGTGCCATTGGGATTTTGATCGGATTTGCATTAAATCTGTATAGTGCTTTTGTAATATGGTCATTTTGATAGTATTAATTCTGCCTATCCAAGAGCAAGATAGGTCTTTCCATCTTCTCAGGTCTTCTTTGATTTCTTTCTTTAGGGTTTTGTCATTTTCATTGTATAGATCTTTCATCTCTTTTGTTGATTCCCAAGTGTATTATTTTTTGAAGCTATTGTAAATGGGGTAGTTTTCCTCATTTCCCTCTCAGAGGATTTTTCACTGATATACAGAAATGCCTTTGATTTATGGATGTTGATTTTATATCCCGCTACTAAAAACATTCATTGGAGAAAAGATACCATCTTCAACAAATGGTGCTGGGAAAACTGGAAATCCATATGCAACAAAATGAAATTAAACCCCTATCTCTCACCATGTAGAAAACTCAAAGTAGAACAAGGCCCTAGGAATTAAAACAGACTGTCTAATATAAGAAAAACTAGGCCCTAATCTTCATTATGTGGGATTAGGCCCCAACTTCTTTAATAAGACTCCTATTCAACAAATGGGATGGACTCAAACTAAAAAGTTACTTCTCAGCAAAATAAACAATCTGAGGTAAATAGAGAGCCTATATATTGGGAGCAAATTTTTACTCCTCACACATCCTATAGAGCACTAAGCTTTTTGAGTTCTTTATATATACTAGAGATAAGTACCAAAAAAAAAAATTACTTAATAAATGGGCCAAGGACCTCAACAGACTTCTCAGAAAAGGATATACAATCAACAAATATGAAAAAAAGTTCAACATCTGTAATAATTAGAGAAATGCAAATAAAACTGCTCTAAGATATCATCTCACTCCAGCCAGAATGGCAGCTGTTATGCCAGTAAGTGTTGGCAAGGATGTGAGGGAAAAAGGTACAGTCATACATTGGCTGCACCAATTTGCACTCTCATCAGCAATCTGGAAAGCAGTATGGAGATTCCTTGGAAAATTGGGAATGGAACCACCATTTGACCCAGCTATCCCTCTCCTCGGACTATACCCAAAGGACTTAAAAACAGCATACTACAGGGACACAGCCACATCTATGTTTGTAGCAGCACAGTTCACAATAGCTAAACTGTGGAGCCAATCTAAATGCCCTCCAGTAGATGAACGGATAAAGAATGTGGTATATATACACAATGGAATATTACTCAGCAATAAGAATAAAATCATGGTATTTTCAGGTAAATGAATGGAATTAGAGAAGACAATGCTAAGTGAAATTAGCCAATCCCCCAAACCAAACGCCAAATGATTTCTCTGATTTAAGGATGCTATCCATCATATGCTGCGGGAGGGAGGAAGGGAGGGGATGGGAAGATTAATTGAACTCTAGATAGGGCAAAGGGAAAAAGGTAAGGAGGGGAAGGGAGGAGGCATAGGGCTAGGAAAGAAGGTGGAATGTGATGGTCATCATTACCCTGAGTACATGTATGATGATACAAATGGTGTGGCTCTACTTTTAGTACAACCAGAGATGAAAAATTGTGATCTATATGTGTAATATGAATTGTAATACATTCTGTTGTCATATATAACAAATTAAAAATAAAAAAGATAAAAATAAATTAATTTCATAGAATTTGTGAGTAGAATGTTACCACTGTTTGAGGAGAGTAGGAGGATGAGGGACAGATTGGTAGAGGTTGATCACTGGGTACTAGTCTAGAGTGAGATACGTTAAGGATTTTTGATGTGCTATCCACATAAAAGGGTGACACCACAGGATAACATTGTATATTTCAAAAAAAGTAAAAAGATTTTTTAATGTATTCACTATAAAGAAATGATGAATGCTCAAGGTGATAGTTAAATGGTTAAAAAGGACAAATATGTCTATGTATGCATGATTCAAAACATTACATAACATAAATGTATCATAAAACACATTTTATGTTGTTAATTAAAAATAAAATTAATTTAAATGGAAAGGAAAAAAATAGCAACAATAAAAATAACACATGACAGAAAGAGCCTGCATTAGAATAGTGCCATAAAAACTTGCAATTACAGAAATCGTCATCACTACTGGCACTATTATATTATTGTTACTGAAAACCTACCTCAGAGTCTCCTCCCCATTTGTAACTCTGAGAATACTGTGCCATAGCAAATGCAAACTAGAGATAACTGTCATGGGAACAAGACAATACCACATAACTTTCTAACTTTAATAATCTTTCTAACTGAAAGATTATTTTATCACTGTTTACAAGTAGGAATTTGAGAAATAAATTTACAGAGGCTATCATTTGCCATAATTGTATACAATGGGACAATAAGGAGTGAGATTAGGTGTTGAATGACTTTGAGGCAACCTTAGCAAAATCCAGATATCTGGATTTCCAAATGTCTTGGTGGCTAAATCACTTTACCTGCCAAATATGATGCTAAAGAGATTATTATATGCAATAAGGAGCTAACACCTAGTGTCAATTCCAAATACAGAATTCCCAGGTTGTATTAATTACAGATGGAAAACTAATTTAATTCTTAAAGAGTAATCTGCACTTTCAAAATTTTTTCAATAATTGAATTTCAAATATGTGTTTTTCCTAAAAAGGCATGCCCAATTTCAAATATACTACATTACAGAGTCATAGTAACTAAAACAGCATGATACTGGCATTAAATCAGACATATACACCAGTGGAGCAAAATAGAAGACACGTAGACAAATATGCACAGCTAAAGTCACCTAATTCTTGACAAAGATGCCAAAAACATACATTCAAGAAAAGACAGCCTCTTTAACGAGTGGTTCTGGGAAGACTGGATATCCCCATGTAGAAGAAGGGGGACAAGATCCCTATCTCCACCCTGCATAAAAGTCGACTCAGAAGGGATCAACTAGCTATAAAACCAGAAACTTTGCAACTGTTAGAAGAAAAAATAGGGAAAATATTTCAGCATATATGCTCAGGCAAAATCTTCCTAAATAAAACCCTTACATCTCAGGAAATAAGAGGAACAATCAATAAATAGAATGGCATCAGATTAAAACTATTCTGCACAGCAAAGGAAGCAATTAAGAGAGTGAAGAGACAACCCACAGAAGGGGGAAAATCCTTGCCAACTACTCTGACCGAGGGCCAATATCTAGAACATATAAAGAACTTAAAAAGCTCAACATTAAAAAGAAATCAATAAACAGACAAATGAACCGAACAGATACTTCTCCAAAGAAGTACAAATGGGCAACAATTCTATAAAATTTGATCATCTTTAGCCATCAGAGAAATGCAAATAATGACACTGGAGTTCCATATCACTTTGATCAAAATGGTGATCCTCAAGAACAGAAATAACAAAAAATGCCAGCAAGGAGACAGGGCAAAGGGAACACACTGGTGGAAATGTAAATTGGTACAGCCACCATGGAAATAGTGTGAAGGTTCCTCAAAAAGCTAGAAATAGATGTAGCACATGAGTCACTTCAATCACTCCTTGGTATTTAGCCAAAAAGATTTAAATTCAGCATATTTTAGAAATACGTGCACACCCATACTTTCTGCAACCCAATTCACAGTAGCCAAGTATGGAATCATCCCAGGTGTCTATCAGCAGATGAAAGGATAAAGAATATACATATTATACAGATAACACATACAAATACATACAGCCGAGTTTTACTCAACTCTAAAGAATGGAGTGAAGCCATTTTCAGGAAAATGGATAGAACGGCTAAAACATAATTTAAGCAAACAGATTCAGAGACAACATGTTTTCTCTCAGGTGGAAGCTAGAGGGAATTTAAAAATGCAACAAAAAGGAAAGGCAGCATGAATTAGAAGGAAACCATTAGGGGAGAGGAAGAGGACCAACGGAGGGAAGAGAAGGTCGGGAGATTGGGGGCGCGAAATTCATCAAATTATATTTTATGTGCCTAAATAGGCCACAATGAAACCCACCACTCTAAAATTAATAATACCAATAAAAAGCATAAAGCAGGAGAGACGCTATCAGCTCCTATTGCTATTCAATATTTACTTTTAATATTTATAAATAAAATATATATTATATTGTATATAATGAATCTTTTATTTTTTAAATTTTTATTGAATATGCTTCTTCTTAGTCTCCTTAGTCATTAATTTGGGGTACAGCTAAGTGGAGGCCTCACAAGACATTGCTTCTGTGTCCCTAGGAAGTTCACATAGCAGCAACCCAAATGCAAAGCTCATTATGAGTACAAGATTTGTTCAGTGGGTCTGGAGCACTACTGTGACAGGAATGAGAGAGTTCCTGGCCTCAAGACTATTAAAATCTCTTTGAAGCAAAGTGTAGCAAATACTAGGATGTTCTCTGGTTGTGACTTACCCTCCATGAGGATGGTATTCCTATTGCTGCTGTAACAAGTCACCACAAGTTTAACAGCTTGCATCAACACGAATTCATTCCCTTACAGTCTGGAACACAGACATCCAAAGCTGGTACTTCACAGAGACTGTGGGGAATCTACTTCAATGCCTTTTCCAGCATCTAGAAGCCACCTATAATCTGTGGTCATGGACCCTTGCTACACCTTCAATACAAATCACATCTCTATTCTCTGGCACTGGTCCACTCTTAAATCCTTCCTTTTTGATTCAGATCCTGTGACCTCCCTAAGAACTTGGGTTTACATTGGATCCATCCAGATATCCAAGATAAGCCTCTTACTTTGAGAACATTAACTGCATCTGAAAATCCCCTTTCCTTGTGAAATAACAAATCCTTAGATTTCAGCAATCAGGGTACAGACATGTTGGGGGAGGGGGGTGCATTATTCAACCTATCAAAGATACTATGGATAATTTCCTGCATGTATCAAAACTTATGTAGCACATGAGTCACTTTAATCACTCCCTGGTATTTAGCCAAAAGAATTAAATTCAGCATATTTTAGAAATAGGTGCATACCCATATTTGGGGGGAATTTTCAGCAATTTGGGGAATTTTACCAAGACATTTTCTACATGCCAGTCCTGTGCATTTTATGTAATCTGTAGAAATTTGCCAATATTATATAAATGCAAGATTTCTGTAAAAAGAAACCAAATATAAGGTATATAATGGACTATACTATTCATAATGATAATGATTTGGGGCGAAATGATCCACATTAGCTCTTTGAATTTCACCAATGCTATACTCATTCTGGCATTCAACTACAATAACATATTATTGAACTATATTACCAATTTTGGAAAAAAAAATCTACATGTATGTGCACATACATTTATATATCCTTTCTATCAAAGATAACTAGTGGTGAAACAGCAATAAATGCATTTGTGCTTGATTGGAATATTTAGTGTTTTAGCAGTTAGCAGAAATTCATAATTACTAGATTGATAAGATCCAGGGTTATGAATTTGCCACGGCTTGAAATTTATATAATTCCTTTATTATTGAGGTTGAGTATTGTAATTCTCTTGATAGCATAAATTAATGAAATACTGTAAAGCTCCAATTGATGGATTTCTCAGATTTCTTCATAAACCATTATTGCTATCTGCCTGCAGCAGCTTATAAACTTTGGGAGTTTTGTGGCGTCTTTCCCATCATGAGGCAGATGTTCTGAAATAATTTTCAATTAAATGTCGGTTTTGGTCAAGTCTAAGGTAGATTGGGGAGAGAGAATGGAAAGCAAGATGCAATGCCCTGCCTCCCTGTTAGCAGGCATCTTGCTTTGAATGAATGATTCTTGGATCCTGGAGGCATTTTCTTTTTTTACTGTCCCCCATGGGACACCAGCCCATGACACATGAGCATCTTCTACTAGAAAACAAGCGAATGTCTTTGGTCCGAGGCACTAAACTAGGTATCTTCATGTTTCTTTGTTCAACAAATGTTTATTGAATATGTATGTGAAAAATTGTGCACAAGTTGCAAAGGATACAGAGAAAAATAAAATATTCTTTTTGGGGGACAAATTCAGACCTATGATTGCAGCCCTACGTAATTCATGTTGTGAGAGATGTAAATAGGGCGGACTATGCAAGTACAGAAAGAGCATCTGAATTTAACTTTCAATCTTCTTGCAAATTGAGTTTTGAAGGACAAGCAGGAGCTGGGTAAGGAAGGGAACAGGAAAAGGCATTCCAGGAAGCAGGGCTGATGAAACAGCATGCACACATGGTCCCCGAATAATCCTGGACAGCCCCACAGAGGTGGAAGGAAGGGACCTTCAACAAGGAAGCAGCTGGAGAATAATCTCAAAATGAAGAATAATAAGTCTTACTCTGAGCTACCTGGAGGAAGGGGAGAGAAAGCAGGGTACTTTCTTGGTCCCGAGTGTACATCAGAAAGTTATCTCTGGCATCAGGATGGGGGCTATGGCATGAGACTATCAGGTCTGCTCTAAACTTCTCCAGACTGAAGTACCCCGAAAGTCAGATTTGTAAAAAACTCTGTAGCAGAATTCCCTGGGACCTACCGCCTGCTGGGCTCCACCAATAAGAAGCACCACAGAAGGAGAGAGGGAGCAATCGAAGGTTACTGCCTGTGGTCCTCCCAGGTTCTTGCCTGGCTGGTCAGGGAGGCTGCGTCCCTCACCCTAGCTAGCACACCTGCTGGTGGCTCCTTCTAGGGGGACACAGCAGGATCCATGGTAGCTTCCTTGCAGGTTGCCTGTAGCTGTTTAAATGCTTCCCCAACTAAACTGCTATAATTCTCTAGAAGAATGAGTGAACAGGCTTTCATTTTGCCAAAGTATTTACTGACAACCACTTTTATACTTAGAACACAAGTTGAATATCATTTCACATATCTCACAGGTAAAGAGAACTCAACTCTAAGTTAATATAATTTGCAAAGGTCCCAACAGGTGGGAAAGCTGGGAATGCAGGGTCCTGCCTGCTCAGAGGCTGCCCCTTCTCATGCCCTCCCCACAGCGCATGGCATGGCTTCCTTAATGCCCAGGGCACCCTGGACTCGAGGGGTTGACTGACAGGTGCTGCCCCAACATCTCCAGCATTTTCACCCTTTGCAATGGGCACCGTGGTGGGTGTGTAAACTGATGTGATTTCCCACACGTACTGTCCATTTCAACAAACCATGAGATGGTCACTGCCTCTTTAGCATCAGTGAGTAAGTGGGGGTCTGACACTTGCCCCAATTTGCCAAGACCCATGTTACGTATGGTTTTTTATATTAAGATGGATTATTGTACTTGTGGCATGCATTCTGTACATTTCTCCTTTAACTATTATTCTTCCAAGGAATTGTAAACCCCATGGAACAAAGTGGCTGTAATTTTTTTTCTATCCACTTTATATAAATTTCAGTGCAGAATTCCCCTTTTAGGAGGATGCTAAAATTACAAATACCAATGATACGACAGACATTCTTGCCCTTAAGCAAAGTTCATAGCACAGGTGATGATATGTTTTCTTTTAACTAGAAGTTTAAAAATAATTTAACTTGTCTACATAATGATTTTTTTTTTTCACATCATACCCTGATATTGAAAAGGGCATTGACAACTTAGTAAAGGAAAAGAGATGTAAAATGCCAAAATGTTCTTCGCCCTAGCAGCTGATGTACCTATTGATCACTTTTTCAGGATCTCATTTACTCTTTCTCCTTATGTCACAGCTCCCGACTCCTCTGTAGTTGACTTCTAATCTGAGCTCTCCGTCAGGTCTTCAAAAATATGACTTGAGAGTCACTGGCATACTGAATACCTTTACAACAGATACGACGACACCTAGTGGTCCCAAGAAAACAGCACGTCCTTGCTAGAAGTGAAGTAGATTCAATCAATATGCAGAACCGAGAAAATTGAAGGATTTCAATCCTAAAAACAGAAGTGCATGCATTTGTTCCCTATGGATTATGTCTCTCTTATTTAGCTTTACCATCCACAGGGGCAGGTTCTCACAAGTCTTCTATATGCTGACAGAATATATTGAACTTTCAGTATGGAAAAAAAAAAAAAGATGAGAATTCCATGAACAGGTTAATCTACTTTGGACTAATGAATGAGATATTTCTTAATAGTTCACTCAGTGTTGACGTTAAACATCAGAAAATTTCAAAGAGGCTCTTCACATTTTTGTTTTTCAAGTTCACAGCTGACAGAACTAGATGAAGTTCTGCACAGCCTTTCACTGTAATGTTTACAAATAAACAAGCACCACCCTTCTGTACTCCTCAGGGAATGTAAATGACAAGGGACCTGAAATGCCAGAGTCTCCAGGATAGTAATTTAGGTGGTGTCAGTTGTTTAAATGATCCCAGTGCCACCACAGAGAGGACTGTTTAATTTCCTACCTGCCATATTCAAATGTCAGCTGTATTATAAGAGCTATTTAGGATGACCCCAAAATTTGATTCTGCTTTCTATTCCAAAAGTAGTTCGGTTCAAGGTACATGCAATATCCACTTTATTGCATTTTTAAGTAGAGAAGATACACATAATATTAAATTTTAGTTTTATCACATAGTCCTCATATCAAATGGAGAAGTCATCTGACCTTTTGCTGTAGTATATTATTGGAAGTAAAAAAAAAAATCATGGTATCAGCTCAAAATGAAATTTCATTATGCAAACCCCAGTATGAAGAAAGGGGAAGGCATATTGGGAGCTGGATGTCCTGAAGGCTGACTGTGCCATCCAGCTATGTAGCCTTCTGAGAGTTAGAGTCCACACGAGCAATGGTACGGGGTGGGGGGGTCTCTATTGTACCTGAAGTTTCTCCTGTGTCTACAATACTCGGTGAATGCTGTCAAACTCAATGAATGAGTTTATTTACCTGATTGGTTCTATAATTATAAAGTTTCCAAAAATCATGTTCTGATTTTCAGTTATTTATTTTCATTAATTATATTATCTTCCAGATAATAAATCCACCAGGAATAGGACTACTCAAATTTCCTGGAAATACTAAAGCAGATTTTATTCAATTTAAACATGAAACACAAAGACAACAAGACAGACTTCTGTACGACCTGTCATACAGGGAAATAAAAAGTCTTCATCCACTTCTAAAATATTTTCTTGTATGACATCACAATACAATTAGTTATACAGAGTCTTACTGCATATAAGGACAAATTGAGAGGAGGGGGACAGACACCAGTGATCCTTCATTGCACTGGAGCTCATGTAATGGTGAGCAGCAGAGCCCACTCCATCACATTTGTCCAGTTAATAACATACCTCCATTAATTTCCTGGATTCTCATGGGAATTATATAGCACACGTGACCAAACTTCTATATTAAAATCATCTAATGAAACAAGAACACTGTTTTTGCATTATAACATATGCCCTCTAGGAAAAAGATGTGAACATGTTCTTTAGGAAGGGCCAACAATCCTCCAAACATCTAAGACAGCCGAAGTGCCCACCTGACCCCTTCAGTGCATTTCATTATAGCTCTCAATCAACAGAAATATCACAGAACCTGCACCAGAGCATGTGCCATATCATTTTAGAGCAGAAGTACACTGGAAGAAATTATGAATTACTTCATATGTAAACATAACTCTTATAAAAATAAGAGGCAAACTCTTGCTCTAAACTCACATCTCAGGATGAGCAATATAAGCAACTTTCCATATCATACTATAATTCAAATATAAATATTTAGAAGAATTGAATTAGTCCCTTTGCTCAAATGTTAAGTTCTAAAGAATAAAATCAGGTAAGTCTATGTATATTCATGCGTTTTAAAAAATGTCTTTCTCAGTATCACTTTAGTAGACATTAATGTCTACTTACATGAACATAAAACAAATATATATGACCTAAAATAAATGATACTAAAAGGCTTTATTTCATTATTAATGACAATGTAAATAAAATAAAGTCAGAGTATATTATTCTTTAACAAAAAATCAAAATGTAAATATATCCTTATAACTTAAAGTGGCAGTTTATTACTTGTAATAAAGTTGCTAACAAACCTGCTAACCCTAAAGTAATGTTAATGAATAAGACTTCAGGTTATGCATTATTCAATCCCAAATTATTTTTTCTGCTCTTTCTAGGTACCATAGTTTTTTCTTCAAAAATAGATCTGGTCAAAGTACCAAGATATCCATTTTACAGCTGGTTCCAGTAATACCACAGCTTATTAAATAGAAAAGAGTTCTGAGAATGAATTTGTATTCACATCTTGTTTGACTAAAAGCAAATGTGGTAACATGTATTCAATATATTTGATCCACTTGTATTCAACACAAACCTATTTGTCTGAATCTACACAAAGAATACTTGCAAACTATTACTAGCAATTCAAATTCACTGAATAACACTTAAAAACTCTAATATTATATTGGAACTATTATAGAAAAAAGTACAGAATGAATAAAAATTATTTCAGTCTGCATTTTGAATCCCAAAGAACTTGTTAAGAATATTATCAAGTTACATAAAGGAACTACTTGTTTTACAAAAGCCTATTAAATTATTTGATGTTAAAACAACTATGACAATCTTTGGTGACTTTTGAAACTATTGAAACAGGTGGATAAAAAATGCTATAACTTTTTTATATTCTAGAAATGACTTAACCACTGAACTGTTAGCTACTCTCCAGCACAAGGCATTGTGTGTGCAAGTCCTCGGCTTCATTCCTGGTTTGAGATTCTGCCCTATGGAACCCTGTAAGCCTCCTGTGTTCTGCCCACTGACCTACTCTTGGGCAAAGACAGCATTTTCTCTCTCTCTGGGACTATGTTTTATCTACAGAATGAGAATAATATCACACAGAATTAAGAAAAGTTACTGCCGATTAATTCATGACTCTAAAGCACTTTTTAGATATTTCACATTCCTCCTGGGGAATGCAGCCAGAGGCAATTTTACCTTTTCAAACAGTCTTACGTAAAGCCTCAAGAATTCTGAACATAGTCTTTTCTCTTTTATTCCTTCCCATCAACTAAAATGACTGGTTGTTTCACATTTCTAAAATGCAAAATATTATATCATCAGAATTTTCTTCCCAGTTTTATAAAGGCAGAAGGTTTCCAGAAACCGAGATTGTTAGGATCATGTGAGATAATTTTCACTTACATATTAAGAGCTACCTTGTTCAAAAATAAAACGACACTGTCCTATGCAGGTGAGGCTTCCCACCTGCCTCTGCTGCCCGCTTCCTTACTTCATTATGACCTATTCTCTGTTGGAGAAGTCCGAACTGAAAGCCAGTCCACTCACATGGCCCCAGACTTGTGTGGCCTGATGACACGATAGAAAGTGATATTTAAACAATACCTTCAGTACCTTCTTGACCAGTGTGTCTCAAGATTGCCTATTTCAAATATTTTTGTATGTTGCCCTCAAATAGAAACATACAAATAAGCAAAAAATATATCACTGAGTACAGCTCCTGTGGTAAAGCTTTATTTCATGAAAAAGTTTGGAACATGAATCACTTGACAATAATGGAGATAAAATTGAGGTAGAAAAACTGGAAGAGAAAATGGAATTTATCTGTAGAATATGTATCCTGGGCAATACATCTCACTTTTAATACATTTTTTTTTTGCATAATTAAATGTGGCTATGGAGTTGACTGGGATTATTATCATTATCAGAAATGATATTAAAATGTCTAAAACAGATTGAAAGTTCAAAGGCTGGGCTCTCGAGGACTGAGATTCTGCCTAATTTGTTTTTATTGAGGATATTTGTGTATATCATTAGTAGCCTTGAAATGTATGGTGGTTTGAATAAGGTCAGAGAATCTAATTTATAATTTGTGAAGAAAAAAAAGTTTTCAGACATTACAAATACTTTTGTTTTGAGGGAACATGTGTCATATGTCCATATGTCAGCCTCAAAAGTAAAAAAGAAAACAACGCACTCTACATGCCAGACAGTGGGAAGGCTGTGCTTCCAGGGACCCTGTTACCACCCGCACCCTGCCCCTGCCCCATTCCCTTGCCTTTCTGGAAGCAGATGACTTTTCCTTTCAAGGTCCTCAGAAATCTTCAAAATTGGCAGAACAATACAGACCTCACTTAAGCATTGCTCTTTCTGCTTAAGCAAACTGGTTACTTTATTTCTAGACTAATATTGCAGGCTACATTGTAGCCATAAGCAAAGAAGGAACAATGTCAACAACAACAAAAGAATCTGTCTTGACTAACCATCAATACCTAGAAATTGTGAACAGTTGGGGGCATAAACATTTACCTGGACAAGGAGAGAATACTGCAAGAAAATGAAACAAGATTTGCTTGTATTCCATTGAGAGTTAAGAAAACACCACCAGTGCCTATCATAAAAATATTTATAGGAGCACTTTGTGAGTGAGGCATAACCCAATTTAATCCACACATATTAAATATAATATCATATCCAATCTACACTTCTATTAAATCTTACCGGTTTACTTATGGTGGTACATCCCTGTCCCCCTACCAAGATGGTCTCCTCAGGTGAGCCATGCTCTAGTTTTCTTCCTCTGCGCCAAGTTTTCCCAATGCTTACATTACAGGTTGATGGTTTTCACAGCCACGGTGCAGTGAGACTTCTGTGTGACCAATAGGTAGTGGTGGGCATGATGGGGAGCCCCAGGCAGAAAGACTGCATTCTCTGTCACTTCTTACGAATAAACATTCTCAATACACTGCTCACCCTTAGTTGCTTTCAAAAGTGCTGACATGGATCTTTTGACCATTTTATCAGACTGAACTCTAGTTTGGGGAGTGAAGATTCACCTCCTCCTGTACACCATCACAAACTGCGAACCATTCACTTGGCTCTTTACTTTGAAATGTAGTTTCCTCTGACAGTAAATGATCAAAAGTTTTACAAAAAAAGAACTCTTTTTTTGGGAGGGAAGGTTAAATACTCAGTAAGTTATTTAATTTTTATAAGTTATAAAAGACATTCACCAGGTCAAAGTAGTACTTTACAAACATAATAAGCATACTAAACTGTTGATTCAGTGGAAGTGCAAAAGAATAATCAGTAGTTTATTTGCACAATAAGATTATTCATACAGCTTCTTTCTACTGAGTATTTACATGCATTTAATGAATATGAATTCATAAGTGAAAGCCTAAAATTGTGCTAAATTATCTTTATTAGTTGTTTACCAACTTCTGGTTTATGCAGCATTGAAAACAATTTCTATTGCAGCAGTCATCTTTACAGATTTTTGTGGTCTCTTAAAGTTTTCATTCTAGATTTAACAGTTGAAATAATTAGAATTTCAGCTGAATCTCACTATTGCTTTTAAAAATAAAATTACAAATCCTTTTTCTGAATGTATCCCAATGGAGATCTATATAGTCACCATTATCCACATACAATCGTAACTGTGCAGACTCTTAATAACTTGAAATTTTGTATCATTTATCTTTCTCCTTGAATTCTTAATTCTCTACTACTTCTGAGAATTCTGCATATACAGAATTTATAAAATGTTAGAATTTTAAGGTATATAGTATATTCTGCTTAGTCATAGCAGCTAAGATCTCTGTGGGAAGATTTTGGGATTTTTCCATGAGATTTTAATTGTTTTGCATAAGAAATTTTTTTCATTGAAATCACAAATACAATTTTTCAAAACAAAATAAGTACAATGAAAATTAGCTGTTTGGAAGAAATTACTAGATAGCCAAGGCTTTAAAAAAAATCTGTTTTTCAGCAAACAGTTCAGGATTCCATGAGTGAATGTCCAGCACATTATCAGTGATTTCTCTCTAATTCTCATGTTTACAGATGCAAACATTAAGAATGAAAGGACATTTTTATAGAACTTAAATAGAAACTAAAGTTTTTATTACAAGAACAATGTGCATTATGTTTGATTCCAAGTTAAATGTAAAGGTTACATGACAATGGTCATCAAAAGCTTTTCTATTATGATGTAGTACTGGGCACATCTATTGGGTGCTTGTAAAGTTTGGTTGAACCTAAAGAACCTCTGAACACCAATTCCACACGATTATTTAGTAACTAGTCACTAAACCTGTTTTCAATTTCCAGAATGATAGTTTCCATTATTTTTTCCTCGGTACAAGGGAAAGGCCCAACAGAGAACTGCAGGCAGGGTAGAAGCATGACCTTCCTGCATGCACTGGGAGAAGAGAAATGGCAAGATGCAGTGCAAACTAAGGGAGAAGAGAAACGGCAAGACGCAGTGCAAACTAACTGAGGTGGCGCTAACTGAGGGGTGCAGTTTTAGGGAGACCATCTTAGAGAATAAGAATACATGTTTCCACATCATGTCCAGACTGAATCCTAATTAGAACAAGATGTACTCCATATTTGTAGAAACATGTCAAAATATCATCATGTATAATTAAAAATAAAAAATAAAATGATAAGTCTGGTAGGGGAAAAGAATATATTGAGTTTTAGGCTCTTGAAATTGATTTCCTATAAATGCCAATGCCCTATAAGCATGTCATAATGTCATATGCTCAGTGATAACTATAATTTAGTTGTGAGACAATTGATCTATGTTAAGCCCTAATCATACAGAATAGCCTACAGTAAATAAGTGTGTTTAACTTATTTACTGTAGGCTATTCTGTACAATTTAACATTTAAACTACATGTGAATAATGAATGGGAATATATCTTCCAATATATATTTTAAAGCTGCAGGCTTAATACATTCACATATAGTAAACTTAAACACATATTAAGAACCAAATGACTTGCAGACACCAACTCCCAAATTTAATTAATGCTAAATAATTTTGACTAAGTTGACCCAGTGACATTCTTTGAGAGTCTTCTCTTAAACTTAAAGGCATTTCTCTTATAAATAATTTGTTCCTTCGGATTCACATATACGAACTTCGGAGTATGGATCCCCTCCTTATCAATTGTAATGATTCAGAACAAGCAGAAACAGCTAGGTTATTTATTCCAAGAAATACCAGCTCCCGGAAAAAAGAATGCCAGCCAACTAGAATAGTTCATGTATTAGGATTAGCAACTTGTTCTCTGCTATTTGTTTCCAAACTTTCTGTTCACTATGCACACTGATCATGAGCCTTAATGAAAAGGCCCTAAACCAAAGGACTTATTAACATCTCATTCAACATTAATCTCTTTAACCTGGAGACAGGCATATTTCAATTAAAGCGACACACATCATATTTGAATTACTGCAAAACTCTCCAGAATCCTGAAAGTCAGGACTCTAAGGAATCTTCCAGAAATGAACAGAACTGAATGACCTAGAGGAGAGAGTTTCTTAGCAAGACTTGATTTCCTTCAGATCAATGACAGCATGAAACAAACATCTTCATCTAAAACCCACAGAAGACAAGTCAGAAAACTGGACCCTCTCATTGAATTAATACACAGCCATCACATAAAGGTTTTCATCTGTTCAACTATTTTCATTTGCCCTTTCTGGTTTAATATTCTGCATTTTAAACATGTAAAAGTAAGGTAACTACTTACTTTTTATGTATTTTTCTTTTATATGTTGCTTTTTGTTTGTTTCAGTGTCTGTTTGGTAAGAATTTATAGATTTGCTAGAGGACACTCAGCTAAAACGCAACGACTCCTAGATTGGTATCACTGTCCTCTAGGTTCATTCAGCTTCCTTTAACACTGATTTCTTGTGGGGCTGGTTTCGTGCATAACTAGACTAAACCGTGGAGAACTGTTTCGATAGCAAACAACACAAAGTATCTCCACCCCCACCTGAAGACAGCACACCTCTGTTTGTGATGGCAAAACCAGACCTGGTCGTCAAATGAGATTGTAAAAACGTTCTGGTGAGAAACCCATGCCTGGGGAAAGGGTCCGTTCCCCTCCCCTCCCTCAGCCATTTTTCTGGAAGCCCCGTTAACCGCGGTCCCTACCTGTTTTAGTCAGCTTTTTCGCTGCTGTGACTAAAGGATCTGACGAGAACCACCAGAAGGAGGAAAAGTTGACTTGAGTGCTCACAGTCTCAGAGGTCTCGCTCCACAGGAGGCCGGCTCCATTCCCTGGGGCTCAAGGCGAGAGGTGAGACTGACCTTCTGGCAGGAGAGGCTGGCGGAGGAGAGCAGCTCACACTCAGGAGGCAGAGGAAGAGGCCAGCTCCAGACACACACTATATACCCCTGAGCCACGCCCCCAACTAACCACAATTAGCCACTTGGTCCAGCCAGACCCACCTGCCTCTAGTTACTTACCACCCAGTTAATCCCAGGAGGGATCAATTCACTGATTGGGTGAAGACTCACAGTCCCATCATTTCTCCTCTGAACCTTCGTGCATCATCTCCCACGTGAGCTTTGGGGCCACCACATATCCACACCAGAACACCACTTTTTGGATTGCAAATAACTGCCCTGGGAGTCTGACTACTCCCTCTTGAAATGTGAACACCCCTGGGCCAGGCTTTCAAGGCTAGAGATTTAACAGATGCCTATGAAAAGAGCCCTTTCCTCTGAGCTGGTTCTGTACCATGCTTGTTAGAGGCCCTGCACGAGATCTTAGCCAGGGAGATTGGGATTTTTTTTTTTTTTTTTTAAGGGGAAAAGGACTCCAATGATAGGATGGGTTTAAGATGACACCAAATAACCAGTCTGTTTCCACAACATGTTTCCAGAAAGATGTGGCTGTTTCCATATGAACAACACCTGGAAACTTTGGTAGGAACTGGACTTTTACATCTAAACCCACACGGAAAGAGAGCTTTAAAAAGGATACAGGAGGGAACAGTAGCTCCCATTTGTAAATCATGGAGCGAACACTACCTGTCCATTGTACTGCTCATCTGAGGAAACCACAAAACCACACTTTTCAGATAAAGGCTTATCTAGTGATCAGTGATTCAGAACTTTCATTAATTGATTTGAGGATTATTCTTGATTAGCAGCAGCAAAAAAATCACTCTTTATTGAAAAAACTACTGTTTGGACAAACTACTGTAGTTTGTCCAAAAATCAATCATTGGACGGCTCTGAAAAACTGACAGTAGATTTGTAGTACAGAATTCTTTTGTTTACTCTTTTCAAAGTAAACAGGAATATTTATCCCTTGGAAACTTTTTTGCTGTTTTCGCTTTCAAAGAAATCATTACTCAGGATCCATCTGGTCCATCAATTTCACATTTGAGGGGGAAAAAAAAACATTGTTTTGTAGTAGAATCCAAGAAGTGGAAATGTTGAGACTTAATTTAATACAAAACACATACTTAAGTACTCAAAGGACCATCTTGACTATTTCCTTCGATGACTGAGCTTCTTCCTTTCAGACTTTAAAATAAATGTGGGAAGTGGGGAAAGTGTCACTTACCGGTGGTTAGTTAGGACAATGACGTGGAAAATGACATCCTTAGGACCATAGAAATCCTAACCTCAAATTGGAAGTGGCATACCTGGAATTGGCCAGCTTGCAGGAGTTTTGAATTTTACTAAAATATCGTGGACGCCAAGCAATCGTGAAGCGAGGCACATTTGACTAACAGCTTGTATCTGTGCCCTTAAGCTCTGGCTACTTCCATGGGATCTACTCAATGGGTTTAACCTGGGCAGATTTGACAGCTGATGTAGATACAGACTTAAATTTATAGTCAAATCCTTCCCTTAGTATTCATGTTGCGGGGCTGAAATGTGTGATCATGGAAGACTTAGACATTACCTTACAGCCATCATCAAATCATCTAATGAATGTATTTCACTAACAGAGTGCACAAGAGGGGGAGTGGGAAAAAGGGAAGGAGGGAGAGAGGCAATCTGACTGACGTTTGTAAAGAGTCGAACAACTATGGTCAAAACTCTAGATGAACCAATATTAGAGTAGTGTGGTAGAGGTCTGGATGGCTCTCCCCATCTACTCATAATGTTCAGTCTCAGCTTAGTTGAAGAATGCAGAAATGGGGATCTAAAATAGAAGTCAACAAACTTTACTGCCTCTTCGTTAAATACTACTAGATCACATGATCTTTTCTTCTCTAAATAAAGCAGTACTGAGACTGAGCAAAATAATTTGGCTACTAGTTCCAACAATACTTACTCCTGAAAATGATGTTCCTCAGCAGCTCAGAGGGCTGGTTTTTCAGCATTAGCAGTTGGCTCAATTGTTTTGCTTTAACACCTTGCCTCCCTGTGTCCACCAGGCTAAAGCCGCGCTGTGCGACACTGTCCGGTCATGACCTTCCCTCTGCCATGAAAGGCTGGCCTTCGAATTACTTCATTTGGGCTGTTAAGCTCTGTCAGTCTGCTCCATGACTTCCCCTCACAAGACACACCTAACACTGGCAGGTGGAGGTCCTGGGCTGTATTAATCCAACAGTCTTGACTCTTTCTGGTGATGTTTGAAAGTTAACAGTTGACGTCATAATATTTTTATCATTATCTATAAAAGTTAAATTTCCTTTGATACTGCTCTCCAACTACGAAGATGTTGTGCTGTATTTTCTAACCAAGCTTTGAATGCTATGGGCAGGAATTATACCTTGTTTCTTTGTTTATAATGTCCCCATGGCAACACATCCAACATTCTAAGCAAATATTATTTAATAATTTCATAAAAATAATTGAGGATTTTAAAAAAATATGCTTACATTAATTAAATTCCTACTGCATACACATCCAAATGTACATACACAGAAAGATATATATACATGTTCATATGGTTTCTCATCAGTGCACATTGTAAGTATACACTGTAAAACACAGATGGTAATCTCTAACACTAAAATCTACATTTTATATGTTTGTGGCCATATAAATATATATGTGAACATATGCACACAATTTTGAGACCATATATATATATATATATATATATATATTATGAATTACACATAATATGTATTATATATTATATATTTATATATATTGTATTTATGAAACAGCATATATTTTATATTTTTATCATTATATAAATAATACACAAAAATATTCATTCAAATAAGCATTTGAAAAAAAATCAAGGCATCTTTCAGAATTTCACAAGCCATTATTTGAACACCAAACTTATGTGAAAGTAAACTTATCATGCATAAAATAAAATGGCAGACTTAATTTGCTTTTTACTCAAAAGCATGAATATGTGATATTAGCCATTGATAATGAAAATTTCCTTATGACTCATCTGATTCCCCAACATAAAAGCTAATACATTTATAATCATCTTTCAAAAGCAAACATGTGTTCTTTTCCACATTTATCCCACACTCAAAGCGATAAATCATTTTCTTTTAAACCTCTTGTGATGCTCTGTGCTATGAGACTTATAACAAGCGAATGACTCAACATTTGACGAACAGATTTAAGTTGGAATTTTATTGTTTTGCACCTGTGAGTTTTAAGCCAGTTAACTTTTTGCCCTGAAGAAATAAAATATTCAATTTAATATATTTGTGAAAAAAATGCATGGAAGCCACAAGAAATTCCAATGAGAGTTCTAAATATTCGTGGAGCATATTTCATAGTCCCTAAGCTATGAACACGTATTAAGATATAGCAGCTTGGTGGAGGCAAGATGCAGCCCTTATTCACATCTGTCAGCTAATAGAAGAGTAAAATGCTACAGCTGCCAGGGTAAATATTAATCACTCGAAAAAGGGAAATTGTATTAATCTCTTGTGCATGCTATGTTTATATATGAGTGCTATTTATGCACCGTATGCTATGTTTTTGCAAAAATAACCCTGCCCTTGATAAGCCACAGGGAAGTTTTCTGATTGGAAACAAATCATGAATCTACGTGAGTTAAAGCATCAGCATACATTAGGGATAGAGAAAGGCCAGTTTTATTACTAAATGCAGAGAATCACAAATATAATTGAAAATCAAACTTGGCTTTCCTGAAGCAGGATGGTAGAAAGGTATTAAAAAAAAAGATTTTTCAAATATCACTAAACTGTATTTTTACCAAAACCATTATATTGTTGATAAAGAACATACATCTATTATTAAGTATCACACTAGATTTCTTTGTTTTTTAAACATATAATTGTGGGTAGGTTCTGATCAATTTAATTTCAAATAAAAATTTGGATTTCAATTATATGGGCAGTCTTTTCAATTTAAAGAAAACAATATCTGATGTCTCATAAGTGTAGAGTTTTTCATCCAAACATAACAGAGAGAAGACGCTGGTCTTCCATGCAGTTCCAGAGGGAGAGCAATGTGGGAAATAACTTTCTAATCTCAACTCTAGCATTTAGAATTCATGTCTAGAACTGTCCCTATATATTATTCTTTGAAAGGCTTATTTTTTCTTTCTCAACATTGGAACACATGGGTAAAACCACATTTGATTTTCTTTTCCTAAAACCCCAGTAAGAAATACATTTTAAAAATAAAATTTAAAGCAATGTTGAGGCATAGTGTAAAGGGCCATAGGTAGGAAAGAATCTTGAATAAAGAACTGATGAAAACTTGGTAAAGAACAGGTAAGGTGAGCAAAGGTGCTCACAGGGAGTACGCTATGAAAGGGGAAACAAAGGGAGCATGTAATGACAGCGCCTTTCCCTGGAAAATGGAAGATACAGGACAGTAACTGAGGCTGGTACCGAGGGGTGAACTGAGAGCCCTACAGATGACGGTTTAATGACCTCTAATATCATGAAGCAGAAGAGACAAGACAAGGTTCTAATTTTAAGATTAAGGGAAAAAAAAGTGAAGTGTTCTTTAGAAGATTGAAAGATGTTAGAGAAAAATATGCTTCAGACCTTGTTGAGGTCTTCCAGAGTGATGCACCTGATCATCCTAAAATTCAAGGAGTCACTTGCCTTCCCTGTCACAAGCATAAGGTTCCTGGTGATCTCCTCTGGGCCTCAGTCTTTGTTATGAAGACACAGAATAAAGGATCTACAGTAATAACCTCCGAATATATAGATACAAGTCTTTAACAATGAGACAATAGCCTCAAATTTCTCAGAGACACATACGATTACATCATAGCCAAAATACAAGATGAATGCTAAAAACAGTATATAACCAGAGGATAATTCTTGTTAGAAAATAAAATGTTACTATTGGAAACAAACAGTTAGAGATAGGAAATATGGAACTAAGACACAATAAATGAATAATCAAACCAGAAAATTCAATATTTAATTAATAAAGTTCTAGGGGGAAAAATAAGAAGCATGATAGGACAGATGGGTATAAAAGAAATCATACTATAAGAATGTTACAGAGCTTGTGTACAGGAACCTTGAGATTAAAACAATCGCATCAAAGGTCCAAATTCATGAACAAAAACAACCAACAAGCAAATACAAAAGGTTGATCAAGTTTGTCTTAATATCGCCCTCAGCTAGACTAACATTCAGACAGCATTTTCCTTGACCATAGGGTCCTGAACTCCTTATAGACCTTACTTAGAACTAACTAGCAATTGTAAATTATTTCTCTGCTCCTTTGAGATGTCAATCTCCCACCTTCTTTCCAGTGTTGCTACCCAGGATTTTCACAGGACCTGGAGCCATCTATCTCAAAGGTAAGCACCAAAGTAGACAGTGTCTTTATCTCTCAGTCTCCGGGAAGGACAGAAACCTAATGAGGAGCACCAATTGGCCAACACGCGCAGGTTAATCATATTGACAGCCACTGCCTCACCTGTCCTCCAGCAATCTCCCATGGGCCCACCACAGTGCTTAGACACTGCCACGCCCTCCGTGACAGGGAATTGAGTTCAGTCTCTCCACCTGCAATAAAGTGTTCCTGGCCTAACTCCCCTCTGCATTTCTGTCATTGGTAGGTGGGTCCTCAGCAATTTCCAGAATATCAGGGTAGGGGAAGAGGATCTGAAACAACTATAGAGAAGGTAAAGAAAGAATTATCAATGTTTCAAATAAAATTTCTATAAACTGGAAGAAAAAAACAACAGTTCTTTTAAGTTATGAGACAAAAATGAATTTCAACCTAGAACACCAACTTTATGCAATCCATAAATTATTAAGAAATAAAATAAACAGTTCCAAAGACAGAAATGTTTCCTCCATTAAACTTTTAATTTGATCAATAGATTAAAAGGAAAGTGACAGTTTTGAGGTTGGTGGGCTGTGGCTATTATCAGTTAGGATAAACGTGATGTTATTAAATAAGAAACTTCAAAACTGAATTATATTGAAAATTAAAGAAATTAATTTCTATGTTAAATACCAGGTCTGATTTGTGATCAAAAACCCTGAACTTATGATATATTTTTATGTTCTCACTCAATGGTATTTAGCTACAAGATAACTGCTGGAGCTCCAGTCATTACATGTTTATTCCAAATAACTGGATGGTGATAAAGAACAGCAGACCTCCTTTCCTTAGGTGATATTCCAAACAATTCACTTAATGGTTCTGCATATAACTAATTGGTTAAATTATTCACACATCCATAGCATAACATAGTTAATAGTAGAAAATGTTGCCCTCCCTTTGGATAGCATTATGAGAAATTTAGTTTTCAAATTTTGAAGAGTAATATTAAAAGGGATAGTGAGGCAAATAGTGTCCGTCGTAAGATTGCATCCAAAAAGAAAGTTGAAAGGATTTGGAGGCTGGAAAGCCTACAGTGATATGCTAATGGCAGATAGCATAGTAAGGGTAAATTGTGAAAATCAGGATGTATTTTAATACTCCACTTTTAAAATTAAACAGGTAAATGGACAAGAGATTAAGATATGAGTTGCGAATACAAAGTGCATTTTGTTTTGCACATAAATATATGAATAGAACGATTCTTATAACCACACATAGAAAAACTGTACATTAGTTTTAAGCAGCAATGAAATACAAAAATTCACCATGTATTTGGCCACAAAGGAAGTCTCACTGACTAATGGGAATAACCTCTTAGATTAAAGCAGAATTCTATTTAAATCCCAGAAAAATCAATGTGGCCCAGACCACCTTCTTTTACCATAATAAAATTAAATTAAAATGTATCGATAAGATGGAGTCAATCTTTGGTATTTCAGAAATTTAAAACCATCACTTTGAGATACAGACTTACGTACATTTTTCACCTCAAAAACAAAAGAAAAGCTGCAGATGACTCTAAATACAAATGTATGAACTTGAACTTGGAATGAAAGTGTCCTTCCCTAGTGGAAGTTCCAGGTCTAGGAGGTGAGGAGAAGGACGAGGAGGCGAGAGAAGGCAGCATTTCCACTACGTGGGGGAAGCTGACAAGAGCCCTGGTGTGACCTGAAAAGAAGCCCCAGAGCACTCAGGGAAAGGGGACTGGAGAGCCACTTGTCTCCACGGGAGAGAATTTACACTCCAGGCTCTCTCCACCTCCGCTCTGGGGAAATACACAATAACATTAATCATAACAATGGTAATGCAGCCATACAATAGCACTGATAAGATAGATAATTAGAGCATCTTTTAAAATTATAATCATGGTCCTGATATCATGTGTATCTGGGATTCAAATTTTAAGAACACCATCCTGTAGCAATAAAATACAAAGATAAAGAAACCGGTCTGAAGCCATTTCAGCCAGTGACATCAGCTCATCCAGGGTAAAACAAAGGCCAGTTCTCTGTGGGTGTACTCTGACTCCATCAACACATTCTGGGGTTCCTCAGGAAATCCATCTGAGCATGAACTCACAGCACAGGCAATGTCCATGAGCAGGAGAAACAGGACATTGAGCGCAGGAGTTAAGACTGCACACCAAGAGCTGAGCAAGGCTGCCAACAGGTCAGACCTTAGATCACCCAAACAGAGTAAAGCAGTATCAAGAATGAAACGGAGAAAGGCAAACACTGAAACTAATCAAGCCAAAGGCAATTTCAAAAATGGTCAAACAGCTGGGCATGGTGGTGGACGCCTGCCGTCCCAGTGACTCAGGACACGGAGGCAGGAAGAGCGCAAGATGGAGGCCAGCCTCTACAACCTAGTGAGACCCTCGGTTACTTAGAAAGACCCTGCCTCAAAATAAAAACAAAAATGGCTGTGGGTGTTGCTCAGCAGTAAAGTGCCCCAAAGCAGCCTTAGTTCAATCCCCAGTAACCACCCCCCAAAAAATAGACATTTAAAGAAAAATCAATTGTACATAAAATGGGTATTACTAGAACATACATGTGCGCGCGCACACACACACACACACACACACACACACACACACCCCTATGCTGTACATACATTATGGATGTGAAAGTCTAACAGATGTGTGATCACCGATTGAGCCACAGCTGTAAGGATCATTACTGAATGGCCACAGAGTCGTAAGACTCCGCAGCTGGGGCACACAGAAACTAGGTACAAAACTGTGATCATGCCTAAGAACTGAAGGATAGAAGTATGCCTAACAGGTGTCTAACCAGAGCTCTCCAGGAAGGATGTGGGGGCGAAATCTCGAGGAAGGACAGTGGACGAGGGTCATCCAGGAGTAAAGAAAACACAACTCTGATGTGAGGAAGCAGAGTGCCAACAAGTGGAGTGACAGAATCGCCCGGGCTGCCGATTACCAAATGGCAAACACCCAAGACAGGAACATCTCCAGGAGCCCACAGGGAAGACGGAGATGATTTTCAGGGAACATAATAATGAAGTGAAATTTACAGAAATGAAAACAGAAGGCCCAAGTTAGTAGAATCAAATCATGGTGAAGCTACATCTCATGTATAGTCACAATTAAGTACTTACAGTTTAAATCATAACAAATGTATTTTTTTAAGGTGGGGGGTACTGGGGATTGAACTCAGGGGCACTCCACCACTGAGCCACAACCCCAGCCCTTTTCTGTATTTTATGACTGACTGACTTAGCGCCTCACTATTCGCTGCGGCTGGCTTTGAACTCACAATCCTCCTGCCTCAGCCTCCCGAGTGGCTGGGATTATAGGCATGCATCACCGTGCCTGGCACAAATGTATTTTAATAGTTATAGTGGATAAAAATATTTTCTATCCAAATTAGAGAGAAATGGTAAAAAGTAAAGAGAAATAGGGCGAAAAGTAAAAATTACAAATGAAAATGATATAAAGAAATGCAAATGCAGAAGTGAACAAAACATATACTAATACAATAAACTTGCTGCTATATAGGATGTTTAAGTAATGTTAAAATTAAAATTCCACATTGTTGGGTAGGGGATGACGCTCAGTGGTAGAGCACCTACATAGTGGATTTGAGGCCCTGGGTCTGATCCACAGCACTGATGAAAAAAGTCTATGTATATGTGTGTGTGTGTGTGTGTGTGTGTGTCTGTGTGCATGACATATTTCCATATGTATGTATGTATAGATACATACATACATGTTATTTTTGAAACTTTTAAAAACATAATAAAAATCAATAGAAGAGTTGAGAGTAAGGGATCGAAAAGACATAATAAGCAATTACAAAACAAATCGTAACTGGCAGAGCTATATTAGCATTAAAAACAAAGCCAATGTACTCTTTTTTTTTTTGCATTACAATTCTTAAAAGAGTACATGTATAATGGCATAAGTTGGTGTGAACGTACTGTATGTACAGGGATAGGAAAAATAGTGCTCTATCTGTGTAATAAGGATTGTAATGAAAAATAAAAAATAAAAAACAAAAAAGCAAAACCAAGAAAATGGCAAACATCATTGTCAATACAATGAGACATTATTTCAGGACACATTCAAACTCTTCAAGCTAATAAAACAACTCAAAATATGTAAGCACTTTATAGCACAGCCTTAAAATACAGAAAGTAAAAAATGAGAGAAGTAAAAAAGAAATAACCAAATCCTCTTCATCTGAGTAAGTTTCAAAACACCTGTGACAGTATAGAACAGAGGTTAGGAATGGTACCAAAAATTTGAAAAATACAAATACAAGCCCTATTAACATAAATTTTAAAAACCTTTAACTCAAAAACCACAGGCTAAGTATTTTTGTCAAGCAAACATTGAACATTTTAATAACCGATCTAAATCCATTAAAATACCTGAATACATTTTCAAGAACAGGCATCATACAGATAACTATCGGACCACAATTTAATTGTGAATATCTTTTTTAATGACTACTTTTAAAAATGGCACATATTTTATTAAAAAAATTTTAAGGAAATATTTTAAATGCCTCACACTTCATTTGAAAATAAATTCATAAAATGCCTGAACAAATAAAACTATAGAGTAAACTAGATGACTCAAAACCACAGAAATACACCCCACCATAAACAGTTCTGGAGCTGATAATTCAAACTCAACATGCCAGCAGGCCCTGGTCTCCCTGAAGTCTGCAGGGAGAACCTGCTCCCAGCCTTTCTCAGCTCCTGCCGCTGGACACAGTTAGTGGTCCGTGGCTGGTAGACACAGCAGTCTGCTCTGCTGCTGTAATAACATGGAATTTTCGGTGCGTGGATGGTGTGTATTTAGCTCTTCTGATAAAGGTGCCAGACACACAGGCTGAAGGGCCACCAGACACTAGTATAGTGACATATTAACCTACATCTTAATTACAGCCAAATAATTCAACATATTTGGGGTGCAGAACCCAAACAACAAGGAGCCCCCCACTGTACATATGCCTTTGAACCAGATGCTCAGATTCCAAGTTTGTAAGAATCATTTAGTGAGCCTAATATTCTGAGAAGCCAAAATAGACACAATCACAACTAAGAAACCTGAAACATCTCATAGTCACAAAGAACATCTCAAAGAATATTATCTGTCATTCCTCTGTATTTTATAAGAAAAATGTGCCTCTCAAAAATATTGCTTCTTGCAGAAAATATATTGAAATTGAAACATAAAAATAAGAAAGATCCCATATCAGGTATTACTGCCGGAAATTCAAAATCTGCCTCACCCATCAGTGTCTGAGGAAACAATTGACTTTCGTTAACAAGAGTATAAATCCTGTGAAGTCTGGCTGGTGTGATTGTAGGGAGTGTTTTGCAGCTCCTGATAAGGCAATAGAGCCTCTCGGAGAGACTGCTCTCCACTCAGGAGACTTACATTTACATAAACACAGTTCCATGTGTCCCTGCACAGAGGTACTCGAATTATTTAATTCTAATACTTATTATAAGTGAATAAGAAATTGTGAAGTAAATGCGTTCCCTTGTTTTCAGTAGCAGATGGCACGTCTGCTTGGTATGTGCTGAGGATGTCCTTGTTAAAATTGCAACAACAAGTAAGGACCCCTCACTAGCTGGCTTCTGTTCCCTGCCTGTGTCCAGAATTATCAAAGTAGCCAGTTATGTCCTCCTGGGGGAACCAGGGTCTACTGCCTTCCATGCACTACCCAGCCTGCCCCCATGGCCCCTGAATGGCCACTGGACTCCCCGTGTGATCCAGGGTGGCCCTGTGAGGCATGGGGTGTCCCTTCAGACTGTGAGTATATGTGCCACCAAACTGCTGCTGGTCTTGCTGTGCAGTGTTGCATGTCACATGTTTGTCCCCTGACACAAAGGCAGGAAAACCTCCCCTGCCAATATGAAAGCAGAAGGTAGGTGAAACATAGCTTTGGGTAAACGACTATAAGCGAGGACTCCTCAGAGACTCCGTGCAGCACCCCGTAAGTGTGTAGCACCTGATTGTCCACGGTGCTGGTTCCCTGGGCAGTAAGTCATTTCCCGTGCAGGACCCTCCTTTCCAAGCTGTGGCTACAACAGAACTTGAGTGCTCACCTGCCACCTGCTGGATGGGAAGGTAGCAAGGGGCCACCTGCTCTTGATGGCTTGGAAATAAGGAGCATCCTCCTAAAAGAGACTGTGTTGACCAAACTAGAGGTTAAAACTTGGAGGCTTTGAAAAAAGGAGATGTGACTATGGAAGCCAATGTTGTCCTACTTGTCTAGAAAGATTTTGATTTAGAAAAACCTACTTAATTCTTAGCTTCTAGTCTTTTACAAAATGCATCTAGGTTTGCTATCTACACCTTTACAACCTATCACCAAATGCACCAGAGTCACCAATAAAATCCTCACATGCCCATGTCAGCTCCTGGAGGACTTTCAGTGGCTTTCCATCCCTTAAGATGGTGTCAACTCCTAAATATCACAGGTGAGCCCTCGTGGTCTGATTCCCCGACTCCTTCAGCTGTATCCCTCATTACTCACTGTGGGGTTTTCTCTTTGGGAAAAGAAAGAGCAGAGCAGGTGTGACAGCTGTGGGTGGCCAAGCACAGAGTGGAAGAGGAAGTTAAAGACATGTCAGAGAGGACACGCCCCAGAGCAACGGGGAAGGTCAGAGTGGGCCAGGACGGTGACTGGTGTGCCAATCTTGGCATAATGGAGGTAAGATATGGTTGACTAAAAAATAAAATTAAATACTGGTGGCGGAAGAGAAGAAAGATCATTACCGAAGACTCCAATATTCTCCCTGAATGATGAAAGAGCTTCCACAGATGAAGGGAGCAGGGATTGAATTAGGGTTTTAAAGAGCAGGTTGGAAATCTTGGATAGTTGTTCCTCAGACAGGAAGTGGACCTCACTGAGGGCTCACGGAGAGCCCACGCAAACCAAGACCCATCTGAAGGGAGAGGTGTGTCCACTGAACAGAAGTCAGTCGCCCATGGGCTGAAGAATCACAGTGGAGAAGGTGAATTGTTGCACCAGAGCCATGGATTAACTGAACCCTCCCCCGGGAAAAGTAGATTCCAAGCCAATTTATAAATATTTACAGTGATGAATACAGGAGAAATAGGATCATAAAAGTACATGGCTGAACCAAACAGCAGGGAAGGATGAAGATTGTGGCAGTCCTAAGGATGAGAGGCCTCTCATGTGGAGGCCTGAATGCTGGGAGATCACACATTTTCATTTACAATATATAAGCCATGGAAAAATCTATGACACCCATATAATATTGGCTCAAGCATCTGAAAAGTTTCCAATATTGCTGGCTCCGTGAATAGGCTCAAGTGATATGAAGGTCACACACTTCTGTATCCCTGGGTGCTCCTATGCTGTACTTTGCATGTTGACTCTTGGTCGACTTCCACGGAGAGACAGTCTGTAGCATCTTGGACTTTATGTCATGTCATGTGCATATCCTGCAGGGAAAGTACCTCACACAGAAGCCTGGAGTTCACTGACTCTACTCTGAACACCCTCATCCAGAGGTGTGCGGCACAAGTTGCCCAGACGTGAGCCACGTGCTGTGTTCTTGGAGAAAAGATGGAGCTTACTCAAACCAGAAGGACTGAGACTGGGGAAGAACAAGACCACCACACAGAAACCCCACTGTTTCAAGAACTAAGGGGAATGAATGATGAAGAAAAAAGTGCTCAAGCCATAGTCACTACAAAGCCCTTCATCCTCAGAAGCAGTATGAGCCTAAAGATATGATGTGGGGTCCTTTAGCCAGTTGTGTGACGACTGTATTACCAACTTCCCTACTCCCAGCCTTGATTCATCCAACTTCATGTTTTACAGCCTGTCACCTTCAAAATCCTACCAAGGTTTCAATTTGATTTGGGATGATATTAGTTACAAGCAAGAGAAATCAAAACTGTATCCCTCAAGCAAACAGGAAATAAATTTAAAGAAAGTATATATCAACCACTTCTCTCTCTCTCTTCTTTCTTTTTTTTTTTTTTTTTGGAAGCCTGAAGAACGAGCCTTGAAAACAAGGCATGCACCAAGAGAACTCTGAATGAGGGTTATCAAGAACCCATCTCCACTTTGTCAGGGAAAGAGTGTGGAGTGAGCACCAGTCATTTTCAATGTTTTGTATGACTGGGCTCCAGATGGAAGTCCCAGGAAGAAAGAATGTGATTGGTCTGGCTGGGGTGGTGTACATCTTGGCTAGGAGAGAGGTGGCCACATAAAATTAAAACTCGTGTTGGAATGGTCCGAAGACTAAGAAGTGAGGGGCTATATATTCCAAGATACCCCAAACCGAGAAACTGCCACTACAGGAGGAAATGCAGAAGTCTCCCGAGGAGAATAACAAGAATCCTTTCAAGAATAGGAGAGCCAGGGAGAATAAACAAACAAACAAACAACAACAACAACAAAACCAGACGGGGTACAGGCATGAAGGAATAATGAACATCATGTGTTATTGCTGAGTGTATTAGTGAAGGACATATGGAATGGAAGGTGAAGCCAGGGGAGGAGGGGCAAAAAGAAAATAAAACAAAAGATCACAAAGAGGAAAACAAAGTCTGTGGTGTCTAGGGAGAAAGGTAGTGATCTAGAGAGAGGGAATGGAGAGAGAGTTCTTGGAGGACTGAGAATGACCAAGACTTCAGGGAGCAGGTGTGACTGAGACAGGGTTCTGGGTAAGCCATGCATGCTCCAGTTAGAAGGGGAAAATATTAAAGACCTCATTCAACCAACAAATGTCTTAGCACATATCCTATAATTGTTCTTGTGGCAGGACATCAGAACATTTAAAAGAAGCATGAGATATACAGAGTTCAGCTCCGTGTGCCCTGATCTCATTACTGGCTGATGGAACTTTCCACAGTATAACCTCTCGTGTCCACTATGGCCGACGTCAGCCACACCTGGCCACTGGGCACTTGAAATATGGTTACTGTGACTAAAGAACTGGGATTTTAGCTGCATCTTATTATAATTCATTGACTTACGTTTAAATACAAAAAGCCACATGTGACTAATGGCTGTAAGAATGAGAACACAAATCTAGATTATAGTCTCACATGAAATAGATGGTGAAATTTACACGATAAAACAGAGTTAAGTTACATCATATAAAAGCGTTCCAATTTTGTAAATGAACATGTAAAATTGGTTTGGATTTATACTTACATGAGTAAGAATTAAAATCTGAGTATTAAATTTATCAAAATTTCCAGAAGTGGTTTGGTAAAACTTGATTTATTATGCTTTTTCACATTAGTATCCAGCCAGCTCAGTCTTAAGGTGGAGTCCAAGCAGAGAAGTTAAGGCTCTGATAATCAAGATCAGTTGATTTGGGGGCAACTTAAGCTGAAGATGGGGGTGGGGAAATGCAGCCCATGGAAACCCAAGGCTATTCCACAGACACCGCAGAGAGACCCCTCTGCCAACAACACAGAGATAGGCACCGTGGTGTTCCTCCAAGAACCCTATGGAAACCACTCCTCCAGTATGAACCCCGTCCTTCCAGGTACACCTTGTCTAAGGATTTGACTGTAGGTGAGGGGCCAGACGTAGATGGAATTTCACACTTGTTAACTTAAGATCTTTCAGGTAAAACTGCTTTGTGGGAGATTGCTCCGCCTTCCAACTAAAACAAATCCTAAAACAGGCACCAGATGAAGAACTGAACTAATGTAGTAAGGCTATACAGAAATTATTTTGTTTTCATGTTTTATTCTTTCTTTATCCAGTCGGAAAGAAGATATATTCAATGTTTTTGATTATCGGAACTATAAGGAGAAGAGTATATTAATAAATCACCTGATGTTTATTAAGACCTTGTCATACGTGCTGACCTTTTGCTAAATGGTACTTATAAACACAAGTCATCATTCATGCACCAGTATGAGGGAGGCTCCATACTATCCCCATTTTATAGAAGAAATAGCACATCAACCAGGCGCACCACAGGCCCAAGCCCAAGACTTGACAGGGCAAAACCAGGACGACTCCGACGGGGTCTCACCTCACTGCTTCCGTCACTGTGCGGACTAGCAAAGGCACACACAGGATGACCCAGTGGGGATCTCAGCTTGTCTTGGGAGGGTACAGAGACTCGCCCAGTCCATCTCTTTGTATGTGCTGTCCTCAGACGGGCTCCATCTCTGCCCTATGCCTTCTTCCTCACCCCCTAACTGGCCCTCGCCAGGAGCCAGTAGATCAGTCTAGGAGACGATACCTGGGTCATAAAAATCATTTATGCTGGTGAAGTGTTTCTGCATATAGCATATATTCTAGATTGAAATTTAAGCAGTGACTTCCAAGAAGGGTTTAAAATAGCAAAACAGAAAAATGCACAGTGAGGCTTGGTCCAAGCAAAGGGCAGCCATGGTGAAGTCTCAGCACCCACCTTTAACAACAGCAGCTGAGACTTTGCCCTGGAGGAACATCACAAGCAGTTGCTACCTAAGAATGTATTAAGTGTCCTGCCTCGATTGCAAGGCTGAAATTAAGCTAAGGAATTGGAAACAGGAGCATTTAAATAGCATATTTACCTTCAGTGGGGTTTTACACATTAAGGAGTAAATGTAAGTGACAACTTTCTGGTTGTCTCTTAAGTCCCCGACTGGTCAGTTTTATAGCCCTGATGCTGAACTAGGGGGAGAATACAGAAGGCATATATCTTCAGTGATAGTACAGCCAGGTTCTTAATTCTGAAGATGGTGCTGCTGGTTGTGCCCCGTTGTGCATGGCAGAAGGTGTGACTGTGTGGCCAGGTACATGTGGCTTGTTTCTATCAGTGTCCCAGTCACAGCTGAGGAGACATGCTGTTATGTGCTGACTGGGTGCCAGGTCTAATCATAGTAAAGGTGAAACATTAATACCAGGGCCACTGGACCCATTCACCATCTCTGCTCATGTGACCAAAATTAGGTCTGCCTGCCATGATCCCACATGATTGGCATCTCTGTTGCAGCCATTGCTGCAATCTTAATTCTTTTTTCCCCATTCTGTTTTTTTTTTAAATTCTAGATTAAATGCACTAAGTGCAGTGGCACTGTTGTGAAATTATCCCTCTATCCCCAGTGCCTTGCTGAGAATAACAGCAATTCAATGGCATGTTGACTGGACATCCTCAACTGGCTAGTTAGGTAGGGTTTTTTCTTAAATCTCCTCAAGCTAAAGGCATTGTGGAAGAATATACATGGTGTTGAAAACATTTTGGAGTAGCTCACTATATGTTAGGTCTTCTGTCAAGGCTTTGAATGCAGAAGACATAACCTCGGTCATTAAGAGAATCTTGTTGGCGAGAAAAAGGGGTAACTAATTATAACATGATTTTTCAATGTTTATGTAAGCAAGGATTATGTCAAAAAGAATACCTACTTGAGACTCCTACTTGAGAAAGCAGTGACTGATGATTCAGGGAAAAAATAAGACAAAATAAAATGGTTAAACCTTGACTTGAACAGGCATCCTCAAGAGAAGGACTGCAGTGCACATATGGAAAGGGATCTGGAGCATCACCATGTGCTTAGTTCTGTACATAAGTCATCCCAACCTGTAAATGTCTGAGCACACAGGCGATGAAGATGAAAGAAGCAGAAAGAGATGAATGGTACAGGCAAAGGTCAAACCCTGAGTTTTTAAATCATTCTCAAAAGTTTGAGCTTTGTACAATTGGCCAATATTTTCCAAACTGTTTATTTAAATAGCATCAAAGCACACTTCAAAAACCTGATAATTCAAAAAGTGCTACATTATATGTCTGCCTGAATAGTCATAATGTCCATGAAAGGTACTGATTAGTCCTGCAGAGAGAAGCTTAGCTCTGGATAAATCAGAATTTCATGAAGTTATTTCATTGTAAAATGGATCTGTGAGTTCACACATGTGTTTAAAATCTCATTTGCAGCTTCACGGGACACACTTTATGAATTACTACAATAAGCGGGATTATTTCAGGAATCATTCTCATCATTTCATATTCCAGAAAGGTCACTCTAAAAAGGAAAATATAAAATTGAAAGAAAATTAAGAAAATGATTAAAATACTAAGAGAAATGAGAAATTTTTGAAGTCAGGCAGTAAAAAATGGGAATATGGAAATAGATTTGAGACACCCTCAGGAAAAAGGACTCAGGGAATTGTTAGCTGTGGGAGTTAGAAAGATGGAAGAGTGTGGGTTTCTTGGGTTCTGGATTACATAACTATATTATGGCAGCATCAGCAGGGAAAGAAATGGGCTTTGCTAAAAATAAAACAAATAGCTGGGTGTGGTGGCACACACCTACATTACCAGCAACTTGGGAGGTTGAGGCAGGAGGATCACAAGTTCAAGGCTGGCCTCAGTATCTTAGTGAGAACCTCAGCAACCTCAGTGGGACCCTGTCTCAAAATAAAAACATAAAAAAGACCTTGTAATATAGCTCAGTGGTAAGGCACACCTGGGTTCAATCTACAGTACAAAAAAAAGGTAAAATAAAAAATTAAAAACAAATACACATTTTTCCAAGTTAAATTAAAATTTACTATGGGATATTTAACTGGAGCTCTGAAATAGGCATTTTACCATGCTTGTCTCATTCATACCAGTTCTAGAATGTATAGTTTTATATGTATTTATACAGTCCTTTGTTTAATACCAATTCTCCTATTACATTTAATCTTCTTGAGGCAAACATATAATGCAAAATACGTGATTCAAGTTGTGGAAAAAATTAATTTTCATAGGAGGTTTAAACAGTATGAGTCCCTTCAGGGAACAAGGTGGTGCGGCCACATCTCCTGTTTCCGTTGTTCCCACCTTGTGGAAAGGACTAACTCAAGCAAGGCATTGCACACACAACACCCAGCCTTCCTGGCCTTGAAGATGGATTCACACTGATGTTCAGAAGTGGGGAAATGGGATCCCAGCGCTTCCCATCTTCCACAATTCCACCTATAGGATAGAATAGGACTGAAGGGCTCCTTTAGGAAAGACCGCAGCTGGAGGCTAGAAAATCTGGAAGAGTAGCTTCCAAAGTAAAGGAGAAAGACCATCTGTGCCATGCCTGGGTCTTGTTGGGCTGGAGGAGACAGGAGTCACCTTGACTCTCCAGTCTTCTACATTTCCTCCTGGAGTTCTCTAAGCTGGGAAAGGACCACAAAAATGGTAGCAGGTATTTTAAAAGGGTCAGGTGTTTGAGCAGCTAGCAAATGCCCATCAATTCCTGAGCCCTGACAAAAATAATAGACAATATCTGTAGCTGCAGCAAAAGACAGATGCAAGCAAATTCCTGACATTGAGATCTTGGGATGAATCTTCCACACACTAACTGTGTTGACAGCAAAAGGTTTATGAAAATATCAGTTTCTATACTGTCTATATTAGCTATGTCTGCATAAATTATGCAATGAAAATCCATCAGCATAGTAGGTCATCTGTTCAAATCATAATGAATAGCAAATGAGTCTTTAACATCTAGCTAATGCAGTTTATCCTTTTAAGATGCCTTGAGAAACCATTTTCACATTATGTTAAAAAAAAACTTAAAACACTACAAAACAGTCACCCTTTTCAAAAACCTATCCCTAAGTGTCTCCAAGCTTTGTTTTTTTTTTTTTTTTTTTTTCAATTCTCAGAGGTACAACTTTAAATAATAGATTGGTCATAAAATGGTATTGTACTGCAGTTGTTAGCGGGATGTATACCTACATGGCTTCTGCACTATCTTTTCAACATTAGAACATTCTGAATTTGTCTGGCTTCCCAGTGAGCTTAATATCTTCTGATGTTTTCTTCTATTTCATGAATATCTCTTTCAGTTTGAAGAACTTGCAGGACAGGACTGGTGGGGGTAGATTCTCTCAGCTTTTCTTGGCCTGGAAACATCTTCTCTCTTTTCCATTTCTAAAGGATGACTTTTCTGAGCACAGTGTTGCTGGTTGACAGTTTTGTTTTGTTTCCTTCAGTAGCTTGAAAATTTTATGCCATTCTCTCTGAGCCTGTCAGATTTCTGCAGAGAAGTTGCAACAGGCAAATTGGAACACCCTTACGTGTGATTTGTTTATTTTTTCTTGCATCCTGAAGAATTTCTTATCTGTTACCTTTGAGAATTTGAGTGTAACAAGTCTTGGGGTAGATTTAGTGGAATTAAATCTGACTGGTAAATATCAACCTTCCTATACCTGAATATCTATAACATTTTCTATTTGAGGGAAGCTTTCTCTTATTATCTTTATGAATAATCTTTCTATTTCTTTAGCATTCTCAAATCCATCTTGAACCCCAATAACCCAAATATTTACTCTTTTAATATTGTCCCAAAGTTCCCATATGCCTTCTTCATTCCTCTTTGATGTTTTTTTTTTTCTTTTCTGGGCTTCAATTGTGTATTTTAAATAACCTGACTTTGAACTCACTAATTCTTTCTTTCTTATGTTAAGATATCCTGCTGTTGGTGCTTTTTATCACATTTTTTATTTTGTCTAGTGTATTTTTCAGCTCAAGGATTTCCATTTGATGATTTAAATCGTTTCTATGTCTGTGATAAGTTTGTTTGTTAAAGTAAATCATTGCCCTTTGTTTTTCAAAGCTTTTTGAATTTTCTTTAAAATAATTGTCAAATTCTCCAATTAAGCACTCACCCACAACACTGATTACTATCTGTCCATTTTCTAGAATCTTTTCTTGACAGCAAGATCATGGTTTCAAGAATGCTCTTGATGCTTACTGGTGTGTGACATTATCTGAACCTTGAAGATTAAATGTTTATCTCAGTCTTTATAACCTGACTTTATTTAAACCTGTCTTTCCAGAAATTCTAATCAGCCTGCTTATTTTCTCAGTGCTTGTTGTTATTCACACTATTTTATCACTAGATAGAGCACTAAGTCTAAGTTTGTCAGGAGTTCACTGTTGGTGTGTTGAAACTTCTTCAATCCTAGAGGGAAATCCAAGTCCAGACTTGTTCCAAATCTGTATTTGGTATGTTGTTCAGTATAAACTAGGGAAGTATCTAAAAAGAATTTTCCATCTTCCTAAACCTCTCCTTGAAGTTAAGATAATCCCATATGCCTCATCCATGGTTTCTGAACTGTGATTGGATGTTACAGAATTCTGTTGGAGAAAATCATGAAATCACTGTGGAAAGACTAGCTCCAGGCTTCTATGCGACACCTGTGGCTACCAACACTGCAAAGTTACATCATAGCCTGAGCCTAGAGCCACCAAGATCAGAAGTGGGGTACGATGAGGGTTCACACTGCTATGGGATGCCTATTGCTGAGATAGAAGTAACCAAGACAGCTTCACTCAGCCACAGATGATACTGGCTGGAAAGTGGTTTGATAGACGGGGGCCTGCATCTTCCCCTGGCATTGGGGATATTCTAGAGTTTTTCTGTTAGAGTCTACTCGGAGGTAGCTTTCATTAACCACTAAGTTCTAGAACAAAATCTAGGACAAAATGCTGAACTTCCCACCGCTTCCTATCTCAAGCAAATGGAGTCTTGCTGAATGCTATGCTACTGAGGTTAGGATTGTGGGGTGAAAGCAGTTCCTTGGTCACTGCAAAGTTACATCACACCCAAAGTTACATCATACCCCAGGTCAATGCTAAACTGGGTTGCACCTGAATCTCACAGTTATAAGGACCCATACAGTCTTGAGAGTTCACTGAAGTGCATGCCACAGCTGGTGGTGATACAGGATAAAACATGAGTCTGACCCACCAGAGCACAGTTCAGTGCATCTTGAGCACGGGGCTAGTGAAGCTGTGCTGTCTGCATGGGAAATGGGTAGTGGAGAAAACCCTTTGGCCACCAAGGGTGATGCTAAACAGGGTAACATCTGAGTCACACACCTATAGTGACCTGCACAGCCTCAGAGAGGGAAGGCATGCCCAGGCCTACAACAAGACTGGCATTATACAGGCCAAAACATTGTACAGCCTTCATACCTGTTCAAGAAGAAGACACTTATCCCTGCTCTGCTCTCTCAGGTTGGAGGAGGAGGAGTGGAGGCAGGCAGCCCCTTGGTAGTAACACAGATTCCTTGGACTTTGTCCTGGGGTGGAAGTCATGGGGCTCTGCGAGCACCTAATTTCCCTGTGGCAGGCCTAACCAAGTTTCAGGTTTTCAAGTCTATGGCCCAGACTTTATTTCTTCTCCCTTCCCAAGGCGGGAGGACTCTCTTTCCATACTGCTTGGAGTTGGAATAAGGCCAGCAACTCTTTCTTTCCTTCCTTTTTCAATGCACCTTTCTTTTTGATTATATGAAAACCAACACTATGGTCTCTCACTTAGCTGCCTTAGCTCTTGAGAAAGTGGTGTGGTGTGCAAACAGCTGTTCAAGCTTGTGTGTCTGTGGGGAGGCAGGCACTGGAAAATCTGACTCAGCTGCCATCTTGATGTGCGTCAGTCGTTCTGTTTTTAATGTGTGAGGACTTCCATACTGTTCTCTTAATGGCTGTGCTAATTTACATTCCCACCAACAGTGTGCAAAGCCTGCTTTTCTCTGCATCCTTGCCAACACTTTTCTTTCATCTTCTTGATGATAACTATTATAACAGGTGTGAGGTGATATCTCAGTGTAGTCTTAATTTGCATTTCTGTGATGATTAATGATGTGGAGTTTCATTTTCATATACCTGTTGGCCATTTTATGTTATTTGAGAAATACACACAAATAAGTCATTTGCCATGTTTTAATCATGTTTTTTTTTTGTGTGTGTGTGTGTTTGAATTTTCTTATGTATTTTGAACATTAATCTCATATCTGCATGATTTGCAAATATTTTCACCCATTCCGTAGACGGTTTCTTCACTCTATTATTTGCTTTGCTGTACAGAAGCTTTCCATTTTGATGCAATTCTATTTCTCTTTTTGCTTTGATTGCCTTGGAATCATTATCTACACCCATGCAGTGGAATTTCCCCCCTATGTTTTCTTCTAGTCATTTCACAACTTCAGGTCTTTCTATGTTTAAGTCTTTAATCTAGTTTGAGTTAACTTTGGGGTAGAGTCCTAAATGAGAGTTCAGTTTCATTATTCTCTTTGTGAATATTCAGAACTATTTATTGAAGAGATAGGCCTCCCCCATTGCATACTTGCCTTCATTGTTAAAAATCAATTGACCATAAACATAAGGATTTGTTTCTGGGATCATTTTGGTCTTTACTCTGCAGGCCTCTTTTTATGACAGTACCATGCTGCTTTGATTACTATAGCTTTGTAGTAGGGAATTTTGGGGAGGGGGGGTTCCGGGGATTGAATACAGGGGAACTCAACTACTGAGCCACATCCCCAGCCCTATTTTGTATTTTATTTAGAAACAGGGTCTCATGGAGTTATATAGCACCTTGCTTTTGCTGAGGCTGGCTTTAAACTTGCAATCCTCCTGCCTCAGCCTCCTGAGCTGCTGGGGTTATAGGTATGCACCCCTGCACCTGCCTTGTAGTAGGTATTAGGATCAGATAGTGTGAGACCTCCAGCTTTGATCATTATCTTCAGGAATGTTTTCTCTACACAGGGTCTTTTATGGCTCCATACAAATTTTAGGATAGTTTTTTCCTTTGTCTTTGGAATGTCATTGGAATTTTGATAGGGATAGTTAGTAGATCACTTTAAGTGCTATGGATATTTTAACAATGTAAGATACTCTGAATGCAGCTACCTTTCCCTTTACTTACATTCTCTCCATTTCTTTAATCAGTGTTTTATGGTTTTTCACATACAGAGCTTCACTTTCTTGGATAAATTTGTTCTAATTTTTTTGCAATTATTGCAAATTGAATTTTTAAAATTTCTTTGAAATAGAAGGAATGTACCTCAACACAAAAAGGCCACACGTGACCAGCCCATAAGTAGCACCACACCTAAAGGAAAATGTTGAAAGACTCTTCTCTTTAACATTGAACACAGGACAAGGGTACACCCCCTCTTACCACTTCTATTCAGTATAGATCTGGAATTCCTAACCAGAGCAATTAAACAATTAATAAAAACCATTCAAACTGGGAAGGAAGAGTTTAAATTACCTCTGTAGTCAATATGATCTTACCTGTGGAAATCCCAAAACACTCCACCCCAAATCTACTAGTGCTAAGGAATGAA
This sequence comes from Marmota marmota marmota, assembly GCF_001458135.2. Taxonomy (NCBI): domain Eukaryota; kingdom Metazoa; phylum Chordata; class Mammalia; order Rodentia; family Sciuridae; genus Marmota; species Marmota marmota. The sequence goes on along the minus strand of NW_025999991.1, from coordinate 4,657,162 downwards.
CTCAAGAGAGTTGCAGAATACTACATCAAGATACACAAATCAGTAGGGTTTCTATCCTAATAGTGAACAATCTTCACAGTTTCTTTACAGTTTCGTAATATCCTAAGGAAGCAGGCTGGCTACCTCTCTTAGGAACACATCCTGCAGTTGATTTAGTTCTGCTTACCCTACATCCTTCCTTCTTTGAGTAAGCTTCAAAGTCATGGTCACAAAAATTGCCAATGATAAAATTATTTTTCAAACAGTGAGGTGAACTTCATGAATTTGGGATAATTTATATATTTATTTTATATTATTGGTTCTTCTTTGGGGATAAGTTTAGGAATGAACTTCTTTTGGGTGATATTATTTGATCCCCATATTAACATAATTTTCATTTACAATGCACTTTTTGTTTAAAAAGAAACAGTAGGCAGAAAATAGCTTTAAATCTTCGGTTGCATGTGGCTGGGTTTATAACCCTGAAGGTGAAGAGAACATCATTTATGATGTCATTTTAGGGTTGCTGGAGATTTCCTTCTTTTGAAATGAAGCACTTAGCAATGCAACTTGGGGTGGTGAAACCATTTGTTATTTTATGAGAAAATTGATTTCTCTGGTAATATACTTTAAGAATTACACATGGTGCAGCTAAGCATCCATGAATTTAGAGACTATAACCTGGTAATATATTGGATGCTTATTGAAGGAAGAAGAAAATGCTAATCTTGGTAAGCAACTGAATCCATGGCCTTTCACTGCCCCAAGAAGAACTCCCTTGATAAAAGCCACATGATAAAATTACTCTCAAAACAACATTTATCAAATTTATGCAATGATATTTCTCAGACATTATGAAATATATTTTAATTATTATATTAAGTCATCATCTCACACCGGAGAGGAAATCTGGGTTGGACTCAGTGGCCATCCTTTTGACTTTTTACCAGGTCCTTGAACGTATTCTGTTTTTCTTAAGATGGGGCTTGTACACTGGAATACTGGAAAGATTTTACATAATAAAAGAAGAAGTTTGCACTATGTAAAACACACAGAATAACTAAAATGTCAAAAAAAAAAGAAGTCAGACCCCAAACTGAGGCTGGGTATTATGCACAGCATGAATGAGTGCTCCATTCTCTATGCCTGCAGTGGAAGGTTGAAATGATATCCTTGGCAATTTCCACCATAGACAGGAAATTAGACTGACTCCATAGTGCTCAGAGATGACATGAGCGTGTGGAGTTCTTGACAAACCTAAATGACAGAGCAGTGGAAACACAGCAGGAAGTCCTTCTCCTAGCTCTATTCCAAAGGCATGGAATTGGTGACATTTTTTGGCAATGTTAAAACCTTGCATGGGCATTTTACTATGAGGAATAAGCATTGTTATTTCAGAGTCGACAATGCTCAGGTAACATCTCAGGCTTAGGCTTTACCTACATGGAGGGTCAGAGATGTGAGAATCAAGTGTGAAGTTTGTGATAATAGTAAATTAAGCTTTTACTAAAATATCTTTTTCTAGTAGGGAAGTGAAATGTGGCCAAAAGATCTGCACACTTACCTATCAGTTTTGCACAAAATACATTCGCCTCTTACCAGTTACACACCCATTTATGCTTGTGCCCACAAGATGTGCTTAACAGCTAAGGTTTTTGTAGGAACACAGGGCTTAGTGTAGGACGTAAGTATAAGTGGGATTCTGACACCAAGAAAAGGCCTTGCACTCACTTCTTTTATAAGTTCAAATATATTATAAAATTTGAGGAATATCATAAGCTTTCTGATATCTTCATATACCTGTTGGTATTCTTCCTGATTTTGTTTTAAACATTGATGAAGTTTTGCTTCAGGTGGGAAAATTAAGGAGGACTTTTGCCTATTTATTAGTTTTCTACTACTATATAGCAGGTTCCCCCAAATTTAGCAGATTAACATACCAGTTTATGAGCTCCATAAGTCAGAAGTCCAGCTCAGCATGCCTGGATTCTCCGCCCATAGTTTCACAAAACTGAAATAAAGGGGTTGAGGCCTCATCTGGAGACTTGAAGGCAAATCTGCTCCGAGCAAACTGTTTTAGTCCATGTGCACAGTTCAGTCCTCTGCAGTTAGGGGTCACGTCCTGCTTCCTTGCTGGCTGCTAGATGGAGATATGCGGAGCTCCCCAAGACCACCCTCATTCCCTCCCAAGTAGTCCCTCCCTCCACAAGCTGTCAACAGTCTGTCAAATCCTTTCTCACTTTCCCTCTGTGACCAGACATAGGAAGCTTTGCCTTTAAAAGATTCATGGGATTTGGTCAGGTTCAGCTCTGACCTAAATTCTTCCTATTTTAAGGTCAAACAATATGGTGCTTTAATTACAGCTGCAAAACCTTTCCACAGGAATATCTATATCAGTATTGCATCAAACAACTGGAAGCAGTGTTCACACAATTGCCAGGAATGCAGGGCCGCCTTCAAATCTTAACCCAGCATATACCTCTACACTCCATCCAGGTATGTTCTGCATATGCTTAGAAGTTTCCATCCTCAGAGATCACCCTGTTTCCCTATGATCTATTAACAGAGGAGCCCTGTGAGGTATGGGAAATCAATCACAGGATTGAATACATTGGAACAGAGAGTCAGGTTCTAAAGCTGAGCCTCCCTGGTCCTAGATCTGAAAGCCAGTAGAGACTGGCAAAGCGAATGCCTGGGTCATTGTAACTTTTCAGTGAACATGGTCCCCAAATGCCCTAGGTGACATATTTGAGTCTTCTTCATCCCAAGGTAAACATACTCCAGCACAGCAATGTTGAAGAACCTAATTTGCAAGTTTTCTAAACTTTTATATATTTTCATTGGCTAGTTTAAAAATGTCTGTTCTTAGAAGCAGTCAATAATATTTTACAATATTCCAAAAGCATTTCAATACAATTAATGCTCCTCGACTCTGGGATCTATGTAATCTACACCAGAAATATTTATAAGAAACAAAAATAAAGTACATTTTTAAAGACCTCATGGAAATTCAAGAGACCGATGTTTGATATTTACATGTATTAACATTCAGCAATGTCCTACTCCTTTGTAATTAGAGTTCACTCCCAAGAGGAGCACCATAATTGCTCATTTTGTAGATGTGGCACTTCAGGATCAAGAACTGATTAAAATATTTATATTGCACAGCTTGTTCAATTCACTTATATTATCAGATTAATTTATTCTGATTCTCTATGCATCAATATTTGGGCTTTTTTTCTCTAATATGGTACTTGAAAGAAAATAACTTTACTATAGTCTTATTAACATACAGTTGTATATTTGAAATAAATAAAATGATGACAGGTTAATATTGAGCTTCTATTACATTGACATGATGTAAATATGTTTCTATGTATAAGATGTAAAATACAAAAGGGAATAATAGTAAAAAATATTTTAGTAGAACTCCCCAAAAGATAAAATTTGAATTATTAACTTCCTAGTGGTACACAATTCCCATTTCTTTTGTCTATGTTAGGAAACTGTATGATCCAGTTATGATGCAAAACTTAGGGAACAATATAACGACTACATTTATTATTTTAACTTCTAGTGATATAATATAAACATTTTTTCTATTTCCTTTTCAGTTTCTGTGTTTGTTTATCTTAGAGAATTTAATATCCAAAGTGGAATTTATGGGGATACCTTTCTGACTTCACTAAATCTATTTCTATAGGTTACCTTGGAGTTATAAGTCCTTGATACTGTGTTTGGAAACATTTTAATTATTAGATCTCTGCCCAGTTTAATGAAAGTAGCCCCCAACATCACACTCAGCAAAGATCTATATTTGGAAGTTGGTTTTCAAAGGGCTTCGTTTCAAATTATCTGTGTTATGAGGTCAAAAGCTAGTAAGGAAAATAATTATCCAGAATTGAGAATGCACAGCCACGGCATCATCTCTGGCTGAGAAAATGAGTTCTGGGCACTTCTGCCTTCAGCTAAGCAAAGATGAAGTGAGCGCGAGAGGTTTAATTAAGTGACCAAGGCCTAAATCTCCTCATAGTAATTTGTATGAAACTACACTACTGAACATCAAATCTGCCTACAATCAGTTCTAAAGTTGTTTTTGAAGTATGTTAAGGAAATGCAGGCTGCAGCCTAGTGACGGTGGAGACGGCGAGTTTCTCTCTTTGAGCCCCTGCCACCCTTGGGAGAGGGACAAAGATGGAGGAACTGTCAGAGCTTGGTGCTCCTATGACTGCTACACACTCACTGCCCGCAGTGTCTGTCAGCATGAAAGAAAAGAAAACAGAAGCTTGTCCAGTTGGACCCTAATATCTTCTCGACGACATTGCTGTAGTCCCTTAAGCAAAATAGAAAACAAGAATTAAGTTAGGAAAAGAGCCATACCAAAATATGAAAGCACAAGATCAGTCCAGCCAGGGAAAGACCTCTCTGGGCAACATTATTGATTTCACCTGGAGGCAAAATGTTCTTTGCTGTAACAAAATAATCAAAAGAATAATTTTCAAAAGAGAGAGAGAGAAAAAAGCCTGTAAAAGACGGGAAGGAAGGATCTGGGAATAGCCAGGTAAATGGAGAAGGAATCCAGTGAGGAACTGTGAAAAATCAATAAAACATTTCTGTGGAACAAAGTAACCTGAACTTTTATCACTTTGAATATGCAGCCGCTCATAAAAATAGCAGTAGAGTTAAACATCACTGCAGACGTTGAGAAGCGCAGCCCAGAGACAATTGTAAGGTGACCGTTAGGGTTTCTCTGAATCCCAAGGGCTTCTGCAGGTGGGGCCAGGGCACTAGGGAGCTGCCCAAACCTGAGGGGACTTCGGGATGATACGTGTGCTCCGAGGACATGTGTAGGTGGGTTTCTCTCCACACCCAGGTGTGGGCATGCTCACGCCAGTGCCAGTTCTCAGGAATGGCACAGTCACATCTTGTCATCGCTGTGCCTGTGTCTCTGTTGCTTGGGGAGTCAGCTGGGTGTCGGCCCAGCACACCCACAGGCCACAGTGGCCACCTGCAGCCAGTTACTTCCACCTGCCTCTGCTATTTCTTCCTGGCCTGGCCTTGAGCCCAGCCACTCTTTCCATGCTGTCACCAGACGTTGTAGAAACCTGTAAGTATTCCATAAGGGACTGCAAACAAGCTCTCTTAAGAGGAGTTTCTGGTCTTGGCCACTGACTGATTCCCGTAGTCTAAATGCTCCTCTGTGGCTAATGGCAGGCTGTGGACCTGGAAGCTGCCCCCCTGACAGACCACAGCAGCTCCAACAGGAGTTGGGAAGACATGTGCCCAACATGTGGCCAGCTGTCTCTGGGAGCCAGAGGAGCCAGCTGCAGGGCTCCTGCAGACTAGCAGGAAGCCCATGGAGGGAGCTTCACAATGCACACTGAAGTGAGGACCCCACCCAGCCCCCAGGTGCTGCACTTGGAGCTCCAACAGGGTCTTGGCATCCATTCCTTCAAGTGCTGTGTTTGGTGGGCCTGACGTGAGCCACTTTATTGGAGAGACATTCTCAGACAGGCTCCTCCCCAGGAATCTCTCCAGAATCTCCTTCCTCTGCAGGGAGCTGGCCAGTGAGGACACTGTTGTTGCCGGAGGTCAGCTGAGCATGTTGTTCACTCTTTCATGCCTCCTTCGTGCGTGCCTTGCACTGTTTGAGAAATGCCTGCTTCAAGAAGCAGAATATGTGCTCCTTCGCTTGGAAGCTTTCCTCAATGTACCTAGCAGACTTCTTCACCTCCTCTTCCACAGCCTCTTAGAACCATTTTCTGCCTACATTAAAACTTCAAGCACACTGGAACTGTGTGCAGAGGGGACTGGAAGCCACCCAGGAGTAGGGACGTCTGCTACTCAACTGTACATATGCAAAGTTTAGCCTATAGGCTGGTGCAGGATAGGTGCTAAAAGTCCCTAAACAAGGCTAGCGAACGAAGGAATCAGCACTCGCTGTCTTAGGTCATCCAGAATGCTACAGCAGAATACTGTAGACTGGATGGCTTATTACAAATAATAATTTCCACAGTTCTGGAAGCTGTCAGTCCAAGATCAAGGTGCCAGCCGATGCGGTGTTGGGTGAGGACCTACTACCTGGTGGGTAGCTACTGCCTTCTCGTGTGCCTCACATGGTACAAAGGGGATGCTGGCTCTGCAGCCCCTTGGGAAGTTGATAATCTCACTTAAGGGTGCTCCATTCTCAAGACCTAACCACCTCCCAGAGGTCCAGCTGCAACTCCGCACAGTGGGGTTGGGATTGCAACATATCGCACAGTCTACAGCACTGACTCTACTTCAGACTCCAGAGATTTATTTATAAAATGAAGACAAGTGCACACTTTCAAAGAATACTTTTAATATGAAATGCTTGCTCCCTCAGCCAATTCTCCTACCAGGGATAACAGGAACATCTGCTAAAAATACCTCTTGCAGATCCCAGTAAGCAAATGAAATTGTCACCTGACATGGGAAACAGATCATGTCATGCTCGACGGTGTGTGACTTCAGCGTCCTGCAGCACACACTCGACACAGATGGCACACACAGGGGAGTGACAGTGTGTGAGGGAAAGGATGAGACCACCTTTTATCCCTTAGCCGTTAGCTAACCAACACTTTGTCACCTACAGGTGATTACCAAGCTGAGTATTTTTGGAGCAGCTTTCATTTTTCCACAGCCAGTGGGGGAAAATAAAAAAACAATCAAGTGAAACTTACCTCTTCTGCTTCCCAAAAAATAAATAAATAATAACACTGTATTATTTAAATTCTCCTCGTCTTCCTTTTCCTCCTCCTCTTTGTTCTTATCATCCTTATTATTTTACGCTGCCAATGAACGCAGGGCTTCGTGCATGCTAAGCATATGCTTTCTCTCTGAGCTACATGCCCAATTGAACTCAAAGTCAAATTTCAATGAAATATTTAGTGGATATCAGCTAAAACAGTTAATTTGAAGACTAGGACTGGCTAATTTGCCATTTTTAAACACACATATGTCCTTAAGTTTTTAAGCCTGGCTAAAGGTTGCATTGTAATTAACCTTTAAGGAGCTGACACCAGTGGTGTGCTGCTACAACCCCACCCCGACAGGAAGATGCACCTTTCTGACTGGGGCCCTTGCTGTGGCCACCATGTATACATTTCCACCAGTGACAGTTTCATATGACATCTGTTTAATAACCAGCTCTTGAGATTCCTGAGTGTTCAGTGTCTGGCCCTCGTGAGCTGGTGGTAGAAGGGCCCAGCACAGCACTGGCTTTCCACAGGGCCTCACGGCAATTTGCATGTGACTGTGCTGGCCTTCTCTTTCATGATCTTACTCTGCAAGGTGGACTCTGTGAACCAGCCACCGCAGCAAGGCCTGTGACAGGGACTGGCAGCTATCCCCGCTCCTCGCCTTTTTGTTGTAAAGGAAGATTTACTGAATAAACCAAGTCCATTCCCTTGTGTATTGCCTATGACTGAGTTTTCACAGTAATAGCAGAGATGAGCAGACGCTCCTTGGCCCACAAAGCATTAAAGATTTACTATCTGACACTTTATAAGCAAGTTCACTAACCCACAATCTAGAGTCGGGTGGAAATGCAGATGTTCGGGCCCCACCCAGATGTACTGAACAGAATCCCTATTTTCAGGATCCTCACAACTCTCATGCAAATTAAATTTGAAAAGCTTTGCTCCAGAGCAGGTGGAGTTAGCAGGAGAACTAAGAGGACTCCAAGAGTCAGAAGCTTATGACGAGATAGACTACAACCAGAGAAACCAAGGCTGGAAGGAATGCATTGTTGGGCATTGGCTCCCAAGGTGGTGGGAGCGGAAGGCAAGTCCAGCATAATACAGGGCAGGGGTCAGGAAGGGGCACTGGCACTGCGAGGCCTGGGGGAAACACCTATGGAAGGTGGAGAACCCTTATCTCCGGGAATCCTTGTTTCTACTCTTAAGTCTTCTCCACTATTGTATCAGCCTCATCTGTATTACTAGGATAAACTTGTTTCCTTAAAATCAATGATTTTGGACTTTAATCACATCTTCAAAATACCTGCACAACAACTCTGGACCATGCTCCATTGATCAGCTGGAGACTGTAGCCTTGTGAAATGGGTGCAGTGCAGCAGTCTTCATGGCAGAGAAAGAACTTGCATTATAAAAAAGAGCTGAGCAAAGGGGAAGAGTTTGGGCAGAATGCACCAGAGGACAATTGCAGCAGGGATAATGACTACATATTCCCTAACTCATATTTCAGAGAGACAAATGTGGCCCTATTGGTCTGAAACAGTAAATGAAATTATTTTACCACTTAATTTTGACATCACAAAATGATTTGGGGGAGAGTGTTCTATAGATTCTAATAAACCTTGGTAAAAAGACCCTTTTAAAGACACTAAATGGTAATGTTTTTAAGAAACTAAAGCATCCGTGGTCTCTAAAAGAATAATTTTATTTTATATACATGAGGAATGATAGCAACTTTATCTCCCCAGTGGATCAAAATATAAAATATATTTTATTCAAAGAAGACATTGATGGTTGTTAAACTCTGGGGGTTTATCCTTGAAACCAAAGATCATACAAAAAGTTTTCAACTTCCAAAGGCAAAAATCATACAACCACCACAAAAATAACCCAAAATATTTCTGATGAGTTGAAATGATAAAGGTTTCCACTTGTAATGAGATGCTAGTTGAAGCACTCCATAGATTTCTCCTGGGGTATGTACTTGCCAAAGACAGACGTAATATTTTCTCATTATTAGCTCTTCAACAGAAAGGAAACCGGGTAGCATGTTCTTTTCCATCTCGCTGAGGAAAGGACATTTGAACCAGTAATTCAGTGCACCAAAATGAGGGAGAGATGGCTGTGGGACTCACAGTGATGCATAATTATTTCTCTGAAGGAGACGGACTGTGAATACTTGTGTTGATTCTGCTTCAAGAGGCATCTCCTGAGGACTCTGATGTCGGAAGAGGGGAAGCCACTGGAACAGCTCCGTGTCACGCAGAAACCTCAGATCTTCCTGCATCTCATGGTGCTCTGATAGGATGTCTTTGTGACCACCCAGAGATGTCACACGGCCCAGGGTGTGTGCAGACATCAGTTACCCTGATACATTTGGCCATGGGATAATCTCCCTATATTTTGTTTTCCTATGAAAATCTACATGGCTTAGCATCACACCTGTGTAATATAAGCTTGGCCCCGGGAACATTCGATGCTCATGGTAAAACAACACGAATCCATCACGTGGGCTACATCTCCTAGAAGAAACTTGGGGAGCTGCAGCAGGGGTTGTCCACTGTGAAGGTCCGACAGAACTGTGGGACATAGATCCCCTGGACTGCTCAGGCCAGGAGCTTCGGGTGAGGACCTGCAAAGCTCCCTGGCAGGTGTAATGTGGAGTCAAGTGGAGAATCCTTGGGCTGGAAGATTTCATGCCACAGCCTGAAAACCACGGGACGCTCCACTCTCAACCCTTAGTTATGGCTCTTCCCGGGGAATACCAGACATTCTGACTGCCCATTGGCTAAGCAGTGAACGTGCATCATCTCCCCAAGAGAAGCTGGAGTAGGACGGGGTCTTCAGACACAGTGGTCAGGAGCACAGGCGTGGGCAGCCTCCCTTCTCCCCTCAGAACTCTCCCACTGCGTGCTGCCTTCCTCCCGGTAACTGGAGTGCTCTTTTCACAGTGTGAATATGAGCACACGGCAGAGCCTCTACCTCAAGTTCTCCCAGGTCTCCTTACCATTCCTGGACCAAGACCCTCAGCTTGAGCAGGACCTGCAGCTCGTGAGACAGCCAAGGCTCCCTCTCCAGTATGTTTCCTCCCCTCTCGACTCCAGAGCTCCACTTCCCCGATGCTGCCTTTCACCTTCAGCCACATTGCATCCTGTCCTAGGTCAGAGAAAATGCCACACACCCCCTCCCCCTGCACTGGTCCCATTTATTTGGGCAGTGAGTTAGCAAATAAGCATTTCTCCACACGATTTATCAAGGACATTGGACATGGTCCTTTTTACCTGGCTTCCTCTCAGCACCTAATGAACAGGGAGAAGCCACAGTACGAGCGTTGAGTAAGTGAACAGTCCCTAAGACACGTGTTAGGGATAGTGTGCCCAGCGGCTTCAGAGACTCTGGGGTTGCCTTTAGGAAATGTCTTAAGCACATGTGCTGTATTACATACTTGGCATGTGGAAATCTTAAAAAATATATATATGAAATGGTATGAAGAACTATTCTATATGTCAAAGAAGAAATTCTTATCCTGGGCTACTGTCAAAATAAATAGCATTGATATTAAAAGCCTTTATTTGTGATATTTAAAAAAGATTGCTGTAAAATCCCATGGAGACAAACACAGAATTGCAGTTAATTAGCTTTATTGGGTTGCTGGTACTGTATTATCAGGAAAGACTGGAAGAGTTACAGGATATACCACAGTGAAGGGACTGTGTTATCTGAACACTCCGAGCTTCTAACAGAGAAAAATTAAAAAACTTCTAGAATATCTGTGATTTAAAATGAAGGCAAGGATTCGAGATCCCAACTAAGACTTTTTTTTTTTAAAAAAAGTACATGAAATTCAAAAGAATGACTTTCCTGTGATCAACTCTTGGACACTTCCTTTCTCAGGCCTAGTTTCATGCACTTGTCCTGCTGTCTAGGGGCACAGAGTGCTATTGCACCTATGTGCTTCAACAAGGCACTAACTGCCAAGTTCTCGTCAAATTTAAGACCTAAACTGACCTCTTTAAACAGCAGTCAAATGTCGTAAACATCATTAACACTTAGGGTTTTTTAAAAGCTTATCTAGTTGAAAGAGGTGCGGTAGCTGCCTCTCTCCTCCTTCACTCACAGGAGTGGTACAGAGGAGGATGAATGGCCAAGATGGAGTGACTCCTACCAGCCAATGGCTGTTCTCAACCATTGCTCAGCTGCCACTTCTGTTCTTGTTAGAAGCCCATATCAAGGTCAGGCATCCTGGCTGAATTGAGCTTCACAGACAACAACATGCAGGTTTGTGGCCACCCTGCATAGCCTCTCAGCTGTTTTTCCAATAAAAGGTGTTCATTTCCTGCCTCTGAGTCACATTTGGCGATTCTCATAGTACCTGATACTTTTTTATTAATGTTTCATTATTATGGTGATCTGTGATCAGTGATCTTTGAAGCTACTTGTATAATTGTTTGGGGGCATCACAAACCACACCCACAGAAGAGCAAATTTAATAAATGTAATGCATGCTCTGAATGCTCTGTGGACCAGACTTTTTCCCATCTCTCTCCCACTCTTGTGGCCTCCCAAGTCCCTGAGACTCACAATTTTGAAATTAGGCCAGTTAATAATCCTACGATGGCCTCTGAGGGTTCAGGTGAAATGAAGAGTTGCACATCCCTCCCCTCAAATCCAAAGCTAGAAATGATTAAGCCAAGCAAGAAAAGGCACGTGGGCAGCCGAGTTGGGCCAAATGCTAGGTCTCCTGTGCAAAGAGTGAGCAAAGCTGCAAACGCAAGATAAGTTCTTGAAGTAAATTACAAGCGCTACTCCTGTGAACACACACATTATAAGGAACGAAACCAGCATATTTGCTGATACCAAGAAAGTTTTAGTGATCTGAGGATCAAACCAGTTGCACTATTCTCTCAAGCCAAAGTCTCCTGTAGGGCAAACCCCGACTCTCTTCAATTCTCTGAGGACTGAGAGAGGTGATGAAGTCTTGCAGAAGAAAAGTCTGGAGCTAGCAGAGGTTGGCTCGTGAGGCTTAAGGAAGAAGTCACGTCTAGAACATAAGGGCCAGGTGAAGTGACCAGGGCTAAGGTAGGTGATGCAGGAAGCTGTCCAGAAGGTCTAGTTGAGGCAACTGGTGAAGGCGTCTATTCCAAAAGACTTTGATGTAGAAAAAACAGTCATATCATCTAGGACTTCCATAGCTAGGGAAGTCAATGCCAAGCCCAAACTTCCAAGGCCAGGCTGACCCTCGCGTTAAGGGTTAATACATCTGGTGACCTTCAGTTGAAGCCAATGCTCGTGTGCCATTCCTAAGATCCTGTGATAAACAAGAATTATACTAATCGACCATGTCTGTGCACTGTTAAGGGAACCACAAAACCTGGAGGGCAGCACATCTATGACAACACGGTTTACCAGGTATTTCCAGCGCACTGTTGCAACCTACTGCTCAGAAAGAAAGGCTCCTTTCAAAATAGTACTGCTAACATATACAGAAGAAATGATGAAAAAAGAAAAATCACCTCTGACAATAGCCAAAGAAATATTTGTTTTAGAAAAAATCATCACTGGATTCTAAAAGAAGTAGAGTAAATTGTGATAAGAAACAGAATATTTGTGTGGCCCCAAACAATCTTCACCCAGAACACTAATTACAAGACAAAAAGTAAATGACATTAGAGAAACCTGGCAGACAACACCTTAACTGAGTGATCAAAACAAGCATCAGGTTTACTTGAATAGATCAAAATCATTTCTCTTCTAGAATGTTCTGAAAAGACAGCATTGCTGTGTGATATTCTTGTCAAAAAATGTATGATGTGGCCAAACCTGGTGGTCACGTCTGTAATCCAGCTGCTTGGAAGGCTAAGACAAGAAGAAAGCAATTTCAAGGCCAGCCAGCACAGTTTAGCAAGACCCTGTCTCAAAATAAAAATTCAAAAAGGGCTGGGGATATAGCTCAATGCTTGAACACTTGCCTAGCATGTTCAAGTCCTTGGGTTCAATCCCCAGTACCACCAAAAGAAATTACAATATGAAATTGTTCATAGGAAAACACCACACAATTGCTATATGTGTTCACAATAGCAATGAGAATAAACTGGTTCAGCACTTTGGAAGCTGTTGGGCAATTTCTTGCATAACTAAATGGAGTTTTACCACACAAATGAGCAATGGGTCTCCTTAACTTTTACCCAAATGATTTAAAAAAACATGTCCTCAAAAAATCCTACCTGAGGGTTGAGGTTGTGGCTCAGTTGTAGAGCACTTGCCTAACATGTGTGAGGCACTGGGTTCAATTCTCAGTATCACATACAAATAAATGTCCATTAATAACTAATAAAATATTTTTAAAAATCCTACCTGAGAATGCTTACAGCAGCCTCATTCAAATAACTGCAATCAACCAAGATGGACTGGACTAGTTAAAAGAATAAGCAAACGGTGGCATATCTGTGCACTGGATTATTATTCAGAAATTCTTAAAAATGAGATATTAAGCTTTGAGGAAGCTACATGGTACACAATTGCAACCGTGTGACATTCCAGATGAGACAACTGGAGAAATAGCAAAAAGTTCAGTGTCACCAGTCCTTTGAGGATCAGCTGTTGCCAGCTGTTATGTGGAATAGGTGAAGCACATTTAATTTAATAGTGCAGTAGAACTACTGTTATGATACTTTAATGATGAGTATAAGATCTAAAGAATAAAAACATTATTAACCAAGAAAAGCTCCACATAGTCTCCCCAAGCTAATAACTCAGCCTACTAGTGTGGTGTGCTAATAGCAAAGCCGCTAACCATCCAAAGAACTGGATTAATTCAGCAAAATAGAAATGAAATAGCAAATGTAGAAAAAAATGTCCCTACATTAAGTATTTGTGAAAACCCACTGAGCTTTACAATACACAGGGTACACACATTTTGAGAAATCATTTAGGAAGATAGGATATTGCAGGATGGAATGAATAATGCGTCAAAATAATATAAGTGTGTTTTAAAAACAATGCAACAATCTTTCCAGCGTAAGGGAGGGAGAACGGGGCTGACCCAGGTAACAGGAAGTGGGCAGAGTCCGGGGAACCAGAGGCAAAGGGACTGTTCCTAGCTCTGCTTTCTACTTGAAAGGCTGCTCCCTACGGGTCTGTGCCAATGGTCTAAACCACTCTGCAATACGCTGGAATTGGAAAATCAGAAAATGGACAACTGGATTTCTCACTGATAAACCTATGGGTCACAGTGAAGAAAGGGATAGAGGCTGCAATGATCCATCCTGTCGTGGACTAGACTCAAAACCTTCACCTTTCATTTAATACAGACACTGATGGGTGTAGAGAGAATATTTATGCGTTTGTACATACTCAGGAGTTACTATAAACCATCTTCCTGGCTCTGTCAGCTGGATGGCCCAGGAAGCAGCAATACCCCGGTATCAAGTAGCCTACGTAGGCAAAAGTCCTGGTTCCCACCAACACGCCACTGAAGGACTAGGCTCATTGCAGAAATGGTAAGATGTATGTGTAGATCCCAAAATGCCAGAAACAAGGAAGGACCCAAAGCCAACAGTAACAGGCGATGTCAAGAGAAACGAGGGCCAACAGAAAAGCTCCCCAGGACCACACTGCAATATGTGGATGCACAAAACAAAGTGTTGTTACACTTTATAGTAATTCAAGTATAAAATAAATGTTTCTGAGTTCATAATATTAGGTCATATTGCTAGTCTGAACTTTTGATGTTGTGAGAAGGCACTAAATCGATTTGTGGTTCCTCCCCAAAATACACCACCCCAGTGTAAACATTAGAAAAAAATCAGACAATTCCAAATGGGGACAATCTTATGAAATATCTGACCAGTAATTCTCAGGCGCTGAAGGTCACCTAAAAAATGTCTGGGAATCATCAAACATGAAGTCTAAGATGCAGTGAAAACCACGAGGTATCTGTGAAAACAAGATCCCTAATTCTAATACAGCACCCTTGTTGGCTCCTGAAGCAGAAAAGGACACTAGGAGAAAAGCAAAGACACCTGAGAGATGCCTGGACTTCTGTTCAAAATGACGCCTCGATACTGGCTTATTGTTCCAGACAAGCCTACTACACCACTGTGATCATCAGTCATGATCATACACAGGTTCCTAACCGGGAACCTGGGTGTGGGGCATGTGGGAGCTTTCTCTACTCTATTCACAATGATCATGTAAATCTGAAATAGGTTTAAAATTTTAGAAAGATATTTAGAAGGGTGTCAGACCCTTCCTGCTTCAGCAATGACAGGGAATGTCTATTAGCCTTCCAAGACATTTGTCTTCACCAAGAAATAAAATCTACAAAGCAACGTGAGTTCATTAAAATTGTATTTGCCTTTTGCATTTGACACATAGCTATTTGTATTAGCTTCTTTTATATATAATATATAAGACATGCATAAGAGCTATGGAAAAGGGGTTTTCCTGAAGTTCCTCAGCAGTAAACAGAGATGACTTTTGACACATGAGGACCCAGGAGAGCTGAGAACAAGCAGGAGAAGCAGGCTGGGGGTGGGGGTGGTATCAGGATTGGGAGGGTAAGCATATCTGCCAACAGGGGCTGGGTTCCCATCACAAAGGCATCATGCCAAGGCAGTCTTCTTTCTTTTTTGTTTTTTTATCAAGAGCTGAAGTATGAAAATAAGGCCCCTGGAACAAAGAGAAAGAATGAATAAAATTCCAACTAATGAGATGGTGTAAAAGATAAGATGTGCCTGGATGTAGGCTCTTGTGGAAGTAAAGGTGGATAAGAACATGGTCACTGGATGCCAAGGGACAGAGGAGTTACACTCTGCACTTCCTGAGTCTAGATGCCCTGGAAGCTACATGAAGGTGAGATTTTTGCTACCACATTCAGAAACCTCAGAGGAGGCACGGCCGAGTTGAGATGTACTGGTCAGCACAAGAACAGCTCCCAGGAGTGTGGTGCAGACAACTTGACTGAGGACAGAGGGGTTTCCCATCACCCTCACAGGGGGGCTTCAGGATGTTAATGAGATCCAGAGATGGGGCCAGCAGTGGGCAGAAGTTCACACAACAGCACACTTCAAATGTGAAGCACATGACAGTGAAATCCAGCTGCTGGACTAAATAACTAACCCACACTTCCCTTGGGTGTAAAAATACTCAAATAAATCTAAAAAAAAAAAAAAAAAGTATGCTTTCCTTCACTTAAAAGAATGTGTAGACCAAGAATCCAAAATATTTTTATGGCAGGTATTCAAAATTAACTAATATAAACTAGATTATATGTCTACCACCAAATTCTCCTTTTCTTTCAGATGCAAATAGAAAGAGATTTTAATTTCAGCTTCACCAAATTCTATGTAACCACAAGAAAATTACTTAAATTTTCTGAGTTTCATCTTTCTGCCCTTAAATAAAAGGGATCATGATAATAATATTTGCTACTTTTTAATTTCTTTTCAAATTTTAATCAAAGTAATTCATGATGTTTAACAGAGTCTGACCTTAGTAACTATGCAATAAATGGAGTTATTTTACTGTTTATTAATGTATTTAAATCTTTAAATTATAATGATGTCAGTTAATGAGAATTATAGAGACAGAAATACATAATATGCTCTCTGATAGGTCTCTGCTTTATTTTCAATCAAAATGATTATAGTTGATGCTTTAACATATTCCTAAAATATTCCCAAGATATACTTTTATGGAACATATTAATATTGCATAAAAACATTTTACACCAATAAGGTCCTATCATATGACATAATTTATCAGCAAATGGCATTTGGATGAAGACAATGATGACCACAATGACAAGGATGATGTTGATGGGTAATGTAGAGGAGGTGGACGATGATGGCAAAAGGAACGAGAAGGCCATTTCTCAGTCATGATCATACACATTCTGGTCCCATGCATTAATAAAGAAATGTGATGGTTAAATTCACTGTGGATAGACAATCCAGCACAACTGGCGGAAGGCGTTTCTGTCCTAGTAGACAATTTTCAAGGTGAAATGTTTTCTTTGTGAAAGTCTTTACAACAGATGAGAATTTTAATTATCAACTGAGGCTTCAACATAACTCTTTTCTAGTGTTAGAAAACCCTTTCAACATTTTCTCTAGCCTGAGAATTGGGGAAAATATCCCTGATTTCCCACTGAGAGCGTTAGCTAGAAATGATCTTTGCTCTAGAGTTGGTATTAACTAATTAAGAAATCTCACATAAATATTGTACAAACATTAAAGAAATTACCATCCTTTCTCCAGGAAAAATAAATGTGCCTCCTGATGTCTGGTCAAAAATTAGAATGTCTGTCCTACAGTATAGAATCCTGTAATTCTTCCAACTTACAACACTTTAAGTGGATAGCAAGATGATTGCATTAAAGATCCCAAAGAGCACATGCTCCAAATATAATATTAATTTTAATGTGGAATATATAAAAATGTAATCTGCTTACTATAGCATATTCATGGGTCCTGGATTGTAGGATCACAGTTCTTCTTTTCCTCTATGTCATTATATTCTTAAAACTCTAAATTTAACATGTAACACATATAAGAAGATAATTTGCTCAAGTTAAAGCTTGCTGAGATTATTTTTTTGCAAAAGTGTCCAAGTAAAACCATGGACAACATTAAAAACTCTTGAGTCCCTCAAATGGAAATAAAACAAAATCCATTCTAACCATGACCAATTCACTGTAAACATCCATTTAACATGTTGTGTTTATTAGGATGCTAAATAAAGAAAAACACAGAAGGAAATCTAAAGAAATGTTCAACCATGTTACTCACAAGAAATGACAATACATAAATTCTGTTATACTGCCACACTTTCAATTCTCAGAGCCTAAGGGACCACCAATAATCACAGTGCTCTAGGAGACATGTGAAATTAACCTGACTCATCCTTAATCCTGGAAAAAAAGTCTACAAAGTTTATTGAATCCTGGAAATATAGGAATTTGAAAAAATAAGCCTTATTATTGTTATTTTAGAATTAAATTATAATAAAATATGATAAAACCAGTTCTTTTACTTTCAATTCCTGTTTCTGATAATTCAAATGACCAATTTCTAAAACGAAGTTTCTACATATTATTTTACCATTTTTAATATTATTACATACACTATTTTCAAAGAATAACAATTAGTACATTTGAAAATAGACGCAAATATGCTGAGATTCTCAGATCTAGGATCCAAATTTCTGAGTAACAATATTAAAAAATGTTAGGGGCTATATTATCACTAATTTATCATTCTATTTCTAGATTCTGAATTCTGGCCAGTCCATGGGGAAACATCATATAACTTTTAGAAATGATAATGACCATAGAAATGAAATAATTTAAAATGCAAGGATAACAAAGGGCAGAAATAAAATTTTTAAAAATGTATCATGATAGGCTGTGCAAAGCCTTGTATTAGGTGTTGAATCTAAGAGAAAAAGAGAGGGGAGAAGAAGGAGGAGAGGAGTCTCCAAAGAAGGAAAGGATGGAGAAGTGCCAGTTGCCTGGCTAAATCTGTCTTGCTCAGCACAATCTGCTGCTTCTCCATTTTCCACTCACTGTGGACTCCTCCCCTGCCAGGGGACACTGGAGGCCAGGTGTATCAGCAAGGGAGATCCTGCAATGACAACTGCCTGCCAGGAAGCCCACCCACTCTCCCAAACTCAGATGAAACTCTCCAGCAGAGACACAAGGTGGGGAAACGTTTTTGTTTGTGCCAGGGACTCCCACTTAGAGGAAACAGGAATCCAGGACTGGGAAAATCTCCTTTGTCCACCACTTTAGTATCACAAACAGGGACCAATAAGAGCCTCCGTGGCAGACTATAAAGTCAGCAGATCAAAATAACATGACAAGGACTCTGAAAATCAATTATTATTAAAACCACAGCCAGCAAAGGCAGGTGTATGCTACACGTCAACATGTATGTGCCTACTAATTTTTTTAAACAAATTATTGAATGAATGAATGAATGAATGAATGAATAAATCCAGAATTTCTATCATGAGAGCTAAAATATTCAGGATAAAACTGAAAATCACCCATTACACTAAGAGTTAAGAAAATCACAAATTGATGAGAAATGATGAGGCACTAATGGGAACACCAATTTGAAACAGATGTCAGAATTATCTAATAAAGCTTTAGAAAGCAACAATGCAAAACATAATTTAACATTGATGACAAACTCTTTTGAAATAAATTTTAAAAAGAAAAAACATTGGAAACATATCAAAGTTATAAAATAGAACTAAATTGAAATTGTACAACAGGAAAATACAGTAATAGAAGCAAAAGATAAAATTCACTAGATGTTTACTATAGCAGAGTGGAGATAACAGAGAACATCATCCGCAAACTTGAGGACACATCGAGAGCATTCACCCAATCCAGACAATGGATCAAATAGAGTGGAAAAAAAATGATAGCCTTGGTAGACTGTGGGAGGGTGTGAAAGGTCCAGCACACATCACTGGATTCTCAGAATGAGGCGGGAGAGAGAGTGGGCTTAAAGAGTATTCAAAGACCTAACACCTGGAAATTCCCCAAGTTTAACAAAAACCACAAGCCTTCAAATTCAATAAGCGAATCCAACTCTCCATAAAACGAACCCAAAGAAATGCAGGCCAAGACTTATCATAATCAAACCTCTAAAACCTAGAGATAAAGGTAGCTCATGGAAAGCAGCCAGAGAGACGTAAACGCTAACTACAGGGGACACAGAAGCGAATGAGAGCAGAAATGCCCGGGACCATGGGCCGGAAGGAGTGGCACAACAATTTTCCAGTACTCAGAAATCTGTCAACCATCATTCTATCTGAATAGAAATTATTCTGTAG
The DNA here is from genome assembly GCF_001458135.2 of Marmota marmota marmota. NCBI lineage: Eukaryota > Metazoa > Chordata > Mammalia > Rodentia > Sciuridae > Marmota > Marmota marmota. Next base: position 4,637,618 of record NW_025999991.1, on the reverse strand, counting down.
GAATAAAGGAAAATAATACGTTTTCAGGTAAAGAAAAATTTGAAGGGCGGGAGGAATGTTACTAATGGACCAAAGACATGACCTTCAGAATAGCTATAGGAAGTTCTTCCAAGAGGAAGGACAGGAGGAGAGAAAGACACGTGAGGTTTAGGGAGCAAGAAGAACAGAAAAAGCAGAAATCTCAGTCAACACACAGACTCCTCCTAAGCTCTCCAAATGTGCTGTGTTTGAGACAAAAATCACGACACCATCTGAAGGTGTTTAAAAGTGTGGATGTGGATAGAAAGGGAAAGTTTGCATTATTCAAAGTAGTAACATCTAGACACAAGTTGTAAATGTGTCCCAACACACGTGTACACTGTAATACCCAGAATAATCACTGAAACCTACCCGTGACAGGTATGCACAACTGGTCAATTCCTTACCCTTCAAGACCTCCTTCATTCCTAGTCATCTGCCTAATGATGCACCTCTCTAGGTCCTAAAGACTCTCTGTTCCTTTCTGAAATTGCTCATCACTGCAATGTTTGAAGATAAACAAAATTCTACAGCAGACATAATTTTTCCCACTTACTTCAATGACATTGCATCATACTGTAAATCATCTACTATTCTTTCACATGTGTCCTATCTTCCCAACTACTTTGGGAACCTTTAATTGTCACAAAATGTCTTGGTTATCTTTATGAATCTTTGGCCTTTATCATGGTGCCAAGCACGCCCATGACCTACGTTCAATAAATGCTTCATAACCAAGGAATTCATAGATGCTAGTGTTTAAATGGAGCCCATGCATTATCAAACACCTCACACTTCAGAAATGAGAAAACCGAAGCTACAGAATTATTTATAAGAATTGTTGGAGCAAAAAAAAGTAAATAATATAAAAATGTATAAAAGCTTGATCATAAGACAGGATCCTAGAAGGTAGAAATCATGATCCAGGTACCCTTAACTGTGGCAATGTCCTTGGTGAAGTCCAGCCACCTGACATTTAGAAGAGGCTGAAAATTTTAAACAATAAGGGGAGCTTGACAAAATCTGACACCTAGAGGAACAAGCACGGCCTGTGAAGTGACTGTCCCTTCAGTAACCATGGCCAGCACAGACTCCATTACTTTTTAAATGCTTTATATATAAAGGATGCTACGAAGATCAGCACTGTCACATTACACATCTGAAAAGTATGACGATGATTCTGCAGCCTAGTTATAGACACAATCCGGCAAAGCTCTGGGCAGCAAGGTACAGCATGGAGACTCCAGTTAGTCACGCTCCACTGCATACTTGAAATGGGCAAGGGACGGCTCCTACAGCTTCTCACCACACACACTGAAAGGACAGCTATTAACGGTGAAAGCCACGTCAGTTAACGTGTAATCACTTCATGTGAATACTTGTAGGAAACCATAATGCTGTGTGCTTCACCTCCATACAGCTTTTATTTATCAATTATAACTCAATAAATTAATAAAATTAGAATACGCTGTTAATTTAATTCTAATTAGATAATGCACTGTACTTTCTTTCAAAAGATACAGTAGTATTCATTTTACATAAGCTCGTTTTCAAAGAAAAGATTTTCCCTCTGCCACATAAGATGCGTTTATTGATGTTGAGATGTGAGTAATGTAAGTAGAAACGGGATTCTGATGAAGGATCTATCCCATCCCATTACTCAAAAAAGAGGTTATAAAAGATGAAGATACAGAAATGCTCATCTACATAAAAAAGCAATGATCAATATATAAAGTAGACAAATAAGTAAAATGTTTGCTGAAGGCAAAATGAATCGTTCAAGCTAATGCTGAATTCTTGAGAAGTCAGGGTGGATGGGGCAGATGTGGCATTGCGTTGCACTCACTGAGTGACGGCTGGAGCCTGCCTTGGGGGAGATGCTCAGCTTCCAGATGCATTCAAGAGGGAACCAAAGCGAAAGGGGAGGCCTGGGAGAGGAAACACCGACAGGCCTGCCTTTGGAAACGGGTCAAGGACAATCGTTCTCTGGCACAGTGGATCTGAGACATCACGTGATTTTTTTCGTATCTTTATGCAAAAGCATTCTGTGCATTTTTCATGTGGTTGAGATATCCAGATCACACAAAGGAATCAATGTAGTAAAATGTGACGAGTAGAGGCAAGGAACCGCAGTTCCGAATCCTGCTCCCCACAGTGAGTAAAAGCCACTGAAGGGCTGCAAACAGTAGACTTGTAGATTCAGTAACTACAGGGAGAGTGACTACACGAGGACTTTAGATATCACAGGGTCCTAAACATGTGTGCTAGAGTCTGGCCTAAGCCAGACTGATCTATTTTGGTTGGGTACATGCTGAGAAAGCAGACGGATGAACATTAGCCACCCGCTACCTACAAAGGTAGGAGGAGTGGCAGGAACTGCCCGGTGGATGTTTGTTAAATACTTACCAGCAATCAGGCATAAAATGTAGCCTTAAAACTGGACACAGCTCCAGGTTTCTATCGTTTAAACTGCTGGAAGAGCCAATCTTCATCCATTATTCATTTAGGCCTCTTACCCAAATTCAGCAGCAACAATCTCTCAGCTCAAATGCTAAATCAAGCAGTGAGAGTCCCCAAGGTTGATTGGATGGCCCCTTCAAGCAGTTCGCCTCAGGCACCTTTCCTCAGGTCCACAGGAGGTCTCCGCCCATGCACAGATGGAATGCTTCTAGAATGTGTAACCCATCCATATATTTAAAATTTCCTTCATATCACTAAGAAAGGCCCAGTTTTGAAATGCATCACCGTAAGTAATAGGTCATCAATTCCAACAACAGAAGCCCAGGTTCAATATTCAAATCGTAATTAGTAGAGCAATTTGATTCATGGAATAAAACTGCTCTGCGTGGCCACCTTTAACACATCACATTCTAGTTAGAATCAGCACAAACCCCAGCACCACACCTTCCTGATCAGAACCTGGACAGCAAACCCACTTCCACACTGTGTACCTGAGTGTCAAAACCACAACTGCCCTAACAGTGACTTTGTTGTTCTAAAAGTAACCAATGTGAGTCATAGAAAAAAATTTCAATGCAAAGAATTTAAAATGAAAATACTAAAATATACTGGTGATTATAACTCACTCATTGTATAACATGGAGTCACTGCTGACATTTGGACAATTTGGCCTTCAATAAGTATGTACCCACACACACACACACTTACATATTTTGGTATATGCAAATATACTCAAACACACACCCAACTATAAACATAAGCACTAAGTGACCACCATTTTCATCATTTTACATGTTCAATGAGTGTCACATGAATATGCAAAACTAAATCTCACTATGAGTACCAGCTGTGCTTGCAGGACCTTGAGCCCTCTTTTGAAGATTCTTCTAACTCTGGCATCTTTGCGGTCCCTAGGGATTTGTCACATGACATACATACATTTCATGACTCCGCCCTGGCTATTTTCTTGTCATTTGACTTAGATTATTAACCTTACTTGTGAACATTAATCTTCCACTTCAGAACGCATTTCCCACTGCACATCTACCACCGCCAACACCATGGTCTCAGAGGAGATTCAGTCATTTGTTCACTCAATGGGTCATGGTGAATAAGATTCTTACTATGTTGCATCCACCTTGACAAGCACCGGGGCTACAGCAGAGAAGGAAATGGAAAGACACCCATCATTGCATACTGTGGGAAGGGGTACGGGGCGGGATGGGGGGCTGACAGACAAGCAACTGAGTGACAAGTCATACAGAGAAAAAAATCAGAGGAAGGAGGTGTGGTAGGAAGAGCTGGGATTAAGGTAAACTGCAACTTCAGAGAAGGTGAACAGGGGACCAGAGACAGGAGGTCTGAGTAAAACCCTGAGGAAGTTAGAAATATAAATATTTTGGGATCTAAATGGAAAACATGTCCAAGGCCTGGAGTTTGAAGCAAACAGGTAATTAATTCAAGAGATACACTACAGGTGTATCTCTTTTCCCATTGGGATACACCTGTAGTCTATCCAGATGCCCTGAAAATAAGACCAAGGAGAAGGTCAGTGTACCTGGTACTCAAATTACTAATGAGTTGGGATGCAGAGAGAAAGGTGAAGCCAGAGACAGCTGGAGTCCAGATCGCACCGGGCTGTCGGCGTGGAAGGCTGGGCTTTGGTCTAGAGGAAATGGACAGCCATTGGAGGGCTTTCGTCAGAGCAGTGAATTTTACTGGTTCTACCTTCAGGGGATCATTGTGGCTTCTGTGTTGAGAATATAAAGGGAGCAAAGGCAACGCAGAGAAACTGCTGGGCTCATCGAACAAGCAAAGAGGGTGACATGAAGCCGAGGTGGTAACAGCGAAGGTGGAGAGGACATGGATTGAGGTTTGAAGGTGGAACCGTGGAATCTCCCAATAGATGGGATAATTAACTTGCAAGCAAGCAAGAACTAGAGCTGGATTCTGATATTTTGTTGTGATCTACAGGCAGGCCCTACCCTTTATGGAAAGTGTGAGACTGCCAAGAAAGGGAGAGTGCGCAGTAAAGGTCCCTGGTCTAGACCCCGGGGACGCCCCATGTTTACAGTCAGGGACATGAGAAGAACCCAGTAAGTAATACTGAGAGTAAGAGTCTAGAGGAGAATGGTATTTCTCCCCACATTTCTTACTAACTGCTAGAGCACAGCTGAGATTGGGTTTTAATGTTCTCCGTGACTTGACTAAAAGCTCAATGGTAATAGAATTCAGGTTACAGACAAGGGATGAACTAGGAATGGCTGCATTGCCTGATGGATGGACATGGCTACATTACTTGATGGATGGACAGGGTGAAGCCTCTGTTGGAGTAGGAAGGATGGGAGCCTCTGTTACCCACAAAACTTCCACCCAGAAAAAAACTGAGAAAGGCTCTATTCAAATATCAAAAAAGTCAATCTCGTGGGGTCCTGTGGCTTCAAGGTTATTATCGTCTCCCACCCAAACCTCCCGTATGGAGGGAAAATGCTCTTTTCCCATTGGGATGCACCTGTAGTATATCCAGATGCCCTGAAAATAAGACCAAGGAGAAGGTGAAGCCCAAGAGAGAAATGAATTGCACCATCATGTTGGGCCAAGTTAATTCCCCACACTTCATTTCTTTCATGTCAGGGATGTCTTGTCCCACATAGTTAGAGACTATTCTTCCTTCCTCCCTTTATGGGTCTGCTTTTAGAGTATTTTTATCAGGACACAAGGGGTGGCGTTAGCATAAATGAGAAGCCTAGGGTAGTAGAGGGTAAGGACTGCCTTTCATTTCCCCTTCTAAATTAGATAATAAGAGGGAGAAAGCCTTTGAGCACAGGCAGCACTCCAAGTCCTCACCACGCTGTCTAATGTCACTGCATGTGACTCACTTTCCCAGCACGTTCTCTTCTCACCTAGTCCTCTACCAGCCTCACATGCAGATGATGGCTACCCTCTGTCCTGCCTCCTCAGGTCTGGATGGCTGACTTCCTGCAAGCTGACCCCTCACAGGAAAGGGCCACCCTCCCAGCTAAGTTCCTACCTCAGACACTCTTCTCTACAGGTGCACTGCCCATCAGAGGGGATCACCATGCCCCTCAGTAAAATCCGTCTTTACAAGTTTAAGCCCTCTTACAATGTTCAGTATATGCTTAATGTTTTATATGTCCTCTTTCAATGGAAAAAAATAAAGGTGACACACTGCACAAACTGGTACTCCTAACTACTATTCTCAGTCAGTCAAATAAGTTTTTTACATGCCTTTTTAAAGCAGAAAATATTTTCTTATTGCAATAAAGAGCATGCAATACTTGGAAAGTTGCTATTTGCAATCACTTTCCAAACTCATGCTAACTTACTATTTAACGTCACTTCCAAAGTACAGCCATTCATGCAGTAACTCATGCCCGGCACTCATCTAAACACTAGCAATAATGCCAGGAACAGAACAGGCAAAAATCCTTTCCTCCTCCTAAATTATATCTTAGTGGAGAGGGGACAGTGCTAGAAATTTGTCTCCAAGGAGGTGATAGTTCTCTGAGCAGAACTCACAACAGGTATTCATTTATGCCTAAAAAAGATGAAGAGAGTGAACTGGTGGGTTCTGCTCCTGGCGCTCGCTGGGTGGAGGAGGGAGTGCGTGGAGGGCCAGGATGCTTTCTCCCCAGGGCTGCAGAGAGGTAGACTTCTGGTGCCCCAGCAGGGACCCCCACACCAGCAACTGCTGCACTCCCCCCATGCACTTTCACTGTTTAGGAACCCAGCAGCTGGACCTCAGAGGGCTGAAGAGAGAGATCACCTACCCCAGGGTGCTCTGCTGTCACAGAGAGGGAAAGGCAAATGGAAGAATGAGCAGATCTGGAGGGAAGAGTTCCTGCCGGAAGACAGCAGATGAACATGCAGAGACCACCACGGGCTGTACCCACGTTCCTCGATTTATGATAACCTGCTTCCTACAGGGTGAAGCCTCTGTTGGAGTAGGAAGGATGGGAGCCTCTGTTACCCACAAAACTTCCACCCAGAAAAAAACTGAGAAAGGCTCTATTCAAATATCAAAAGATCAGAATGGAAAACTGACATCACCTAGAGAAAACAGTGAGCTGTCCATCCTGGGTTATATCAAAAGGGAGGATGCTGCTCTGCCAGGGAGTTAATATAAATGCTAAATAAGGGTTCCTGAAATGAATACACACACACACACATTTATGTGCATGTGCACACTGTTTTCACATTCTTACAATATTTTGGAATTAAATGAACTAAAACATCAAAGCAAGACATTCGGTTTTTTTCTAAATTTTTCTAAACCTGAAATAATCTGATTTTTGAATGTTAAGTAGTAATTTCTTGAAAACCTTCTGAGATGTGGGCTTCCTTTGTAAGAACATTTTAATCTACTGAAGGAAAGGGAAGAAGTGAAAGTATTTCAGTGCTTTCACTGAAATGGGAGAGGAGTGAGGAAATTATCTTACTAAAAAGGAATCTCCCTCTAAGCTGGGGGACAAGTGTGGAGACTGCTGCCACTTAGGGACCAGGGAGAGTGAGAGCCACTGCTGATAGCATCTCCTCCAAGCAAGATTCTCTGAGGGTGAAGGGCAGGGTATTAATGACCACCTCAGACCAAAGGGAGTGTTTGGAGAAATCTGGACGAACGTTTAGCCACCAAAACAGCAGAAGGGCAAAGCAAAATGAGTCAAAAGAGCAATGTGATTTAAACAGAAAAAAATCTTTTAAAAAGGAAAGAGAAACTGTGGTGCTTAATGTAGCATAGCAATAAGCATAAAGCAAGAAGGAAAGAATGAAATCAAGTGTGTTGGACATTATACATTCTGTGAGCACAGGATGAATTCCACTCAAAGACCAGCTTAAAGAAAAATCAAACAGCTTTTTGCAGAAATACATGTAAAAAGAAATTCCAAAAAGAAAGATTGAATAGTGGGTGAGCAAATAGACATCTGGAAGTGAACAGAAATGAAAGCAAGAGTGACCATCCTAAATATCCAACAAATTGATAGTCAGAATCACTAACGATGATTAAAAGCATCATGAAGTGGGAAAAATACTGCTTTAGTTTCTTATTAATTTCAGTAATTCACATTGAGATTTTCTTGCATTTTTTAGATTGACAATCATAACATATGCAAATAAATGACAATTTTCCTCTATTATAACAATTCCCCACTTTATCTTTCCCTTCTGATCTTCTTCAGTGACCAAAGTGTTGACTATAAACTCTGATAATGGGCATCATTTTCTTACAACTTTAAACCATGTCTCTAATACGTTATCATCAAGAATTGTTTTTGCTGATAGTTTTTTGGTAATCACTCTTTTTGGTTAATCCTCCATCCCATCCCGTCACATTGAGGGTTTTCATCATGAAATAGTGTGTTCTCTCCCTCATTACCTCCCCTAGGCTTGTCTTTCATCTCTTAAGTAAAATGTTTCAATGGTATTGAATAGTCAACCACTGGGAAGAACGCAACTTGGTACTTGATACTAATTCACTCTTTTTTATATACTGCTAGATTGGACTTGCTGTCATTTGAGTTAAGAAGTTTTCTTCTAGGCTCTTAGGTCAGATTGACTGCTAGTATTTATTCTCATATGTTCTTTTCAGGGTTTGTAATTGAGGACATAACATTAGTATCAGAGAATGAATTGGAGATCTCATTATTTCCAACAGAATTTTTCTAAACCTGGAATAATCTGATTTTTGAATGTTGAGTACTAATTTCTTGAAAAACCTTCTGAGATGCGGGCTTCCTTTGTAAGAACATTTTAATCTACTGATTCAGCCTATTCAAAGGTTATGGGACCATGTGTACTTTCACATTGTTCTGGATTTGTCCATCTTGAGCAGGCTTTCAAGTAGAGTAGCATATAAATATTTGTAAAATTGGCTTATTTCTCTCAGCTGTTGGGTTTTGGTCTGTCGTGACTATTCTAGAGAATCATTGGAGGAAAATTTTGTTTCTTTGTATGAGATTCATCCTTTTCTTATCAATGCTATTAAGGTCTTCATATTTGACAGTCTGCAGTCTCATGACAATATTTCCAGGTTTTCCTCCTTTTCTCTTCTTCTTGTGTGTTTTATCTCCTGCTTGTCACACCTGTGGATTCTGGAGTGTCTCTAGTGCAATGATTCTCACCCCATGCCCCAAACTCCCTTCCCTCTACTTCTCTTCTCTCAGGAAAGCTCATTAAAGGTAAGCGAGGTCTTCTCAGGACTTCATCTTCCCTCCCAGCTACTCTTCCAGATGTCACCTCATTGCCACCCTGTCATTTACCCTGATTCCTTCAGAAATGTTGACTGATACTCTGAATCTATCTTTTACTTTCATTATTTTTCTGAAAATTATTACTTTTTATATTTTATGGTTCCTTTTGATTGTTTTCCAATCTACCTGGTCATCTTGGGTGACCCTTTTTTTTGCTTGTTCTATGCTGTAATTATTTTAATATTTCATATGCAGATGATGTATTTCCTCTCCTTTAATATCTGTAGCCTTTGGGACTCTGAATCTAGTTTTCCTGGAGACTTATGGTACTGGATTACTCATGGTTACAGTGATTTTTTGACTGCTAACACATATTGATTGAAATAAACCTTAGAAATCCCTGGAACAAAATCAGGGTTCTTTACTGCTTGGAAAACACCCTGCTAGCCTCTGGGTGGTACCTGGTCAGTGACCCCCTTAGTCATGACCTTGCATGAATGTGAGCGTCCTTGAGAAACCTGCTGCAGGGGTCTGCTCAAGCTGATCTACAAATGCTCACAGACTGGGAGGTCCTAACAGGAAAAATCCACTTTTCTCAGAGTCTGATAGCTGGGAAGCCTAAAACTGTGGTCCGGCAGGGTGGGTTTAGAGGGAGAGACTCACAAGCACTCTCCATTACCTTTTTTAAAAAGTACACTAACCCTATGGGATTAGGGCCTCACCCTTGCCAGTCGTTTCATTTTAATTACCTCCTACAGGCCATATCTCCAAATACAGTCGCACTAGAGGTAGGGCCTCAACCCACGATGGGGGGGCACTGTGCAGTCCAGGTCACCAACCCAACGTCACTGTGGCCTGAAGTGTCCTGCTTTAATCCCACTGCTAAACTGACCCATGCCTCAAGGACCACCTCGACTTCACCATTTGTTAGGACTTCCACTTCATTGCTGCTAGTTTTGTCATTGTTCCTTCTCCCCCTCCCTCTGGAGACTCCCTTGACCTGTTTGCGGGCTTGGCACACTCTGCAGAGCGTCTTTGCGGTGACTGGAGAAGGAGTTGCGCTGTAACGGGAGCCTCCCCCAGACCCCGTTGGTCCCAGTGGGTGCTGGAGGTGGAAGGGTTGCCCCCTCCCCTCAGTTCATCTACTGTGGGCCGCGCTGGCCTGCGTGGAGAGTCTTCCTAGTCCAGCCGGTTTCTCTCTGTATGCCTCAGGCATCACAGCGGCTCCTGATTTTGTAGTCACTGATCCGTCAGAAGTGCGCGGACTCATCTCTAGGAAGAGGTGCATCTGAGTATGTGATCAATGCTTTGCATGTAATTTCCAAAGGTTGCGGTCCACCTGAAGCCCAGCTGTGGACCCTTTAAAGGTTCCAGGTTGTGGAATCCTGGATGGTACAACTAGTAACTTTATAAAATCATCGCAAGTGATGAACTTATGCTGGGTCAGTCTGCAGAAGAACGTAATAAACTAGATCAGTGCCTTTTAAAAATAAAAGTCAAAACAGAATTCAGCAACAATTTAGATTCTGTACATAGGAAATGAGATGATTAGATTGGCTTTACTGTGTATGGTAATGAATTCAATAAATAGCAATCTTATCCTTCCTATGTAAGGCAAGTAAGAATCAAGTCACTCATGTGCCAGACCAGATTTTAACCCTGGGAGGCCGAGCTTTGATCTTGGCACTTCGGGGGCTGAGTTGAAAGGTGAATGGGGGAGGGGAAAACCAATGACTAGGATGGTTCACTTGATTTCCTGATGGATAGCCTTCCAGTAGGCCACAACCATGGTGCTGCCATCCGGAGGCTGAAAGGCATTTCTCCTCCCAGGGCTTTGATAATAGAGACGGCAGGAAATAAACAGATGCATAACACAGAAAGTACCAGAAATGTCTGAGACAGAGCACAGTTGTGTGTGGCCAGGAGGCTCCAGTATCAGAGCAGCCAAATCAGGAAAGAAAAAGTATAGTGGGTGCCAGAGCGATGTGAGAGCACCCAGAAGGGTCCCTAGGAAACAGTGCCACAGTCACCCCAACATGGAGACAATGGCCATGAAGGAGCACCAGGTGTCCCTTGCAGATTTGCCCATCAGGGGGTGTTGGAAGGAATCTGTACTCAGGAAAGCATAGCTGAGTGCTGCGTCACTTATGTAGATTACAGTAAATCAGACTCTCTCTAAAATAGGCTACCTTGCTCACTTGCATTCCAATAAGCCTGTTTAAGTTGGCATTTCAGAACACAACCCCGAAGGCGGCTACAGGAGCCTGCTGGTCAGCAGCATGGGCAGCTGAGCTGGGAAGCCAACAGTCACCTCTGTCTCCCCCACCGGCAGCAGATGTATTTGTCACAAGGCAAGCAAAGGTTATTTTATTTTGAGCATCAACCAATGATCAAATTACCTTACCAGGTCAATGATACTGTTTATGTGAAAAATATCATCATGAGTGCAAGCATGATGAATTGGGGGAAATTTTCAAGTAACACTCAGACTTCAATCGTCTCACCCTAAATTTTCAAGCAAATAGATTCCATCAAATTCTTCAGATATTACAGGTAAAAACCAAACTAACACAAAGCACAATCAGTGTTGGTAGCCCACTCCAGAGACCCTTGCAATAAAGGGCTGACTACTTGTACATACACACATTACATAAAAAGATCTTTCAAATAAATCGTACTAAAGGTGATCAAAGGAAAAACGCAATCCTGGGAAATGCTGAAAATGTAACAAAGGCCAGTGGATGGAGAGGGAAAGAGACCAATGGAGTTGGTCAGTGAACAGCCACACACAAAGCCAGCCAGGACATCTGGGTCGAACCCGGGCTCCAGTCTCCTCACAGCCGAACACCAGGCATCTGAGCTTTCCCTAGGGACTGTGAACCCAACAGAACCAAAGCCGTTTCTCCTTAAGGACTGCCCCTGTGGCAAAGCTCCCCTCCATGTTACCCCACTTCTCTCACCTGAAGCCCGCGTGAGTGCTTTTCTCCTGCAGGGATTTAACTCAAGGACGCTCGACCACTGAGCCGCATCCCCAGCCCTATTTGTATTTTATTTAGAGACGGGGTCTCACTGAGTTCCTTAGCACCTCACTAAATTCTGAGTCTGGCTTTGAACTTAGGATCCTCCTGTCTCAGTCTCCAGAGCCGCTGGGATCACAGGTGTGCACCACTGCCCCTGGTTAAAGTTTATTTTTAAAAGGGCTGCAGTGTAGCTCAGTGGTAAAGCCCTTGCATAGCATGCAGGAGGGGGATTTCCAGCACTGCAAAAAGTAAAAAACTAAAAAATATGTATGTGTGTATATGTATATACACACAGTGTTCATGTGTGTGTGTGTGTGTGTGTATGCATGCTCTTAGCTTTGATGTGAGGGATACCTCCTGACTGCAACCTCACCCTGCTGCTGGTAGTTGTGGGAACTGCTTCAGGATCTGGTCTTTTTTTTTTTTTCTGGTTTCTATCTGTAAGTGTTTGGAGATCCTGTGGTCTTTGGAGTTCTTGTTTAACAACGTGATGTCACAAGATGCACACATACGTTGGTAAAGAGATTGTTAGAGGGAACATAGCAACACATCCATCATGCCACATAGCCACCCTCCCTTTTCCATCTTTGGAAAAATGACTTTTTTTATATTGTCTTTAATCAATAGCAAATCATCTCAAAACACAGAGCAGCCCCAGACCTTACAGATCAGTGACACTTCACCTGTATGAAACTAACCAAATCCCTTCATCAATACTTTAGACAATTGAAATTTTCCTCTATTAAAATCTAGCTAATAAAGGATAGCCACACAAAGGCTTCAGGAGCGTGGGGAGGGAGCTATGAACAGATTATACTGAACAGATCTCCACTCATATTTGAGAGGTCCAAGATTTTATAAAGATCCTTAGGCAACTCATCTGCCTTATGAAAATAAGAGAGCAAAGAACATTCTCTGCACAGTGTGAAGTTCCTCTGTCTTTCATATTTCTAATTCCAGGCAGCATGCTGTCTGCTCCAAAGAGCAGGAAAACAAATGCCAAGCTTTAATCAGAGTGGTAGGGGATGTGTGGGGACTTGTGGAGCATTTGTCCATTCCCAGCAATGTCATGCAGATTCCCATCAGAATACTAATGCCCAGACCTTTGCCCTGCGGGCAGAGGAAAGGCAGCAAATACCCAGGAAAGAACAGCCATTCCGCCTTAGCTCAGCTCGCTCTTTCTACGTGGAGGAAAAGAGAGAGATAACAATTTCAATCTCATTTAATTCTATAATGAAACCAGAAATTAGACTCCCTGTAGTGTTGAGCTAACCTTTTTCAAAAGTCAGGTTTTTTTCTCCTCCTTCTGTAACTGTATCTTAGTAACACGAAGGCCCAGGGCTATCTGAGGAATTGGAAAAATTAAGGGAAAAAAGTCCATTAGCAAAAGAAATAGTTTTAAATTTTCTTGAGCCTTAAAAAGGCTGCCTTCCGACAAGAATCTTTGTTTATTACACTGCTTAAGCACTAATTGGTTTAACCACAAAACGGTTCATCTTTTTACTGTGTTCTTTCAAAAACTTCTGAAGACAGAGATTTTCACTGGTTCACATAAGGACTTGAACCTCTGTTTCTCGCCAGCACCTAAGCTTGACCTCTAACACCATGGATTCTTCGGGATGTAGTATACCCCCTTCAACTTCATATTTCTTGTTCCGGTGGAACTCCAACCTAAGGATCTTCTTTCCAATTGTTAAAGAAAAATTGTGACACCCAGTTCAACAGGTGAGGAGGACTTCAGGACTACCGCCTTGAGGGAAACAGACTGGACTGGACTCCACTGGAAGAACAGGTGGAAAGTTTTTAAATGCTGAGTAAGCTGGTAAGAAAGCAGCTTGAAGACATTAGGGAGAAGGTTGGGCCTGCAGTTGGGCCACCGGTGTTTGCTAGTTACTTCCTGTCAGATTTAGGCTTCTGCTGTCCATTGGGAAAGGAAGATGGGCCCTGAGTGAGTTAGCTTCCGCCTCTATAATAAACAGCCCAAGATAATCAACCTTTAGAGGACAAAAGGTTTACTCTTGTCTATAGCTTTTGACGGTTCAGCCCATGGTAGGTGGGCTCCATTGTTTTGGGGCCTGTGGAAGAGCAGCTTGTCATGGTAGGAAGTCCTTGTGGAGCCAACTGCCTGCCCCACGGCTGGCATGAGAAAGAAAGAAGAGGAGACGGGGTCCCACAGGCTGCTTTGAAGAAATGCTTCCAACAATTTGAAGACCTCCTCCAGGTTCACCTCTTAAAGATTCCCTCAATTCCCAACAGCACCAAGCTGAGGAGCAAGCCTTTGACACACGGGTCTTTGCAGAGACACTTAACATCCAAACTATTACAGGCTCTGTCTTCCTTGATGGTTACGCTCCCACGAAATGACTCCCAGGTCCTGGAGAAAGACATGCCTAAGTTGGAAAACCAATAATAAGCTTTTAGAAAGACATTTCAAAGAGGCACAGAGAGAATATACACAATTTCAAGTGTTCTAAAATAAATGCTCCAAAAAAGGAAGAACAAGATCTGTGGTCAGGAAGAAACTAACGTTCAGTCAAAGAGACGGGAAAGACGGGAAGACAGGAAAGTTAAGGCCAAACCTGTCACCACGGTCACCATAGGGAAAATGGCATGCTGCTTCAGGCTACCGTGTCTACCTTGTCTACTGATAAAACTTGAGTTGGACCGTGACTTAGGAGACTCTATGTTGGAGAGATAAGAAAATAAACCTCTAAATATTTCACTTCTCATCCAAATGATGTACACTTAAAATACCTACATAATCAACTTAGTGCACAAAAGATGGTAAGACCACATTTTTAGTCTCATAACCTTATTATGGGTGATGGCTGAAGTTTATTTATTTTGTGTCAAATATTAACTACTTGATTCACCTGACTCATGCATTGCCTTTACAATTAAATATCATCTTCATTTAAAAGTCTGTCATTCTGTCTGAAGCATGCTTTCCTCAGGTGCCTTGTTATTTGCTAGTTTCGACTTCACTACATGCAGTTTGCAATGGGAATGGTATTTCTAAATAATGATAGAACTTGAGTTTCCAAAGTCATGAAAAACCACTAAAGTTTATGGTGGCTTTTTAAACTTACTCTTACATGTAATTTCTTAGCCAATAAAACCTCAGGAAGTGTGGCTGAGAGCCTTTGCTGGCTTGGGGCAACAGCATCTTTTGGAAATCAGTTCAAATAGATTAAAAGTACTGGGACTTCAAAATTTCCTACCAGGGCTATTTGATCACAATACTTTGCAGGTCATCTTAATATTTTGATTTTTTATGAATAGCATTCTATTTGTAATTAGTTTTATCTTTATTGTTATCCTGCTTTATAAATTAAAAAAATAGAGTAATTCATGAAAGAAAAGTCACTGATTACTTTTTTTTGCTTTGTTTTCCTTTTTCATGAAAAAGGAGAAAAAATATGGAACTAGAATCATTCCACATTTAGTGTGAATGGAAAATCCACCCAATGGTGTCCACGTCTCAATCCAAGGAACCTGTGAATATGTCACACTATAAGATAAAGAGGCTTTGAAGGTATAATTCAGATTATGGACTTTAAGGCAGGGAGATTAATCTGGACAATCTAAGAAGATCCAATCTAAAAATATAAACATTTTAAAACAAAGAACTTCTGGTAGGAGAAAAATTATTACGGTATAGGTATGAGGTACCCCTCAAAGGCTCATGTGTAAGATAATGCAAGAAAGTTCAGAGGTTAAATGATTGGGTTAGGAGAGCTTTAACCTAATCACTGTGTTAATCCACTTATGGGGATTAAGGGGTGGTAACTACAGGCTGGTAGGGTGTGGTTGGAGGACATTCCTCATTCCATCTCAAAGGGATGTGGCTTTGGGGTATATAGTTTGTCCCTGGTGACCTCATCTTAGTGTGTCTGTCTGTCTGTCTCTCTTGCCTGATTGCCATGTCCTGAGAGGTTTTCCTCCTCTACACCCTTCTACCATGATGGTCTCCCTCACCTCAGGCACACTGCAATGCAGTTGGCCATCTATGGACTGAGACCTCTAAACTGTAAGTGCCAAATTTTTCTTCCTCTAAAATTCTTCTTGTCAGGTCTTTTGTTCAGTGGCAGGAAAGCTGCTTAACACAACTAAGATAGTTGAAGTAGGGGACATGAGGGAGATTCAAAGCATAGGAGGGTTTAAATTCTTTGTCAGGGGCGGGGGGGGGGGG